>NC_090934.1:474509538-474812569 GCF_040938575.1 Ambystoma mexicanum
TTAATAAAACAGTTTTAAGGGTAAGGAATCTTAACGAACAAGAATGGAGTGGCTCGAAAGGTGTGCCCATCAGGAAAGTTAAGACTAAGTTTAAATCCCATAGGGGAACCTGGAATGGTCTTGGGGGATAAACATTGGTTAACCCCTTTAGAAATTGTATTACCAAGGGTAACTTGAAATAGGATGGTTCTTCCGCAGTGCGCTTAAAGATGGATAGCGCTGCGAGATAGCCCTTAATGGTGCCAACTTGAAGGCCTGAATTCGCCAAATAGAGTAGGAAGGACAAAACCATTGGTGTACCACATGAAAAGGGGTCGATATTCTGTTCTCTACACCAGCTGCAAAATCTGTTCCAACGGCAGCAGTATAAAGACTTTGTTGCTGGCCTCCTTGCCGAAAGCAACACCTCCATAACATCATTAGGGAGGTCCCAATCCTTGTACCTCAGCCTTTCAGAAGCCAAGCGTGAAGGTTGAGGGTTTTGATGTCTGGATGGAGAACCTGACCTCCTTTCTGTGAGAGTAGGTTCTCTCTGAGTGGAAGTCGAATTGGAGGGCAGATGGACAAGTCTAGAAGGTCCGGGTACCACGTTCTCCTGGCCCAATCCGGGGCAATTAGGATCATGGTTCTCCGGAATCTTCTCAACCTCCTGATTATTTGAGGAATGACAGGGACCGGTGGGAATGCGTACAGAAGTGGAAACTCCCAGTCCACTATGAACGCGTCTCCCAGAGCTCCTCTCAGGGGAAATTCCCTTGAGCAGAACAGATCGCATTTCCTGTTGACGCTGGTGGCGAACAGATCCACCTGACGGGTTCCCCAAAGGGCGAAGCTCTCATGAAGGACTTCCTGAACTAGTTCCCACTCGTGGGAGACTGTGCTCTGCCTGCTCAGAGCGTCCGCTGTCAAGTTCTTCTCTCCGGCTAGGTGAACTGCCGATAGAGAGATTCCTTCTTGGATTGCCCAAAACCAGAGCTGCATCGCCTATCTGCACAGGGGTAGTGATCCTACGCCTCCTCTTTTGTTGAGGTAATGCATGGCCACCGTGTTGTCCGTCATTATCAGGAAATTTTTCCCTTGTACAGCTGGAAGGAACGCCTTCAGCGCAAGTCTGATGGCTCTCAGCTCTAACAGGTTGATATGTAGTCTGTACTCTGATGGAGACCAACGACCGCTGATGGTCAAGTCGTTGGCGTGGGCTCCCCACCCCGTGAGTGAGGCATCCGTGACTACTGTTATCTACGGCCAGGGTTGCCAAAACTGTTCTCCTTTCAGAATGTTCTCCTGACAGGCCCACCACTGAAGGTCTCGAGCCACCCTGTCGGGAACCTGAAGAAGATCTGTCGTTCTCCCTGAGAATTGTGACCACTGAGTCCTCAGTGTCCAGTGGAGGGATCTCATTCTCAGGTGAGCCTCTGGCACTAGGAAAATGCAGGATGCCATGAGGCCTAGCAACCTCAAAAAGTCAAAGGCTGGGAGACGTTGGGCATCTTGGAACTTGGTAACCATCTGTAGAATATCTTGAGCCCTCACCTCTGGTGGCGAGGCTTTTCCCAGGGAAGTGTCCAGGATCGCTCCTATGAACTGGAGTCTCTGCTATGGTATCATTTGTGACTTCTTTAAATTGAGGGAGAAGCCCAGTCTGTGAAGGGAGTGGCAAACGTGATTTAGCTGGATCTGAGCTTGTTCCGAAGATACAGCCCTGATCAACCAATCGTCCAGGTAGGGGTAGACGTGAATCCCTTCCCTCCTTAGACTTGCCGCCACTACCGACATTAACTTGGTGAAGACCCTCGGGCGGAGGTCAGCCCAAATGGCAGCACTCGAAATTGATGAGAGTTGCCAATTGCGAACCTCAGGTATTTCCTGTGTTTGAGATGGATAGGCACATGGAAATATTCATATAAGCTATAAAAGCATACATAAAACACACGCGTTTACCTCTATGTGTACATTCGTGTATATATATATATATATATATATATATATATATATATATATATATATATATATATATATATATATATATATATGCATATACAAATACATATCCAAACCAGCATAGACCCTTCTCGAAGAAAAGGGCTTACCTTACTGAAAAAGATGTCGCAAGACTGCTCGTCCCATTTGTATCTCGTCCACATGCTGTCGTTCGAGGCAGTAGTGGCGGGTGAATGTATGGGGCACTGACCATGCTGCCGCCCTGCAAATGTCTGTCAGTGGAACCCCTGCCCACAACGCCGTCGACTACGAAGTCGCCCTGGTCGAGTGATCTCTCGGACGTCCTTGTAGCGGTTTTCCCGCTTTTGAGTGACAGAAGGCAATCGTCAACGAGACCCATCGGGCCAGTCCTTGTTTTGAAATTGCCTTCCCCTTTGCCGAAGGCCCATATGCAACGAAGAGTTGCTGCGTAGATCGAAGTTGTTGAGTTTGGTGAAGGTAAAATTTTATAGCTCTCTTGACATCAAGGGTATGCAAGACCTTTTCCGCAGCTGATGAGGGAATCGCGAAGAAGGTGGGCAGGACAATGGATGAATGTTTATGATAAGTCATAGGAACTTTCGGGATGAAACGAGGACTTGTTGACAAGATCACTTTGTCTTTGAAGAACCTGAGATATGGAGGGTCTATGACGAATGCTTTCAACTGACATCCGTCTAGCCGATGTTATGGCTATTAGAAAAGCCACTTTCCATGATAAAAACTTCATCGACGATGTGGCCATTGGCTCGAAGGGTGGTTTCATTAACCCTGCAAGTACCATGTTAAGGCTCCACGTCGGTGGAAAACGCTTAACCGGGGGAAACGTCCGGAATAAACCTCTCATGAAGTGTTTCACTAACCTGTCGCTAAACAAGGGCATTGATTTCCTCCCTCTTGTGAACCTAGAGATGGCCACCAGGTGAACCTTTAGTGATGAAAAGGACAAACCATTCTTCGCTAAATGTAGTAGATACGGAAGAAGCTGTTCCGGAGTAACCCTCAGAGGTTCCACTCCTGCCTGTCCTTAACACCACGTACAGAATCTCCTCCACTTACACCTGTAGGACTTGTTGGTGGACGGGGCCCGCGCAGCCTGTATTATCTTCCGACAGTCCGAGGGAATGGTCAAGGCACCAAATTCTGAAAAGTCAGGAGCCACGCTGTGAGGTTGAAAATGCTCGGGTTGTGATGCCACACCGTTCCTTCGTCCCGGGACAAGAGGTTGGGCACCTTCGGGAACGTTATCGGGTGATCTGCTGACAAGTGAAGCAGGTCGGAAAACCATGGTTGCCTCGGCCAACACGGTGCTATCAGGATGACTCGGCACCTGTACCTGCGTATCCACTGCAGAGTCCTCTGTATCAGAGGAAACGGAGGGAAGGCGTAGAGGCACTTGCCCGTCCACGGGAAGGAAAATGCTTCTGCCACCGAATCTTCCTGTGGCCACCTGCTGGCGTACATCTCGCACTTCTTGTTCGCCTTTGTGGCGAAGAGATCCAGCGGAGGCCGCCCCCATTTCTCGAAGACTTTCGACAATTGATCGGTGTCTAGTTCCCACTCGTGAATCTGGTCCATATTTCTGCTGAGAGATTCCGCCTGCTCGTTCCTTACTCCTGAAAGGTGATGAGCTACAATGGATATATTGTGTTTTAGAGCCCAGTGCCACACCTTCTGAGCCTCGATGTAGAGGGTTCTGGATCGCGTGCCGCCTTGCTTCCTTAAGTAAAACATTGCCGTGGTGTTGTCCGTCAAAACTCTCACCGTGGATCTCCTGATGTGAGGCAGGAACGCCCTCAGGGCCCAGCAGACCGCTCTCAATTCCAGAACGTTGATGTGCAAGAGAGATTCCTTCTGAGACCAACGGCCTTGCGTCTGCAGAGTGCCCATGTGCGCTCCCCAGCCAGTTAGGGACACATCCGTCACCACGGTGAACCGGAACTCCGGCTCCTGTAGGGGTACTCCTTTGGAAATATTCTGAACTCTCTTCCACCACCGAAGAGTTAATAGGAGCTTGTCGTCGTCGACGATCAGCCTGTCTGACCAGAGGCCCTGAGCTTGCGTCCAACGATCTGCCAAAAACTGTTGCACTGGCCTCATGAAAAGGTGGCAGTTGGGCACCAGAGGAATGCAGGACGCCATAGCTCCCAGGATTGATGTATATTTTCTCACCGACGGTCTGGAATTGATTTTCAACTGACTTGCCAATCGACTGAGCCTGGTGATCCTGTCGAGGGATGATCTGACTAACCCCAACTGGGTCTCGAACTGTGCACCCAGAAAGACCAAGCTTCTTGACGGCGTTAACAAGGATTTTTCCAAGTTTATCGCAAACCCCAACCGTTGCAAGAGGCTCATGGTGTCCTGTAGACTCCTGCGCGTCGACGCCGGGGATGACCCCCTCACCAACCAGTCGTCGATATACGGGTATACATGGTGGCCTTGCCTTCTCAGCCTGGCTGCCACCAGAGCCAAGCATTTCGTGAACGTTCTGGGGGAAGATTTCAGTCCAAAGGGAAGAACTGTGAACTGGTAGTGAGTCTTGCCCTACCACAAACCTTAGGTACTTCTTGTGTCGCCGACACATCGGTATGTGGAAGTACGCATCCTGCAGGTCCAGAGACGCCAGAAAATCCCCTTCTTGAACTGACCTGATCACCTCCTGGAGCGTGTGCATCTTGAACTTTATGTTCTTCAACGACTTGTTTAGCTCACGCAGGTCTAGGATGGGACGCCACTTTCCATTTGTCTTTTTCACCACAAAGTATCGGGAATAAACCTCTTGACCCCTTTATGACGACGGGACCAGTTCTATAGCCCCTTTTTGTAGCATAAGTGCTACTTCCTGCAGCAACACGCTCAGATGGGATTGAGCTACACACGCCGGTGGAATATGCGGAGGGTTGCTCTTGAATTGCAGGGAATGTCCGTATTTTACTGTGTCCAACACCCATTGATCTGTCGTTATTAGCTCCCATTCGTTGATGTAACATGATACTCTGCCCCCAGAACGTTCCGATGCCCGTTATTGCTAGTCCTTGTTCCGTTTATCCCTCATCGACGAGTAACCTGCTCTCTTCTTGGGGGCCTGGTGGTCCCGGCGACGTTTAGCCGCTTGCGAAGCTCGCCTGTATCCCTGAGAGGAATATGCTGGCCTACCGAAGGGTCGGTCCCTCGATGCTGAAAATCTGGAATTCCCCGATGCTCCTCTGAAGGGACGAAAAAACCAGAAACTCTGACCACTCTGGAGGGCCCCCAAGGAACGCGCCGTGTCAGAGTCCTCCTTCATCCCCTTCAGGGCTTCATCGACCTTCTCGCCGAAGAGGAGGTCTCCTTCAAAAGGCATATCCAGTACCTTGTACTGCACCTCCGGTCGGAAGTTGGTGCATTTTAGCCATGCTTGCCGTCGGAGAACTACGCCGTTGTTCACCTGCTTAAACCCTGACTCTGCAAGGTCTACTGCGATGTTTATGGCATGATTCAAAGCCTCCTCACCTTCCCTGACCGGCAACATAGCTGCTTTTCGATGTTCATCCGGAAAGTGTTCCAGTATAGGCGCCAACCGATGCCACATCTCTCTGTCGTATCTAGCAACTATGGCGAGAGAATTGGTCGCCTTCACTGTGGTAGCACCTACCGACAGGAATTTTTTCCCGAAAGCATCCTGTCGTTTAGCATCAATTTCCAGGGGGGGGGGGTCGTACACTTGTGTTGAGCCCTTGTCTTTCTCGCCGCCGCCGATACCACAGAGTCAGGTGTTGGTTGTGAGGAAAGGCTCTTGGGAGTAGAGTCCGGGGCTTTCAATTTTTTCTCTAGGCGACCCTTCATCGCTGGCTCTGAGAAAGGGTGACACATGGTTTGAAGACCTTCCTTCCACACATGATCCAGGATGGGCACTGAAAACACCGACCTTCTCCTTTTTCCCATGTGGTCGAAAAGAAAACAGTCCCCCTTTTCTTCTTCTTGGGCCAGCCCGAATTCCGTGCAAGCCCTGGCCATCATGTTGTGAAATGACCCGATATCGTCTGGGGGAGACGGCTGAGCCGAGCTCGTCAGGGTTTCCAATTCTGCATCGGACTCCCAGGTCGGATCCCTGGAGGGGGAAAGGGAGACCACCGACGACGCTCTGCTGCCTGATTCCGAATCCAACAGTTCCCCTTCCTCGTGGCGTGGGGCCGAGAGATTTGCTTCCGGAGGCCCTGCCATGGGGGTTGAAGGTGGTGGGCGGCGTGACGGGCCCGGGTCGTCGACGACCGACCTGGCCGGAGTTGTTCGAGGCAGTCTGTCATCCAGTGTCCTCAGCAGCGTTTGTAGCGTGGACAAGAACTCCAATGATAAAATTGATTGCGGATTGAGCAGGGGGGCAGAACCCGGAATTCTCCCGGAGAGAGGTGTGGTAACTTGTAACCCCAGGTCTGCAGGGGCAGCTATCCTCTCACCCTCGTCTCCCGAGGACACCGACAAGGCCTCTTGCTGTAGAAGTGTGTCCCGCAAAATTGGGTGGTAGACTTCTGGACGCCAGGTCTCTTGTGGGATATCCGTCGACGAAGCAATAGTGGGCCCCGTCATCGACGCTGTAGTCGCCTGCGATCCAGGAACGGTTGAAGTCAACTGCGTCAGCGGCAGAGAAGTAGTTGACGACTGCCCAACCGTCGACGACGGTGGTGGTCGTGCAGGCTTATGCGTTGCTCCCGCCTTTTCTGAACTCGACCTGCGTTTCTCTGTCTCTCGACTCAAGCTCGATCTATGACGATTGCCTGAGGAGGATTTAGATTTTTCTTTGTCTTTCCTCGCTGAAGATGAGGACGAAGAGGCCTTCTTCGAAGAAGAGTCCCTGGAATGGCCTACCGACGATTCCTTGTCCACCGGTTGCGATTTCTTTACCGGGGGTTCCGACGACGATGAGCGGCGCGGGGCCCCTGAAGATTTTGACACCGAGGCCACACTGCGTGTGGAGCCCACCCCAAAGGCGGGTATGCCCCCGCTCCGTCGTTCAACCATGCGACAAGTCTGCGACTTCGATCCTTAAGAGTCTTCTGGGAGAAGCCCTTACATATGTCGCACTTGTCAGCCGAGTGATGAGGGTGCAGACAGTAAATGCAGTCCATATGTCCGTCCCCCTCGTACACCTTTAGTCCGCACGTAGCGCACGGGCGGAACAGTGCTTTTCCCGACATTAGGAGAAAAACCGCAACAGCACAACCTAACCAAGTAGAAAATACACAAGGTGTTCCCACTTTGGAGACGGTTGAAATCTGAAGGGAGCCGCGGGGGCGGGGGTTTTATACCACTACGTCCTAGTGGGGCGTGCGTGCGCGGCCCAAAATGGCATAGATAGGACACAAAAGTGTCGAACGTTTTCCTATGGGAAACGGCTTTATAAGCTTACCGAGGGTTCCCAGTCTGTCGACGGGGAATATTCTAAGCATGTGAATCCATGAAAGATCCAATGCTGGAGAAACCTAAACCTCCCTCTCCAAAGAACCAACAATCTAGTGGAGATAAGTCTCATGGGGGTGGGAGCAAGAGTAGCGGTTCCCCTGCTGTAAAGCAGGCTCCCAGTGGATCCAGTACAGTACCTCACAATCCTGGCACTCGTTGGGACTGTGGGGCTCTGGACCACAAGAAAGGTGACCCCAAGTGTAAGGATAAGGCACTTGGAGTCCAGGCTGTCAGCCTGACCTACCCTTGCTTTGTGCCAGAGGTGGAGGCCACTGTCCTCCCTTCCTCTACAGGAATCACTGTTGGTGCTCCTGCAGAGATTTCCCTGGTGTCCCTTGGGGCCTGGGACCATTACGCATAAGTACTGGCTACTAGCCCACAAAATACCCACAGATTTTTGTGTAGTGTCCTCTTGAATGGCCAGCCCTCCACTGATTTGAGAGACACTAGGGCAAGTAGGACAGTGGTGGGTGGGACCCTGCTCCTGCCGAGAGCTATGTAGGTGCTCCTCTGAGAACTACCAGGTTAGCTGGTGGGCCTCCCAAATTATCTCCTGTAGCCCTAGTCACCATCTTTTTTTTATTTTGTTATTGATATCGTTGAAACAAATCAACTTTTCAATACAAAATATTACATACAATTGATCTTAAAAAGTACATAAGATTAAGAATTCATTATAATTGATTGAAGCATTAAAATTGATACATTAGGATGATGTACAATTCACATGAACAATAAAAGAGAAAAAGAAGTTTTTCAGTTCAGTTCATATAAAACACGTCTAACCAGAAATACTGGGCACGAGAAGATTCAACATGCCATTCCTGGATAAATGACACAGAACTCAAGTAAACAGCAACAATTATTTAACAGGTTAAGTTCACTCCATAAAGAAAATTGGCAATGGCAATTTGAAGTGAAACATTGGTCGTCAGCAATAATGTGGACCATCTTTCTACTGATTCTAGGTTCCCTAAGTAGCTACAATGCCATGAGAAAAATTTCAAGTGTTTTTGAACTAGCGTGGGGCATAGCGAAAGTATATGCTCTAAGGTTTCTATGGCTTTAGTATCACCACAAAATCTACAGAAAGAGGCCACCTCCTCACTGCCCTTGTTTGGCCAAAAGTTCACGAGTGTGCCATAAGTTCAGGCGCATTCTGAGGATGGCTGAGCGTATTCTCTTACAGGGAAATTTTAAGAGATAAGGTTCAATACATCCCAACTTCTTATGTCGAAATTTTTCAGGGATTGCAGATTTATATTGCAAACATTTGTTTCGAGTATTAATCCAATCATTGCGGTAAATTAATTGTTTTACTTTGTTTGGATTGGTCAAAAGCAATTTAAGCGACGCAACTGCCTCTACCAAAGTGTGATAAATTGCCCGCAACCACTGTTTGACAAAAGAGTGTTCAGTGTGGAAAATGTAATTCGACAAAAATTGTAAAATATTGTGCTCACAGTGAGGTAGAAGAGTTTTCCGCAATAAGGCACATGTTCTCCACTGATACTGGGCATACAGAGAAGTGAGACCTAATTCATACCGTATCCAGACTATCAGGATACATTGAGGCAGCTGAAGAATGGCTTTCCAAAATTTGCCTTCGAGCTTATCAAAGACTTTTGGTAGCCATGATGATTGAGACTCCAAACCATATAGGATACATGGGGTGGCTTCTGTTTCCAAAAGAGGACAGCTGGTTGCATCGAAAAAGCACCATATCGATGCATCATAATTTTTGTTTGGGAGATAGCCGAGTTAAGTTTACACTTAATAGCATCGAGGTGAGCATTAGTCGAGACACTGACATCAAAGACCATGCCAAGATAAACATAGCTTGATACTATCGCCAGATTTATGTGATTAATGGACCAAGATGAAAGAAATGTTATTGTGTTACGAGGTCTGTAGACGACAACCTGGGTTTTGGTTGTATTCACACGTAAATCATTGGCCAATATATAGCTATTAAAGCCATCAAGAAGTTTTTGTAGTCCGACTGGAGTTTTGGAAACTAACACCAGGTCGTCGGCATACATTAAAGTTTGAATCTGGCAATTGTTTATCTTGGGGGAGTCCGATGTTATTTCCTCAAAAACCTTTCGCACGTCATACATAAAGTAGTTAAAAATTGCTGACGCAAGAAGGCAGCCTTGTTTAAGGCCACGAGCAGTTGGAATGGCTCTAGATAGAAGACCTTCTAGGTTCAGTCTAATGCGCACTGAGGTTTCCCCATGCAACAACTGAATAATTTGTTGTAGAGTGGACGGACACTTATCTCTGGTAAGTTTTGCAAAAAGAATCGGACGAGAGATGGCATCAAATGCCATGTGGAGATCCACAAAAGTAAAATAAAGTGCTTGTTTGGTATTTTGCGCTTGAGATTTAAGAGCGTTAAGACAGAACAAGTTAATATTTGTGCCTAGCCCCGCAAGAAAACCGGTTTGAAACGGGTCTCTTGCATGAGCTACTTTGGTCCAGATGTTAAAGTCCCTCAAAATAAGTTTTGAAAAAAGCTTTCCGGGGCATCAAGAAGGGCAATAGGTCTATAATTGCACGGTAAAGTGCGGTCGCCCTTTTTGTGAATAGGAACTATAATAGATGTTTTCCATGAGTTGGGAATCTCGCGAGTCCTGATGATAGATTGGAAGAGATTATTTAATATTTCAGCCCACTTTGCAGGGTTCAATTTAAACATATGATTACTAAGGCCTTCAGGGCCTTTAGCCCGAGAAGAGCTAATATGTCTGATGTATTCTTCAAGTATAAGCAAGAGACCAACGCTCGAATCACTAGGTAGCTTCACCAAAGGCACAAACGACGAGTCTGCATATAGGCTAGAATAGCGTTTGATCCATTGGGTCTCAGTAACACTGGAGGCCTGTAAAGTACCTTGAGATTTATTAGCACATTGGTTGAAAATTGCCCAAGTTTCGGCTGTATTCTTATTTGCTATTAATTTAAGCATATGTTCACCATCTAGTTGTAAAATGTGTGCACGATGTTGTTTCATCCAATTGTGGAATTTGCTTTTAACGATTCGCAACTGTTGAATGAAATTAGGCAAATTCATTTTAAGAATCAATCTTTTTTCACGATGATATTCAGTCTTTTTAGCCTTGATTAGTGGATTGAAGGTATGTTTGTGTGGATGAAGATCTTTTTTTATCTATGGTTTCATACGGGAATCAAAAGTAAGGAGAAGGTTAGTATACTGTTTTGGACAAATAGAGCTATCATTTGAGATGACTAGACGAGCTAGAGATGACAAGTTACTATTTGACCAACAAAGGCGCGTTTTAGCATTATTAACTATTAGGTCGTTCGTATAGTATGATCTTTTGATAGTTAAATAATTCCACTTAATTGTAAGCACTAATAGATGGTGATCACTATGTACTTGTGGAAATATTTTAAAAGTGCTTATTTGTCCAGTTTAGTTGGTATGTGTATACATATAATCTATTGTAGTAGATATGGAACCCCTATGCCATGTGGGCTGAGCCGGAATATCGCCTTGAATTTCACCATTGGTCATGTGAAAATGGCGATTTGACATAAAGGAGGTCCATCGCTTGACCTTCTCCATTGTGATTTTTCCTTTAGGATTAATACAGTCCAAGTTAAGATCACCTACGATAAGGGTATCCGTAATATCTTGGGAAAGGAGTACCAAATCTAAAAGTCTGGACAAACCTGGATACAAAGCAGTATCAGTCAACCCTAAAGGATTGCGATAAATATTAATCAATGCAATAGTATGTGCTGGACATGTAATCTTGACAAGTTGGATAAAGGCAGAAACAGAATCCCAGGCTTCAATGGTGAAACCACTGGATATGTTCACTCCTGTCAATAATCCTGATGATGGTCGACCTCTTTGACTCCCAATGGCTGGAAGGAGAACAATCTCGTAATTGTTCCATACAGGTGTTTGCAGGAGCCAAGTTTCCTGTAATGCTATTATGTCCATAACAGCTGGAAAGTTAGCAATAGAGGTTTGTAGATGAGTATAACCTCTAGTGTTCCAACTAGCAACATTAATGAGATGGTCTTTAGATGTTTCTAATGGTTATGACATATACGACTCGGCACGACCAATATTGTGCATCAAAGGGAAGCTTGCGCTAGATTGATTAGATGGTTGCTTTACATTAGAGTCCTCATTCATAAATGCTGGGTCTTGTGCTAATAAGAACCCCATCGAAAATAATTGCATTTTTGATTTCCAGATGGTATTTAGAACGATACCCGAAGGTATCCACAAACGTACCACTGAACAAGTATTCTCAGAAATAAATTCAATCTGCTCAATGTCACTCGAGCTTATGTCTTCGAGCTCCACTACTTCAGAGAAGATGTTGAGCACACTACGACGGTTCAAATCGTAGGTGCCAAAATGTCCTCCTCGACACTTCAAAATTAAAGAATGGCATTTGCGCCGTGTCAAGGGATGAGAAGTGGGTACCGCTGGGGTGTTATTTCGGGAATTGTGGCTAACAGAATAAAAAGGATCATTTAGATTAGGTTTAGATAGGTCTGAAGCGTGAGATGGAATAGCATGAGGGCAATTGTCAGTACGCAGAGAAGATTGTTGAGCTACTATGGATGTTGGTATAGAACTCGGTAAGAGCCACTGGCTCAGAGACAAATTTGGACCACTTGGATTTTGAGGAAGCTTAGCAGGGATAGGCTGAGAGCAGGAGGCCAAATATGCATCTACAGCCTCACGTATTTGTTCCGCCGAGATTGTGTTGGAAGGGTCGATGCTCTTTTTGGTGGCTGAAGACACAATTTTGTCACTAACAACTAGATTTGTTTGGCCTTTGCATTTGTTTGGAAGTTGGCAAGTGGAGGCTAACTCAAGTTCACGAATCAAAGCATCTAACGGAGGATGGCTAGAGGCCATGGTAGTAATAGACACTGGAGGCAACACTGGGATAATAGGCCCAATATTGGACTGTAAAGGGCTCTGACACGGAGGTGGGGCAATTAAAATCAGGTTTGGAGAAGGCACTACAGTATTAGCCAGCGGTACAGTAGGAAGTCCTAAAATGGGTTTAGGACTCTGCAGACCAGAGGTAGGAGGCACTAAAGAAGAGGATATTTCTATCGGTCGTGTAGGATCGAGTGTTTGAACTGGCTTACTCGCCAAAGAAACTATTGACGCTTGGGTCAGAATTTGCACTACTAATAGTAGAAGCTGAATCGGGAGCCAGCGTAAGTGAAAGTTGTTTAGACACTGGCGTTTGTATTGAATCTTGAGTGGCTTGTGTAGCTACCAAAGACTCAGGTACCGGGATCAAAGTTTGAAAGAAAGTTTTCATGGTTTGCTTCTGTAATGTCTGTAATGTCAGAGTAAACAGGTTAGAGTTTTTCTTGTTTTTTTTCTGGGTATTGTGAGAAATTTTGGAGGTCTTTTTTCTGTTTCTTCTTGCTGGTAAGGACGAAATATCATTTTTTCTCAACAGTAATCGCAGAAGACATAGGGCCTGGGGGGGTGAGAGCACTAGGGTAGAAGGATCAGTTGGGAGAATAGTGTGTGTATCATTCACAGGATCACGAGTGGTGGCAGGATTCAGCCGTCCTTCAGAAGTAATAATATCCGCAAATGCAGGTATAATCTGCGGAGGTGGAAAATTAAGGGACAGGGGACTTATAGATCCGATGGTCACGATTGAAATATCGTCATCATGAGCATTGTTAGTTGGGCAAGGATCGCAGGGATTTGATGACAGATTATCAGCTAAAGTCTTGAGTAGTACTAAGGTTTTGTGCGCTTCTACTGAATGAGCAGTAACTTTGGCATCTAGACATTCAAATAGTTTAAACAGACTTTGTAGATTTAGCTGCATAGCGGCCAAAGTAATGTCGGATGTTGATAGAGCAACCCTGGCCTCTATTGGGAGAATAGCTGGAGGGAGATGAGAGTCAACTGGTAATACAGTCCGCACTGGTGATGTTGTTGCAGCAAGAGATAAGCTCTTAGACGGCATGTTTGTTTTGTCCACCAGATTAGATAATGAAGTATTAGATGGATTCTGAGAAGTGAATTTCCCCACAGCACTTTGAAAGGAAAGTTCCTGTGGGACTTGTATTTGGACTCTGCGAGGAGTCGGATAGGCAAAGGAAATTGAAGGGGAACTTGGTGAACACTCCGAACGAAAACTGGCTGAAATAAGATTAATTACGATCTGAGAATCCTGCAGTATCGAATTGTTCGAACCAGAGTGTCTAGCATGTAGTGAGAGTTCAGGCTGAAAACATGGAGAGGACGTTAAAGGTCTATCTAAGTGCTTAGCGCCTCTTCTTTTAGTAGTCAAGCATGGCAAGGGTGTATGCAACATTGTGTTGTCTGAGAGTGGGAGAGCCGCTCTCATAGCGTCACTTTTAGTGTGTTCCTTCGTTATGGGCTCATAAGGAGACAGAGTGTCAAAAACTGGAAGAACTTCACTAATGTGCTCAAGGGTTGATGGAATCTTTGTGCAATGGGAGCTAGCTAACATTGTAACAGAAGGAAGATGGACAATCCTACGAGAAAGACAAGGGAGTCGTGCCGCAGGAATTGTCAATCCCTCCTGACGTAAATTTTGAGGCATACCAGAAGTTAATAAATAGGCCATATGAAACAAATTAGAAATGCCCAACAATTCAAATTTAAAAATTAGAAGAAATACAAAACTGTGTTTTTCTCAATGGTACCACAACAATAGACACACAGTGGTTGAATTGGGTGCCTTCAAAGTTCGAATAAAACGCTTGTAAATAGAATACAACAGACACTTGGTTCTCTTAATTCAAGCAAAAGTTCACAATTTATCCAGCCACAGGTTAAGGAACGCCCGACAGCTTAAGGAGCTGCCAGAGTCCGTCTCTCCCCCCCTTACCCTTATGGCAATTGGGGGCTTGTGGAGCTGTTGGAACAAAGTACCTCCAAACTGGAGTACTGACCGCACAAGGACACGGACACAGCCAAACAGCAAAACAGCGTCTCCAGCCCTTACTGCCTCCAGGGCTTAACGCCACGAGGGTGGTTGAGCCGGCACTAAATGCGGGCTGTGAGTCACGTGATTCGTCACGTGACCGCAACGAAGTCCGCCTCCTCCAGGAAGTGTGGCGTGACCAGCAAGAGCAGCGCTCGCAGTGCTGGAATAGCAAAAAGTGTAGCAGGCAGGCAGGTATGGAGTCAGCAGGGCACTCCTTGCAGAGTAAATAACACACCATCCAGATTGCAGACAACACAGCAACGCTTCCCGTCCTGGTTCAGGACAACGTGCCTGCCCACATATTGCTGGGTCATGACTTAGAGTTGGGGTGGATCACTGATGGACTACCCCCGACTGGTGCTGCAGTCACTAGGTCTCAGGCCAAACCGGCTTTGACTGATAGTTACCCACACCAAAGGGGAAACCCAAGGCAAGAAGGAAGAGGAAGAGGGACACCTCTGTGAAGGGGGCTCCATCTCTTCCTGCTGTTTCAACAGCACCCACTGAGATCCGAGCTCAGGCCGGGCTGGGTCCAGTGGTGACCTGAGACTCAACTCCTGAGGGAGAAGAGCCAGAATACCCTCCTCAGGGAGAGGTACTCAACCCGGAGGATCACCTTAACCTTTAATGCCTGCTGGCTGAAGGTGGGCCATCTAGGGGAGACTTCTAAAAGGGTCAGAGAGAGTGCCACTCTCTCTCAAGGGTCTACGAAAACAGGCACAAGGTGAAGTGCCTAAGTCGTTCAAGATTTATTGGGAGGGTGAGCTCCTTTGTAGTGAGTCCACGGAGCCTGAACCTGGTGCTCTCACGAGGTTGGCGGTACCCAAGGTTTACAGGCCTTTCCTATTGCAGTTGGCGCATGAAGTGCCCTTAGCTGGTCATCTTGGTACTAAGAAGACCAAGCAAAGGCTCTCTGCCCATTTCTGCTGGCCCAGGATGGGAGTAGAAGTGGAGTCCCACTGCTGGACCTGTCCCACTTGTCAGTTTTTCGCAAGACTGGAAGCAGCGTCATTGCCTCACTGCAGCCTCTGCCAGTGGTTGGCACCCCATTTGAGATGATAGACATCAACATTGTCTGTCCCTTGGACCCTCCCACATAAGGTGGACACCGGTTCATCCTAGTATTGGTTGATCATACCACCAGGTACCCTGAGGCTATACCCATTCGGACCATTACTGCCAAGGCAGTTGCCAGGGCTCCCCTGGGCATTTTCACCAGAGTTGGTTTCCCTAAAGAGGTGGTCTCTGACAGAGGATCCAACTTCATGTCTAGATACATGGAAGGAATGTGGGGTAACATAAGTTCTCCACCTCCTACCATACCCAGACCAATTGTCTGGTTGAGAGGTTTAATACAACTCTCATGGGCATGATAGGTACTTTGGAAGAGTCCCTAAGGAGGAAATGGGATCTCCTCCTATTATGCCTGCTTTTTGCCTGTAGAGAAAGGCCTCAGGATGGTGTTGGTGTCAGACCCTTTGAGCTTCTCATTGGACATCCAGTGAGGTTGCCCCTTGCCTTAATCAGAAAAGGTTTGGAAGCCACACCTCCCGGGTCCTGCCAAGAAAGTGGGGGACTGTGTGTTAGGCCTGAGGAAGAGGATGGCACAGATGATGGGCCAGGCATAAGCAGATCTTAAGGAAAGCCAGGAATTGAACAGGTACTGGCATGACTTTAATGCCTCACAAGTGAATTGGACTCCAGGACAAGATATCCTTGTGATGGAGCCTACCAAGCCTAGAGCTCTGGCAGATAAGTGGACTGGACCCTTCAGGATAATCTACAAGATGGGTAAAGTCAACTATCTGGTTGCCCTGGGAATCCCTGGGGTAGCCCCTCAGGTATTCCATGTTAATAGGCTCAAGCCTTTCCACAGAAGAGAGGAGGTCTCATGCCTTCTGCAAGCTTCAGAGCAAGAGGAGGATGAGAGTGAGCACATTCCTGATTTGCTGCAAAGCAACCTTCAGGATGGCTCAGTGGAGGCAGCAGATCTCTCTCCCGATCTGACACCAGAGCAGAAGAGGGCCTGCAGGGCTTTGCTCCGGCAGTATGCCACTCTGTACTTACTAACACCAGGCCTCACCCGGTAGTGTAGGCACGAAAATGACACTGGTGACAGTCTACCTGTCAAAAGCAGATGCTATTGGATGTCAGACAATGTAAAGAACCACATTCAGGACAAGGTCACAAAGATGTTGGATCTGGGTGTAATTGAACCCTCAACCAGTCCGTGGTCCTTGTCCCCAAGGCAAGTTCCTAGACAGGTACCAAAGATTGGAGGTTCTGTGCGGACTACACAGGAGTCAATGCCGTCACCAAGACTGATGGGCACCCATTGCCCAGGGCTGATGAGCTAGTAGACACCATAGGTGCTGCCAAATTTGTAAGCAGCTTTGACCTCAACTCAGGTTATTGGCAAACAGCTCCGACTGACCAGGCCAAGGGAAAAAACTACGTTCTCCACACCAGAGGGGCTCTACCAGTTTAGAGTCATTCCTTTTGGGTTAAAGAATACACCTGCCACATTCCAAAGATTGGTCAATCATGCAATCCGTGGGCTGGAGGCCTTTTATGTGGCCTATCTAGACAGCATTGCTGTCTACAGTTCCACCTGTGATGAGCATTTGACTCATCAGCATAAGGTGTTTGGATAAGGTGTTGCAGGCCTTGAAAAGGGCTAACCTCACTATCATCAATTGCCATCTTTATGAATAAAATTAACTGTCTAGCATTGTGCAAAGAGAGCAGAACAGAGAGATCCCAGGGCATCTAATAAACCAATCACTTGCTCTTCTATGTCTTGGCCTTCTGACATTTGCAGCAACTACCTTGAAACAGAACCAGAAATTTGGAGGAGGCCATCAAATGAGTACCACTTAAATGAGACTAGTAATATGCAACTTCTAGCACTACAAAGTAGCAAGCCTGAGCGAGGTAGAAGGAACACGTTACTTGCCTGTAACTCTTGTTCTCCAGCATGGGTCTTATACAAAATTCACATACTATGAATATTCCCAGTCATCATGCTGGGAATCCTCAGTAAAATAAAGCAGTTTAGCTTTAAGCTAAAAAACGGCATTGTATCTTGTATAGCCTATTGCTGTCACCTTAGGTCATACTGCCCCAACCAATGGCACTCGCCCTCCTAAGCTCCCCCCCTGGGGGCCATCTTGTTACGCTCACCTGGCTCCCACCGAGGCGTCGATCTGAACTGGACAGCTGCGGTCTCCACCATTGTGACGCGTAGGGCCGAGATGACGGACTAGACTGGCCCATCTTGCTTTGTTTGCTTGGCCCTTAAGAATATTCTTCTGATGATTTGAAAAGATGAGCTCTCCATCCTGCATTGAGCGCAGGGGCGCATTGATAACCAGTTGCTTCACTGGCTCGAAGGAATTGGTGAGTTCCAGAACAAAATTGACTCCGAAAAGTATGTAGTTCGTAAGAGTTCACATGTCTGACTTTCACTCTTGTCCGATTCCTTGCAGTTTGCAGCTTGACCTCAGCGAAGAGTTCCTCGTGGTAGCTGACGAAGTTCAGGTAAGGATTTGGCTTATCCTACACAGTTCAATTAAAATAAGGCCAGAATGTAACCTGTCGCTTGCTCCCTTATTCAGGTGTGGAGAGAAAATATGAAGTTCGGGGAATAATGCCTCCGGCGGTAAAATTAGGTAAGTCTATTGCGGTGAGAAGAGTTCCCCTTGTTTGTCCCTTCGTCTCACCTTGTTGTCCTTTTGTTCCCCTTAGGGGCCGGGGTACGGCGAGGATGCAATGGCGACTGTGCCGACCCGTGAAGAGGAATGGTACCCCCGGCGGTAATTGGGTAAGTCTATGGGGGTAGTTACTATTGCCTGTTTATTCCCTTTGCTCACCTGTGCTGTTCTTGTGTTTCCCTTAGGTGCCAGAGTGCAGCGGAACGTGCAGAAGGATGCGGTGGATCGTGAGGATGCTGCGAAGGCCGGTGAGTTCAGCGCGGTGCTGCAGCAGGCGAGGCAGCGCGCGTAAATTGCTTCTTTCTTCCAGCTCGAAGGCGCGGTGGATCCGGAATTCAGGTAAGGATCGAAGGTTTTGCTCTTATTCTAACCTTTTCTCCTTCTGTTCCTCCCTTTTTCTAGGAGCTGCAGACTCGAGGCAGGCGTGGCAGAAGACTGGATGCAGGCGTGGCAGAAGACTGGATGCAGGCGTGGCAGAAGACTGGATGCAGGCTTGCAGACACGGTGAGCGTTACGCTGCTGGATGCAGAATAACGCGAAGCGTGTGCTGCTCTTCGGGCGTGGTTTAAATAGCCTTCAAAGTAGTGCCAGGTAAGTATTCCTCCCCAGCCCCACCCGAGTAAAAAATAGTCCCTAGGTAAAATAGTCCCTTCCAAGCCTCATTTGGCTTGGAGCTCTGCAGCATGGTCTGCATCAGGTAAGCTTGCAGCATGGTCTGCATCATGTAAGTTTCACTCTATGAGCCTGGCGCCTATGGCGCCAGGACGGACTTTCCATATGAGCCTGGCGCCATAGGCACCAGGACCGCAACCAAACAGCCCCTAGTAGGGGTTTTTGGGCTTGCTCAAAATAACGTGATGCCTGCTTCCGGGGTTGCTGGACCTGGTCTGGTTCCCCGGGGGTAGGCATCATGACACATCTTCAGATTTGGTTGAGCACGTAAAGCGGCAGTAGGACCTATGAAGAGCCATAGAGGGGAAGGATGGAGGGTTTGAACGCGAATTCATGTAAGACCCATGCTGGAAAACAAGAGTTACAGGTAAATAACTTCTTCCTTCTCCAGCATGGGGTCTTACATGGATTCACATACTATGAATCCGATTACATAGCAATACATAAACAACCACAGGGGGTGGCAAGTCTCAACAGAAGAAACAAGACCTACCCCTGGAACACACTCACCTCAAGAACAGGTTGCCAAGCACTGCTTGTCCGACAAAAGACTCCTCTCTGGAATCCCTGTTGAGACAGTAGAATATCGTGAAGGTGTGAGTAGACCGCCACGTGCAGCCCTGCAGATATCCAGCAGGGGAACACCAGAGAGGTCATAGATGGGATTGCCCTGGTGGAATGTCACCGTCGGTCTGCCTGGCAATGGCCTGTTGACCAGCTGATTGAAATTCATGATGCAGCCAGAGAGCCACCTGGACAAGGATTCTTTTTATATGTTTGTTTGCTCTACTGTGTTTTGGCTCTATTGTGTATACTCTGCATACTGCCCTACTCTTCTTGAGAGAAGTCTGACTGCTCAGCCACAGCCACCAGGTAAATCTGGGTGGTGCAGACTGCTACCAATTGGGTTTACTGCTTAATCCTGTAGTCTTAATCTTTTTGCAGTGTTCCCCAAGGGAACTGCACAGGATTCTGCCTAACACACTGGTCTTGGAACTCCAGAGTGTCTCCCTGCTCTAGGAGGTTGAACACTCATTTGTCAGTGGAGATGTTGCACCACATGTCAACAAACTGAGATAGCCGGCTTCACACTGGGGTAGTGAAGTTGGAGCTTGGGGGTTGGGCCTGGTCAGGCTTCCTCCTGCATTTGCGTCCTGGTGGCTTGCGGACTCCGACGGCGGGTCACCTCCTCTATAGGCCTGCAAACTGCCTCTATTCGCCTCCTGAGCAGTGGAGCGAGAGGGGCGACGGTAGTAAGGGCTGAGCACCATGGAAGTTTGGGAGTGAAAGGTCTGCCTCCTCTGTTGCAGCATACCCAGAGATTGTGCAGTCTCTGTGTCGGTCTTCATGGCAAGAGGAGACTGGTCCGCTGCCTTTGATGAAAAGGTTATCCCCATCAAAAGGCATGTTGACCACCTTTGATTGGATGTCCTGCCTGAAATGTGTCGCCCTCAGCCAACCTTAATGGCGTAGGGCGACACAGTTGCCCATCTGCCAAAAACCAGAGTCAGCAATTTCAAGGACGACCGTGATTGCATGGTCAGATGCCACTTCCCCTTCTTGAACGATGCCCATGACCTTTACTTTCTTGTCGTCTGGCAGGAAATAGAGGATGGGCCCCAACTTGCACCAGAATTCCCTGTCGTAGCAAGTAAGGATGGCTAGGGCGTTGATCGCCTTGACTGTAGAGGCCGCCGTGGTGGTTAGGCGTTTTCCAGCTGCATCCAGCGTCCTTCCCTCCAGGTCAGGCGAGACTGAGAAAGAGGATGAAGGATTAGACAACCACTTCCGTGTGGCAGCCGAGACTACCAAGCCTGGTGTTGGATGGCCTCAGATATTTAGGGGCCATATTTGGGACCCTATATCTGTTCTCCAGCCTCTCCTTTTTAGTCGGCGTTGTGAGAAACCTAGGGGCATTCTCACATGCAGCCCCCGAGAATCCTCTATTCAAGGAGGCCAGGGGAGGGCCATCGCTTTTGGATCCCAACCGTGGGGGTGGACAGGCGAAGGAGTATCATCTGGGTATGGGAAACCAGGGCACCCCTCAGGAGGATACCATAGGTGGGATTCAGTATTTTAATGGAACAACAGGTGAAGAGATCCCAGAGGCTTTTGTGGGTTATGCAAGTCCCATAAACGTTAACCCCAGAGAGAAAATGACTTTCCCAGAACAACCCCATAGACAGGGGAAAGCAGGATCAGACAAAGGCATAATCTCAATTTCAACGCCTTCTTGTTTTTCCCCAATTCAGATCATAGGAAGCATTATATGGACCCAGGGTCGAGTGACCGGCTGAGTAAGAAAGCGAGTAAGTGCCAAAGAAATCCCCTTTTGTCTATCAAACTAGGGCCAGGGGGTCTCCCCTATCCCTTACCAATCACCTTGCAATGAGACAACCTATACATGCCAATTTCCCTCTCACCCCAAATCCCCTCCCCATTTCCAACCAATACTGAAATGAGGAAGAGGCAACTAACATCAGTACAGATTACCCAAAGGGGGAAGTAAGAGCAACCTACCCTAGAAAGAACTTGACTCGTCCCACTAATAGAGTCAAGCAGGGTCAGGCAGTTAATAGTAACCATTTACACCTGACTGCACTTGACTGTTTCTTCCACTATAAAAGGCGTGGTTTTATACAGGTGGATGAGCGAGCTGAAGAAGCACTTTGGACCTAAAAAGTCACAAAGCTGGGAGCTGCAGGAAGGAGCATCCAGAGGAGAGAAATGTGCCCCAACACTGGCCCAGTGTGCGATGAGGGCTGAAGCGTGACTGAGGGGCCGTGCCTCCTGCAAGCCGGAGCAAGGCAGCTGGGACCCTGCTGGCAGTGTCTGTGTGAATGATTGTTCCCTTGGGCCGTGTGCCAGGCCCAAGGGCGTCTGAGGGGCAGGTGGTGAGACCCTGACCTCGACCCAAAGCATCCTGGAGAGACTTTTCGCCAGCGCCACGCTACCCAGTGAGTTTCGGATGAGAGCGAGAAACTCAGGAGCGCGCGGGTGGCTGGAGCAGAAAGTAGAAAGTAGAAAGAAAACAAGTTAAATTAACAGAAAGAAACAGTGTGCTTAAGAGATGGATAAATAAAGAGGACAGAAACCAAATAGATTTGAAAGCAAGTGGCGAGCAACCCGAATGTAGAGTTAAAAGCCGACAGAAGCAAAGTAACAAGGAAAGTACAAGGGTGCACCAGAAAGTAAAAGAGAGGGCAAGAAAAAAGAGAAAGAGGATAAGTGGCCCAAAGGGAAAGTAAGAAAAAGGGTGCAAGTAAGCACAGAGAAAGAAAGCAATAGTTTAGAGGTACCAAGGCACACAGCAAAGTATAGGAAGTGCAAGTGGGCACAACCATAGACAGAAGTGAATGGAACAGAAGGGTGCAGGATGCACAGGAAAGCAGGAAGGTGCAGGAGTCGCAGAAGAACAGAGGAGAAAAGAACAGTGCAAGTGTGCACATCAAAGTGAAAGGAACAAACAATAAGACAAGTGTGCATGAGAAACACCTGAGAATAAAAAGGTTCCATGGAGAAAGCAAGTAAGAAACAAAGAGGGGCAAAGTATCAGAGTGGTCACGCTGAGAAAAAGAAGAGAGCCTGGCGTTTTCGAAAGCCTCTGATTCTACTGCATGGGAAAGTGTATGTAAGAAAACTTGTAAACAAGGAGAGAAGGCATATCCTGGCCAACTGAAACTGTATTGAAAGTTGAAAGGGGCCCAAGCCTGGGAAAGGGCCCACTGAGAAACATAAAAGGAACTGTGATCCAATTTCTGTTTTGTGTTGAAAGTTGAAAGAGGCCTATGCCTAGGGAAGGGAACCCGAGAGGCCTGTTTAAGAAATCCAAGTACATCCCGATAAAGACTGACTGTGTTTGACAGCCCTAAGGGGCCTGAGCTTGGGGAAGGGAACCCTAAGAGGCCTGGGCCAAGTTGGTTTGCTTTATAGTGTTGAAAGGATTGAAGCATGGGGAAGGGAACCTCGAGAAGCTTAAAAGGAGAACTGTTAAACATGTCTTTTTAAGGAGATTGAAACTTGAACAAGTTAAAACTTTGAGGGGTGGGGAGGGAAGGAAACCCCAAGGAACTTAAAGACGCTGAAGGCATTTTAATTTATTGCAAGGATCCTGTGGCGAGGGTCTTGAAACCAGTTCTGTGTGATTGAACTCATTTTGACCAACTCGAAACGGTTATATGTGATTTTAACGAATCACAAAACTAATGAATTTTCAACTAACCAAAAACATCTATAAAAAGGAACAATTCTTTTTTATGGGGGTGTCCTCCCCCCAAAAAAGCCATTTTTTATTCATACTTTTCCCCCACCCCAACCATATATTTTGCAAAGAAATCTTTTTTTGTTTTTTTTTATTTTATTTTTTTTTTTTTTTAGACATTTTGGGTTCGTAAAAAATTCCATTAGTTGTTTTCAATTCGACAAAATCACTGCAAACCCTCAAAACTACACCTGGCAAGAAAGTCATTGGAAACCAAACCTGGTGTTCCTATTTTACTGTTGAAACACTGCTTTTCATTTTTGACAAAAGACCCCCTAACAGAGCGAGAACAAACATAGGTTTAGACACAGACAGACTTTTTATTTCGACTTCCACACATTGACTGCATTTAAAAGCATCATTTCAGGGAAACAACCCTTTAGAATTAGGATTAGATAGGTACTCCACCAACCCTAAAACTTTAAATAAAGTTTTTGAAATCTTATTTTCTGAGTCTGTGTCCCTCTTGTCACCATGCCTGCCTCACAGCGCGGAAAAGGTTTTCTGCAGCACCACCAGCCCATCCTCCCAGACGTCATCCAGACGCGGGACCGAGACCAAGGTCTTTCTGGAGGATTCAGAGCACTGGAAAAGTAATCCCTCCTTTTCCTCAGGAACCAGGTTGAAAAGGTTGGCCGCCCGGGAGATCATCGCCTGGAGAGATCCCACTTCATCCAGTGGAAAGTCCCTAGATGGCAACTACATTTTGTAGCTTACCATCTGCAGAGACTTAGTCTTCAAATTCATCCGTACCCTGGCTACCATCTGGGTTGGTGTCTGTTTTGATGAATCCTATCGAGTCCTCACAGAATTTCAGCTTAAAGTCTCCTCCCAGGTGGCCAGGGGAAGGCAGTCGCTACCTGATCCTAACCCTGGGGGTGGTGTTAGCCGTGTGGATCACCTGGGATGAGGAGGTCACCAAGGGAATAGGATGACTGTTAGGAGAGACGCTATATTCATCTTCTTTGGATAGTGAGGTTTCTAGAATGCCAGAATATCTAATGGCTGTCCTAGAAAGGCTTCCCTTCCCAATATTACCCAAATTATCAGTTGTGAAAACCCTTATGATCAACATGGAAATGATATATGCAAAGATCAGAGAATCAATACCACTACTTCTGATAGTTATAATTCCACTTTAGGACTGAAATCTAAAAGCGAGAACCAACGATTAACTCCTTTAAAAACCTCCCCTAAAGATACATTATATAAATCATTAAACTGAGTGGATTAGATGAGGTAATAAGAACATTGGGGATTTCAAGTATGCTCTTAGTACTCAGACGAGGAAGAGGGGCTCAGAGTTGCAGAACAGTACAGTGCAGTCTAGTGGTTATAATGACCCACACCTGAGCAGGACTTTTAAATATTGAAAGCCCGCTTCAGGTGCAGGCCATTAGAATGAAGCAGTGGGAGCAGCAGACGGAAAAGGAGGCCGGAACTGCTGCTGTGTTTTCAGCGGGACGCAGTGCAGAGTGAGTCGCAGGAGTTGGGAATCCTAAATGCGGGAAGCTGTGCTGGGACAAGCTGTGCTGTAGAAAAGAGAAGCTCTCAGTTCTGCATCCTACTCCGGTGGGTGGCGTTCACCGGAGTAAGCGAGGAGCAAAGAAGGCTCCCTTTTTATGTAACGCGAGCGGTCAGATGCCCAAACGGTCCAGACGAAAGTAGAAGTTAAAGCTGCAGCATATCAAAAGGAAGTGCAAGGAAAGACCAGCGAGTTGGTCTTTGCTAGGTAACCCTGGGGTGCTGCGCAATAGACCGCTGGCTCAAAGCAATCCTTTTGAATACCGAACTTTTGAACTAAAGGAATTTTGGCACAACTCACATTGGTAGAGACCAAGTAAAACAACATTTTAATCACCATTGCCAAAGTAAAGAGGGGGCAAATTGAAACAAAGTGAATGTAATCTCTAAGAAGGGAGATTACCTGAAAGGGTAGAGAACAACCAACATTGCCTAAGTCAAAAAAAGGCAATTATAAATGAAAGGGGATACAGCTTTCCTAATGAGGGATACCTGAAAACGAACAATTACCAGCAGCTAATTGGTGGTGTAGACGGAACCACAATGTGCATTAACGCATTATAAATACCCCATAAAATAAAATAAATACAAAATAACTCAGAGGTGGCAGGAGAAAAGCCCTCCTTGTAGAAATCAAAGAGGAGAGTAACATAACCGGCATTGCATGTGGCAAACAAATCAGTGGGAAAAACAATGTCAATGTGTGTTGTACCCTTGTGGAAGAAGTTGTGAACCCCATTGTTAAAAGTAAAAGAATTTTTCAAGAAGTCGTTTTTGAATAACTTTACACAATAAAGGATCAAAGTATGGAAAGTTTGAAGCAGACCTCGCCACAGAGTACTTGTAGTAGTGGTAGGTGTTTTATCCTGGCAGGCGAGTATACCAGGAAAGGGACTATTAGTGGTTAGTCCTGGCAGGTTAGTGGACCAGGAAGGCGATAACTGAAGTACTTAAACCTGGTAGAAGGTTGTGGTGGAAAGAACGTGGCAAGTCCAATAATGTGTTATGATGAACTGTGGTAAAACCATCCTGAAAAAACTTTGTTTATGAAAAAGAAATGTGAAAGTGGTTGTTCTTCAAAGAGACATTATATTGAATACAGATTGGAAGTGTGAAGACAAAGTCCTTTTGGTTTATCAAACAAGAGCTTGTGGAAACTTTGAGGCAAAAAAATCCTACTGAGCAATAAGATCATCCACATTCCAAGTGAAAGACTTATGGGCTGACAAGAACTGTTTTATTTTTCGAGCAGAACTTGACTATTGAAAAGAACTCTCTTGATTTGAACTTTGGCTTGAAATATCCTGAATTAATCTTGGGAAGGGGATCTGACCCTGGTTAGAAGAATATATGTTTTCAAAGTCTATGTTTGAATATAACTGTTATTTTATTGAGTTTAAACAGCCATATTACACCTGTATGATTTTGTTGTATGTATAAGTGTGAGGGACAGATACCTATTAGAGTGTTTCCCTTTAATCTTAGATTGACAGGTAGGAAAAGCCTTGTTATGTTTTAGAAAGCGAGGTGTTTAACTCACCCGTATTATTTAATTAAATGGCTACTTGTGAGAATATTTATCTACTTGTTCATCTCACATTTATGACCCCTCACACTGTATTAGTTTGTTCCTCTCAGGACCAAAATCCTCCACAATAGAGGGCAGTGGAGCAGGAGGTGGCTGCAGGAATCGCAGGTACAGGAGGAGTTAACCTGCCAACAGGTGCAGAGACGGCCTAGGTGGCCAGGCCACAGCAGCTGGGCCTGGAACCCCGGGGCGACCAGGGGCCACAGGCGGTAGGCGCTGATGAATCTCTGAGACCAGAGTGTGGAGAGTTGACCAAATGGCCAAAGAAACATCTCTTGGCAATGGATCGCAGAGCATGAGGCATCAAGATAGGTGCATGAGGCTAGGGGCTTGTATAGCAAGCAGGCTGACATGGCTGTGCAGGCTGTGGGGCCAGCTGTGGAGGCAGGCTAATGCCAACCTCCATATTGTGCGAAATGATATCTTCAAAGACTTCCTCGTCCGCCGACAGGATGGCAGGAGCGGTGACAAGGGCTGGAGACATAACCCTGGTAGGCTTCACAGGGGATGTGGCAGGCAGATGAGGGACCTTGTGGCCTTTGGTAGGAAAGAGATCTGGAGGTGCTTCTCTCTTTCTCTCTCTCTCTCTCTCTCTGCTGGTACCTTTCGGGAAGGTAAAACCAACAAAGTGATGGGTGGAAGGTTTTGAATGAATGCTGAACCACTGGCACTGCCCTGAGTAACCTTCCACACCACTGTTTTTTTCGCCCATGTGCGCCATTGCAAAAGGGGTCCAGCAGTATGCAAATCAGTCGGGTACTGCCACCAATGGGAGCAGCCCTGCACTAACTGCTAGGCCAGGTCCCCTCCGCATAGAAACACAAGCAACCACAGACATTATGGATGTGACGTAGCAGTTTCGGCTGGCCTGCTCCTTTTGATGTGGGACCAAGCTTGATTTGCATATGGTTTTTCCCCTTCTGTAATGGCTTGGCAGGCTGAAGAACGATGGTCTGGAGGGTTGCCCAGGGCAATGTTAGAGGTTAGGATTAATTCCAAACCTTCAAGCCTCTTTTGTTTTGTACCTCTCGGAAAGGTCCCTAGTGCAGTGCACCTAGAGAAGGTAGTGCGGATGGAACAGACACAGCCGGAACTGACTGAGGCCTTGGAGGTAATGCACCAGTGATGTAGCCTTGTGAACATTGAGATGGTGCCTGCAGTGTGGACAAGCCTGTAGATGTGATCAAAACCGTTTAAGCCTGCATGGCGGACGGTGTTGTCAACAATGTCGTCAGAGTCTTAGTCGACGATGATGACTATTTCGACGACAGTCTTGGAGTCGTCGACGAGGAAGTCTTCTGGCTCATCGACAATGATGCCAACGATGAACAATGTTTCATCGACAGGGTTGATGGTGACATAGTGGACGAAGTCCGGCCCTCCGAAGACTGGGTTTCCTATCTTCTCATCGCCGACCCATGCGTCAGATGCTGCGGCTGCGGTGCTCGTCGACAAAGAAGTCAGAGCATGCAACGACTTTGCCTTTTTAGGTATCTTCCCCTTGGAAGCGTCCTCAAAGGATCTCAACCTCTTGCCAGAGGGAGTACGATATTTGGGCCTGCTAGCCCTGGCAGAGGCATGACTGCGCACAGACGCTGAGTTAGCGGCCTTACCTTCATCCAGCTGTGAGACCATTCTTCGATGGCGATCCTTCCTCATCTTAGTGGAGAAACACTGGCAAATGGGGCCTCCCTCCACATCGCGGTCCGGGTGCAGGCAGTAAATGCATTTCTGGTGGCAGTCCTCAATTACGACATTCTTCTGAACGCATTTGGAACAGGCCACAAAGAGACTCTTCTTCTCAGCCTCCGACATAGCGCTTGTGCTAGGACCAAAACTCAGTTTGCGGCCTCACGTGACATAGCTATACAAGGGACGGTGGGATCTAGACGGGCTATGGATCCCTGCTGCAGACAAGTTACAGCAGTGATGGATCGAAAGTAAATTGGAAGAAAAACTATCAAAAATACTCAAGAGAGTCGAGGAGTGAAGCTGGAGGACTCCCACCACGAAAACATAT
Organism: Ambystoma mexicanum; assembly: GCF_040938575.1. Taxonomy (NCBI): domain Eukaryota; kingdom Metazoa; phylum Chordata; class Amphibia; order Caudata; family Ambystomatidae; genus Ambystoma; species Ambystoma mexicanum. Next base: position 474,537,728 of record NC_090934.1, read on the forward strand.
GGAAAAAATAAATTCGACTATGGCCACAAGGGGTGGAGCCAAGTGGTTGGAGCAGTATGGCACAAGGTGATCGCAATAGGCTACACAAGTGACAATGTTGTTTTTTAGCTTAAAGTTAAACTGCTTTTTTTACTGAGGATTCCCAACCTGATGACAGGGAATATTCATAGCATGTGAATCCAGGTAAGACCCCATGCTGGAGAAAGCACAATACACAGTAGGATCAGGATTGTGAGGTGAAAAGTCCTAAACTGTGGCTGTGGCACAAGGCATGTGCATTATACTTGTGCGTTTTGTTTTTTCCTGACTAATCAGCCATTTTGTCTGATGGATTGATCAGCCTATGGGTTTGTGCAGGACATAGCACTGTGCCATTTTCAAAGCTCAGTCCTGCACAAATGAGTCTAGATTTCTGAAATGTGGTGCGTTCGTCCATCAACATTTCTAAGTGAATCACTGCTGAGGTGTATACACCCAGAGCCCCCTGCAAGACTTCTAGCAAAACAGCCAAAACAGCTCATGTGGGCTTCAACGGTTGGTGGCTGGTGTAGGACATAGCAAGGTGCATCATGGAGTACTCCGAGGCAGACTACAATAAACACCTATGTCAACCCAATGCAACAAGGTGTCAACAGTTAAGAGTTCCCCTAACTTGAATCTTTCTCTGTAGACGATTTGAGTGATTCTTCCTGGGGAACCAGGGTCTTCTTCTGGGTAGATCTCCAATCTTTATAGAGGTAGGGCCGGTCTCGAGGTGTACCCACTATGCCCACCAACAACACCAGCTGACGCAAGGGACCACTGCCCGAAAAAACAGCAATGCAAAAGGAAAAAGCTAAAAGGCTGCAAAAAAGCCTCCAATCTTTTTGTAGATCAATATGCAGATAGTAGACGTAGATTGGCATGGTCAGTCTAGTGAAAGTAGATTCCTACTGCCCAGGTAGACTAGGTAACAGCAGCACCGGTGGAGTAAAATGAACCGGAAACAGGAGGCAGAGAAAGAAGGCAGCTTGAGACAGAAGGCAGATCTGAGGCCGGACTGGAGCAGAAGGCAGGAAAAGCAGGAAGAAAACAAGAAGGCTCAGGTGAGTGCAGCAGAGCAGCTGAAGCGGAAGGTCCACACGAGGAGCGGCAGATCAAAAGTCAGGAAAACAAAGAGAAGCAAGGCAGGGGAAAGAGCGAAGAACTACAGCGTCTTACCCGATAGCAAGAAAAACAGGGTTGCAACACACTCAGTCCGTAGACTGTAGTTGTAGATAGCATGCAGCGCCATCTTGGAAGAAACACTACAGCAGTGCTCTGCATTCAGGAGAACGCCAGCGCCAATGGTTCCAAACCTTTCAGGGAGAACGGACGATGACACAAGGCCAATTGAGGGGATACAGTGAGGGTGTATTTGGAGTCAATGCCCCAAATATATGATTTTTTTCCAGAGCTAGGACATGCTGAGCAGTTGCAAGGGGAAGTGATTTGCTTGGTCAGCGTGTATTCCCCTATGCTTCTGTCTCATTCATGAAAAAGTACGAAGTGTGAGGGTGTACAGTACTGCCATTGCCTGCTGAATTGGGCTATTCCCACTGCAGGCAGACAGTATGCCATCGCTGAAGGGTGTGGAAACAAAAGGATGGATCAGCAACTGTGGGGGAAATGCAGGTAAGCTCTCAGTGAGTTTGGAAACTGGCCTGATCACCCCCTCCAAAGTAATTATTTTGTTCAGGGTTATGGGAGGCACTCTGAAGAGGGATGGGGAACGTCACCATCCCTGGGAGACCTATGTTGCATATAAGGCCAGATGATGTGGAAAACAGCCTGGCGCTCTCCTCCCTGCCACCCGATACAGCTGTACCCCTCTGTATCCTGCCCCCCCCCGCTGTATGTCTGTTCTGTCCTGGCCACTGAAAAGCTCTTCGTTACGCATCTGTAATGTTGTACACCTCTGTAAAGCTTCTGGATCTGTATTGGTGTATACCTCTGTAAACCGCTATGTTGCTTCTCGAAGCTAGGTCCACGCTCAATAAATACCATCATAATAACAATAATAATGGTCGATTTACATGTGCCCGCCTGGGGCCCTTCAACTGGCCTGGCCCACAGCAGGACTGCCCACAGCTTAAAAAGCTTTCAGCATACAGTCAACCCTTTAAGCAAGAAATCCCAGAATACTCTAGGAAATGCAGGCTCACCAGTCTCCTTACTCAAAGTCCAGATCAAAAACCCAAACGCTGTCAGAGGTGAGCATATTGATTGCCTCTCTTGGAAAACTCCTTGTTTTCTAGGCTTGTATTATAGAAGTTGCTTTAAATCATCCGGGTTTTCAGTTTTACTCTGTGTGTGGCCTCCATAATACCTGTATGAGGGATTGGGCCATTCTGTTAGAAAAACAAATAGATAGATAGATAGATTGCACTAAGCACTTTATATACAGAAACAGTAGCACGACGCACCTTAAGAATACCATTTTGCACTTTAACTTTGCTAGATTTGCACAGGGAATGAGCCCACCCAAACATATAAAGTTGGGGAATGCACTATGCACTTTGAAGAACTGATTGCACGTTGCACTTTTTTCTGTTTTCTGTTTTTATGCTAATTGATTTTAAATGGCAAGAATATTATTAATTTTTTTAAATGTAAAGTGGGTTTTTAAATGAAAATGTAACATGTACAAATATTGAATAGCTGAACCCATTCTAATATGGCCGATCCGAAAGCCCTGGGCCACTCAGTCTTCTTTCTATGGCAAACTTCCTGTCACATGTGGTGTTTTTTAAACAGTGTTGATTGTGTGGATCACTTGTTGTGAACAATCGGTGAGGAAAACGCGAAACGCGTCGATTGGAGCCATACATTATGAGGCACCACATTTTGGGTGTTTTTTATTGACAGTCATGTGCTGTGCATGGTCTGTATAATAAGGAGGACATTTTCTCCAAAAAGAAAACTGATTTCCTGGTGATTTCTCAAAGAACGGGGGAGTGCCTCTCACTCGGACTGTTAAGAAAAAACAGTCTCAAGATATATATCTAGGCCAGGTGTTTTTGTACACCGACAGTCAGAATATTTACATTCAAAAGGTGCTATTTATCTATACATTAACCTTGTCTTAAAATACTTTCCTTATGGTTTGGTCTCAGCTCAAACCCACAATTCATGTGCATACATGAAGATGAACTTTAATGTTATTGACATTTTCTGGTGATGTTTTTCTTCCTTACTTTACTTTCCTTGTATGTGCCTCTGATTTGTATGCATTGTGGGTCTTCATATGTATTGTTTGTACTAAAACGCGTGTAGTACGTTAGCTGCTTATTCCATGTTTACCATTACTCAAAACTCTGATAAGGCAGCATTCACTATTTTACTATCCAAAATTATCAGCTAAAAAATATTTTACTTCTATGGTGCATGCTGCAGCCATTGCATATGTGTATGTATGATTAGGTTCCTGTATCAACACCACTCCAATGTAATGTTTTGTTTAGATGAGTACATTCTTTAATAAATTAAGTAGTTCATGATAGGTCTCCCGCTCACCCCTGACATATTGTTACCGACATATTGTAACAGACATTTGAAATACAACCCCTTGATTTTATATGCAACATCATTAGTGATGTTATCAATGCTATTTGTGATGTCATCTTTGATATCCTGGGTGTTAGTCTTAGCCGTGCACGGTGGTGGCGCGAGTTATGGTTGCTTAACTTATCTAAAACCGGCTAATTTCTGGGGGTTTCCGGTTTTACTTGTAACCATAACGTTCATTTAACAACTTCTTTTCACTGAATTACATAGGTTTTTAATTGTATAACTGAACTTCAATGCCCCTTTAACAAAGATTTTTCACTGAATTTCAAAGGTTTTTACCAGTGCATCCTTAATTTGCTACAAGTTCCTTACATTATACTTACCCCCAATGTAGCAGCTGTGAAGTCTGCAGACAGTACGAAAGTCTGCGGACATCAGGTAGTCTTCACAAAGCCCAGAAGCACAGGGGAGAACAAAAAAATTGCTACCCTTCAACCACACATATACATAAAAACAAAATCACTTATATTTACTGCACCCAAATATACCTTTTTGTGCAAAATCATCATTTAAAAATGTTATTTTGTTTCTTCATTTAGCACACAATATAATGGAATGCACCAAGCACATACCCTCACGGTACACCTCTTATTATCACTTCAGTACAACTCTTCATACAGACATGCATACACCAGGCACTCATTCCAAAACAACCTCTTATCAAATAGTAAGTACATTGTATTTATTTCTCTATATTTATCATTCATTATATAAACATTTCTTATAAGCAAAAAGCACTATTGGTTTATTTGGTTGGAAGAAAACTTCCCGAAAGAAGAACTGAGTGATAACCTCTCTAGTGGTAAACAATACATCTTTCAATATAAGCAAATATAATTTATACAGAGTGCAGTGAAATAATTTCCTATTTTCTTATAACACATTCTTTGCATGAATAAACACCCCAATTTAATTACAGAGAATCCCAAGAATCAGAAAGAGAATCTCTGTCCCCAACTGTGCATAATGAAATCATGAAGTTGTTTGCAAAATTGGATGAATTTATGACTTTAAGGAATTTTTAAATTGTGTTAAAAATCATGTTATTAGACAGTCCCCGACGCTGTGCTGGATGGAAACCCAGGACTGAAAGGAAGGGAACAGAAGGGAGGGCCGAGAAGTGGAAAAGACCCCTGAACACCCCCAAGTCACTAAAGATTAAACAGACTGGAGTCACAAACTTAGTAGAGTCTCTATAGAGAGAATCCATCCTACACCCAGCTACAAAGGAATTTCGAAACCTTGTTGTTTCGCCAACGCTGAATAAAGCACTCTTCCCCCTATAAACTCCCAGACATCCCCGCCCCCCCCCCCCCCCCGACTCCCTAGTTGTTACTTTGGACTTGTACTCCGATGAAATCTCATGATTTATGATATCACAGTCATGTTTCGTGATGTTTTTTTATTTTTTTATTTTTTTGTTGTTGTTCTGTTGCCTTTTCTTCTCTTAAACATTATAACAAGTGGAAGCCCATGCTATGTTCGTAACTTGTTTAGCTTGTTATGCCAAAACAATAAAAACAATGTTGGGAAAAAAATCATGTTATTAGAAATGTTGAATATCACTGTCCTTGTACCTGTTCCCCTTTTCCCCCCATCAATCACAACCATCAAATTCCCAAAATATAAATGAAAGACGTTTGGTTGATGAAACTTCACTCCCTCCCCTGATAATCATTGTATAGAAATTCCAAATTCTCCCATTTGTTTCCCATTTTGATACCCCATCCCTTTAATAAAAACATTTTTATTTTACTATAAATATCTTCTTTGCTGTTCTGTCAATTACTTTCTTTTTAAACCCCAATAGTCTGCGGACTATACGACTGTTTGGGGGTGTCAGTTTACGCAATGGGGTGTCCGTGGTCGTTGCGCTGTGTCAGGATATGTCAGTTCTTGCATGACGCACTTTTAATGAATCCATGGACAGTGCACCCTTTTCCGGACATCCATGTGCATGCTCCTGGCAGTCTGCCGCCCGATGGTGTCCGCGACGCCGACGTCAATATGTGACAGCAACCATTCGGAATGCCGGCCGGCCGGCCTGTGAATGGTGGCCGTGCTCCGTGGACGGTTTAGAATTGCATTTCAGGCCAATCTAGGGTGTTTCAAGTTGAAGGTGTACCATTCCAGAGCTCCTAGACCCAATCTTAGTTGATCTGGCAACTTTTTACAACTTTCCAAGGCCTATTTTTCACTCAGTAGTCCGTGGACAGTCGCACGGTGGCCCGACAGTTCCTCTGAACGGACCCACCCATTACTTTCAGTCATTCTCAATCTGGCTATGCAGGAGAAAGCACCAGGATAAGACCCGCTTACCTGAATTTTAAGAACCTTTTACTTAGCTGCAAAATGGCATCTGCTATGGCCATTCCTCCTCCCTAGCGATCACCATCTAGAGAGCCTGGAAAGGGGAACAGGTGTGGAGATGCAGAAGAGGATGAAGAGGAAGATGAGGTAAAGTGCCTACCTCCAGCGCCAGAAGGGTGTCCTGGTTTTGGTGGTTTTTCACCACCGTTGGGGTGTACCAAAGGCTTGGGCAGTCAAGGTGAGATGCACTGAGTGCAGAGACTTACTCAGTCGCGGAAACCCAGGTCTGTACTCCTATGGGACCACCGCCATACCAGATGCAACCACAGGTTGTTCCTTTCTCAGGGAGAAGTAGGTTGGCAGCCTCTACCACTCCTTTCACCACAAATGCTACTCCTGTACGTCAGAGGATACCGGCGGCCGCCACATAGGCCATACAGTACTCTGTTCACCATTGCCTTTTGAGGGTACCAGTACTAGGTCTGTACTGCGATGCACCGATATGCAGGGGGCAGCAATTTTGAAGTGCTCTTGAGGCCGCAGTCAACGAGCACGAGAAACACTGCGACCTACCTTAAATTTAAGGCCTGCCAAACATCATCATCTTTCCAGCTGCCCCTCAGTCTCTGTGGTTGATGCCCCTTCCCTCCCCCACATTATCTTGCCTCTCCTGAAAAAAAGAAAGCCCCAAAAAAATACTAAATCACCCAAAAAACAGATCCATCTTTCAGAACTAAAAAAATAAAAATGAAAAAATGAAGTCACAAGACCCTTTGCAGACTGCCGAGTCCGCGGACAGTGCAGTAGACCGCAAACATCAAAAAAATGCCACGTTTTGGGTAGGGGAAATATAATAATTTTAATTGTTTTTCATATAACAATGGTGGCTCTTAAAAGAACACTTTTTTCCCCTCGAGTCCTGGCTTTTATATATTTTTGAGTATTTGGGTTTATGTACTGAACTAACAAATGTTCCACTGAACTTAATTTTTTCTAACTTTCACAAAAAGTGCTTTTCTGTTTTTCCTTTTTTTTTTACATCAACTACTAAAGAATACTTTAATCCATATTTTATGTTTTCACACAAACTGCTTTAATGCATTTTGAAAGTTTAAGAAACATCTGATTGCACGCAAGTCAGATTTACTCAATTTCTTCGAAAAATGTTGACAATATCAAATTTAAGATTTTCATTATGAAAAGATGTCATGCCAACATCCCGCAAAAAGACAAATACAACATTGTTCACATTGCGCCATGCTTTCTCAATTTGTGGACAAAATAAATTTGAACACACCCACATTTGTCTTTGAGCTATGCGAGAAAAAACGTTCTTTGTACCTAGAAACAGTTCCATCAACTTTCCAAAAGTATCCTTCATTGCAAATTGCAATGAAATTCCGGTAAAGGCCCAAACTGTTGCCTCCATAGTGAACTACTATGATGTCCGGATGCTTCAAGTGAACCATATTCTCATAAAACTGAAGGAATTCCGCCTACTTCATTCCTCCAAATCTATACCATGAAACTTGAAATTCATCAAAATACACATTCAGCCAATGGATCCAATTGTCTCCCAGAATCCATACACTCTGCTTCCTCAAAGGCATAGCCATCTTCAGTCCACTCACTAAACAAAACTCCTGCTACCTTCTTGTCCTGTACACCACACCCAGGAAACTTGAATGGCTGATACCCAATGTCCAGGGAGATCCATGACTATCCACGGTCTCCGCAGCCCCCTTTCCATGCCAGGCATGCTTAAAAGACCCGGATTGAACATGTGCGTAGTACAGGGCCACCCCTTCTACTTTCATGTTTGTAATACTCCCTCATTGCTTGCTTTCAAACAGTCACACATCCATCCACCAATGACATCCAATGTGCATTTATAGCAGCACCAAGTATAACTTTTTTATAAAAGAAAGGGAAAGCAGACAGAAAAGATTTGTAGAGCATTTTTAAGTGGCACTTGGTGTGTGAAAATTTAAGGTGTCGCATTTATATGAAATGAAAAAGAAAAATGCTGCGCGTTTAAAAATATTTCTTTTTAGGAGCATTTTCACTAAAGTCAATAAATGCATATATGCACTTAGAGCAGCACGATGTGTAACTTCTTAGTAAGAGAAAGAAAAAGCAGATGCAAAACATGTGTACAACATTTTTAAGTGGCAGTTGGTGTGTGAAAGTTTAATATCTTGACAGTACACGCATACTTGCTAACATGAGCCATAGTGCTGCTGTAAATGCATATGCATTTCTTGACTTTAGTGAAAATGCTCCTAAAAAGAAATATTTTTAAGCACGCAGTATTTTTCTTTTTTCATCCGTCCCAACAGACGGAACAAAATAAATGCCTACTAAAAAGCAACTGAGTAGAAAGCAACGAAAAAACAGAGCAAATAAGACTAAACGCAAGCCTTATAGTCATTCATCTCAAACAATGTATAAAAAACATTAACAAAACAGCTAGTAACCTCATTCAACAAAACTAAACCAGCAACCACTAAAAAAAGGAAGGCACCTCTTCCAAAAACTAAAACTAAAAAAAGATGTAGAAACAAAACATAATAAACCTAACACTATATCCATCAATGTTTATGTAGCCACCTAAGCATTCCAAAACATTTATTTGACAAAAATAAATTCCACAGTAGAGTTCTTCACAATCTTATAAAGACTGCTGAAAAGTCAAGGTCTACCCTTAAAAAGTACTGCAGAAGACTAATCATCGAAGCTCAAATTGACAGCGTATTTCTACTAAAGAGAAGAACAAGTTACTCTCTTACCTGGTAACGTTCTTTCGATGGGATGGTACGACAACATATTACATATCTATAACAGTAATCACCACAGCGGTGCTGGTTCGGAAAATCTTTCGGCATCTGTGTCCTGCGTCGATTACGTCGATACGCCGCCCTCGAGGACCTCCTCCGACGGCCGACGTCACTGGATGTTATAAGTAGGACGCACGACGCCCGTAGCCTCAGTTCCATTTTTTCTGCGAACGTGTTCGCTTTGGAGATCTCGGCGTGCCTCGAATCTTTAGAATTTCTGTTCTTTCGGTTCTTCGAACCTGTTCATTTGTCAAGTAAAAGCCCTTCGAGATGTCTACCTCTTCTTCCACCCCGTGTCCAGGCTTCAAGAAGTGCGGGGACTGCGGGTCCAAGATGTCGGTGACGGACTCGCACGACGCCTGCCTCTGGTGCCTCGGGGAGGCCCATGACACGGATGATTGTGTTGACTGCCAGTCGCTTACGTCCAAAGCCTTGCAGGAGCGCAAGAAGAAACTGTCGATCAGTAAGGTGTCCAAGCCCCGGAAGTCGAGGTCCACGGGGCTTTCGACGTATGATTCGAGGGGCAACTCTCCGCATCGTCGTCGGAAGTCCAGTGGGTCTCGGTCCCGGAGTGGGTCCCGCCAATCCTCTGCCTCTTCGAGGCACTCCCGGAAGCGCCGTCATCGGTCGCCTTCCCCGTCCTCATCCGAGGACTCTGTCCGTCGGCGGGTCGCTTATCCTACCAAGCATGCGACGCCGGAAGAATGGGCTTCCTTCGGTAAGAAAATGCTAGCGATTCCCGAATAGCAGGGCACTGGTCCGTCCGCACCTCCGAGTGGGGTCGGTCGTGATCGGACTAGAGACACCGCTCGTACGCCTTCGGGCTCGGGTAGTTGGGGCGGTTCGTGGGAGCGGTCCCGCTCGGGCAAGGGGAATCGTTCTAGTCATGCTCGTTCCAGGTCCCGGTCCTCGACGCGCTCGAGACCGTGTGAGCCTGTGATGTCTTGGAGGAAGACATCGACGCCTGTGGTGCCGAGGTCGCCGAGGGACTTTCTCTCGAGGCTCCGCCTCCGAGGAAGTCATCGACGCCATCGGCACCCAGGATGTCGAGGGACACGTTCGGGACTCCGCCCTCGAGGCCTGTGTCGATGCCGTCGATGCTGTCGGCGCTGTGTTCGGCATCGACGCTGATTCACTTGACGCCCTCGACACCTTTCGAGGCTGTTTCGACAGGGGTACCCCGGGGCACGGTGGAACACCCTAGAAAGGCTCTGGCCAGGGTCAAGCATGGCTTTGTTCCCCATTCTGTGCCCACTTTCCGCCATCTTCAGTACATTTCAGAGGTGGCACCTTTAGTGAAGGTGAATGGATTCACACAAGCAGCATAGAACCCTACTTCAATGAAGTAGCTTATAAACAAGAAAAAAAACAATTGTCATAGACAGTAATGGCTGAGGGTATGAAATAGTAGGAAACACCATTAAGGCAAAAGAAACCCTTATAGAAAAAACATCCCCAACAAACTTTCAACCAAATATTCGTTTTGCCCAAAAAACAGTTCAGTGTATAAATGGGCATGCAGCTAAATGTGTAATGTACGCCAACAATCCTTTAAATCTTTACAACAATTCCACAATTACTATGTGAAACTAAAAGACAAAAGTAAAATGTACGAACCATGGACTCTTGTCCAATGCAAAGGCACCCTGGACTTCGAGAACATTCATTAGCCTGCATTTCTGGAACTGCTTGCAAAAGCACTTTCCACCACACCAAAATGTTAGCAAAACACCATTCCGCTATACGGACCCTTGTGCATAGACTATACTATGTAAAAAGTCCTACTCTACAAATGCAAAATCTAAATAACATTCTGCTACATGGGACAGCCAAAGAACTGCTTCGAGAAATAGATCACATCAAAAGTAAATACTTTGGAACCGAAGCTGACTTAGAAAATTCAGTAACTTCAGAAAACCTTAGTGAAAACCTCACAAACACCAACCTCCTAACAAACATATACAAAAAAGAAATTGCTAACTTTCAAAACACATCTGTCACAGAAGATTTCATTAAAAAAACATTAAAATAGTAGATATGGCCTACATAATACAGGACAATGAGGAATATCTAACAGCAGAAAACAAAAACAAAATAACTGACACTTCAATAGTTTGCACGTACTGCAATACAAAGCTTGATAATAACCAAATGCCATCATCATGTGCCATCATTAATAAATTAGAAATATTCCCACTTCCAAAGGCTCTCCAACAACTTTACTTGTATGAGAGCATTATAATCCAAACAATACTTTTATTTCAAGCTATAATAAGCCTTCAACCGAAAACAGCCAATATTGCCTCCATCTTGGTTACTTAAAGGCATCCATGGCAAAGTAGTATATTTGCCATTGGATCTTAATGAAAATGTAGAAACTCTAGGAGTACAATGGCCAATAGATCAATCTTTGATTGTACTAGTTAATGGTGTACCAACAAAAGACAAAATAATTTGGCAACAACTAGTTGACTTAAAGTTAGACAAGCACTGCAATATCTGAAAGAAAACAATGAATACTACAAAGATATAAACGGATGAAAACCTAAAAGAAATCACCCAAATAATTCAAGATTCACCAACAACTGGCCGATTTGAACGTGTAAATCCTGTTACAGCAGCCAACATTTTAGACCAGTATACAATGTTAATGTTAAAGGATATTTGTACCGCGCACTATCACAACTGGAGTGGTTCCTTGGCACTCCAATTCACCCAATACACTCCAAAGACACCATTGAAAATGTAATAGAAACATATCAAATGCATCAAGCCAAAGGATCCTCAATGATCATATGGGGAAAAAAGTGTAGAAGCACGTTCGTTGCCTCTACTCTTTCCTACAGGAAAAGGAGGAAGATATGATGAAAGATCCACACAAATTACTGCATCAGAATATCGCCCCTTATGAATGTATTCTGAAGACCCAAAATCAGACAAAACGTATAATACATTTTCCACCCCCTGTTCGAAAGTGAACTAGCAACTCTATGTTATGGAGTTGCACACACATTACAAACAGGCTCTACATTTTTAAACATGTCCACTACCCAACTGCTTCAAAAGATAAAAGACGAAGATGTTTTGCAGTCAAGTATCACAAATCTCTTGGCAAACGTGTGCGGTACAAAAGAAAACGGACTCCATGTCACGCTGATGTACGTTGTATGTTAAGGAACCTAGGCCCACAAACATGTTTTGTTACTTTAAGTTGGGCAGAATATGCATGGGATGACTTGCAGAACCTCTTACGCACTGCAAACCAAAATAAAGAGGGAACAGATACACAAACACAAGGAGAACTCTGTTCTCTTGACCATGTCTATGTATCAGGGTACTTTCAACCATCGCTTCATTGCCATGCTGCACTTTATCTACAATACAATTACTCCTGCACTCAGAGAAGTGCAACCCTTCTTTTGGAGAAAGGAATATCAATCCAGAGGAGCACCACACAGCCACATGCTTTTGTGGATAAAAGATGCCCCCAGGTTTGGCCATGACAGTGATGCCACTGTTTTACATTTTATTGAAAAATACATTACCTGCAATATCCCTTCAGAGACCACACATAGACCTACCTACACAAATCTTACTCTTCCAAAAACAGAAGTGTGGCAAATACTGCCGACGTAGATATAAAAACTAAGGTAAATACTATACCAAATCTAGCTTTGGCTTCCCTAGACCAGTTTGCAAAAAAGGACAAGTAAATAGCTTGAGGACTTCTGTTAGACACAATGTAAAAGGCAAATCCCCTAAAAGCACATTCATTAAAAAGGGACGAAGACGAAACATCCAAGTACAATCAATGATTACAATGCAATCAGTGCCCTCTTGTGGAATACAAACATGGACCTACATTACATTGCAGACAATTCCACTGCAGTTGCAAGATATCTCACCAAAGCTGAGAAAACAGAGCTAAAAGACCTCTGATGACACATCATCTGACAAAACACGGTCACAAAAACTGTACAGCTTCGGTATAAAAATGTTCTCCCATAGAAAATGCGGGTGCTACAAAGCTGCAGACTGCTTAACAGGTACAGCCTTATACGGGAAATCTGAACACATTGTCTGGCTAAACCTTGGCCCAGCTTCATCCTGAAAAAGAGTACTAAAATCCTACCAAGAGATGGAAACAATAGCCACAAATAATCCCAACGGCCAGGACATTTTAAAAAACAATGTAATTGACACATACTACCCAAACAGAAGTACTGATTTGGAAAACATGTGCCTGTACAACATAGCCCAAACCTACTCCAACAAAAACAAGGTCACACCAGATGAGACAACTGGCAAATATTCAGTCTCAGCTTGTGAAGGAAGCCTAGTGAAACTTACCAAACCTAGACCAATTAATCATATAAAGTTCTCATTTAAATCTCTGCAACATAAAGTGCTTTATTACATGGCCCTAACTGCACATTTATAAACCTTGGAGAAAAGAAGAATTAGTAGGTGACTGACTCATTTGAAGCTGCATTCAAAGCGAATGAAAGCAGTATAACAAATGTCAATTTCAAACAATACAAAGAAAGGCTGGACAATGAATGCCAACAAGAGGAAGACATTGAAGCTCTACTAGATAAAGACACTGCTGAGGGCAGTCAACCTTCCCTTACAGGAAGCCGAGAACCACTCATTCTAAATGAAGCAGAAATAGCCATGACTGGAGGTAGAAAATACCATGTATCAATATAAACAATCTGAAGAAGACTAGTTAGTGCTCAAATCACAGCTACATGATGAACAACTCACCATTTATCTAGAAGTCACTGAAGAAATTGAACATGGTTTTAAACATGAAACTAAAACTTGTAGCGGTAAAAATTGTAAACCGCTGCTCCTGTATGAAAGTGGTGAAGCTGGTTCTGGCAAAACGTTCTTAATAAAAATATACAGCAAATTTCTACAAAACTTCAACAACTTTTCAGCTGTAGTAACAGCCCTCACAGGTTTAGCTGCCTACAACATAGGAGGAGTAACTTTACACCAACTACTGCTGCTCCCAGTAGAACACCAAAACCAATTAGAATACTACAAATTATCAGCAGAAGCTGCTACTGAAGTACGCAGAATACTGAAACAAATGGAAGTGCTCCTGATAGATGAAGTAAGCATGGTTTTCAACCTCATGTTGGCTTTAATTCAACTCAGTATGCAAGAAGTCCTAAAAACCAACTATGAAAAGGAAGGAAATACATTGTTTTCGGAGACCTCCTACAGTTACCAGTAAAAGGTCAACCTATTTTCAAAACATTAGGATACAAACAATGCCGTAACACACTTGGCAACATTGGAAAATTAATTTTCAAGCAACATTTTCACTACAGAGAACTAACTCAAAACAAGAATCAGTCTGCAGACCTCACCTATGCTAACATTTTAAAAAGCATTAGAACTGGAACTAAAGATGTACAATTCATTTTAAATACTAGACTAATCCATGGGCTATATGGGCGAAACACATCTGCTCCTGATGTCATGAAACAATTCAACAAAATATAAAAGGCATGTCCTTAATGCCAACCCTTGCAAGCTGTAGTCAATTCAACGAGACAATGTTGAAAAAAGAAATGCAACCCATACTGCATATTATCTCCACAGAAAAACTAGAAGTGCACAGCATGAAACTCCCTATGTGTCAACAAGCAACAGCACTACTAAACAGCTTAGAAAAATACATCTCCAACACAGCTGAATTTGAAAAAGTACAAACTGTGTCTAAACTGCAGTCTCATTTTAAAACATAACCTTGACGTACAACAAGGTTTAGTCAATGGAGCAATTGGTACAGTTGTTGGCTTCCAAACATATCCACATGACAACATTTAGTTTGTCAACATCCACTTTGACAAACTTGCAGAAGTAAAAAAGAAATAGGCTGCACAATAGCACATTACCTTCTTTTCAAAGACATGTACATACGCAGAGAAAAATTCTCTAGCTCTTGCATAGGCTGTCACTATTCACAAATCGCAAGGTGTAACCCTAGATCACATACTGACATTGGCAGCACAGTCTTTAAAGAAGGTATGAGTTAAGTAGCACTTTCACGTCTGCATACACTCACTGGTCTATTCCTAGTTAATGTTGATGCAAACAAAGTCAACACTGACATTCCTTGCATCCTAGAATACAACAGGCTATGTGCACTGTACACCCCCATCTAGATATGTACCACGAACCTCAAAAAAGAAAACCTTTATAAAGAAAACAAATACAAACAGAATTTATGACAGATCTCCCAACAATACGGCTAAAGAAACAAAGACCAACTGCTTCTCCATCAAATAAAACAACCACAAAACTGTCTAGTACAAACTCAACTGCACATCTATCAGAAGACAAAGACCTAAATGTCTTCTCAAAAAAGAACTGCAGGCCCATCAAAGGATTTAGAGTCACAACTCTCTGGTCCATTTTAAATCAGCAACACAACTGGAGTAAATTGCTATCAATCTTCTCTTCCAACTGCCACCAATTGTTCACAACATTTACTTAAACAGCTTGGACCAATTATGTTTGGCAATGCTCATCCTTCATAGAACATGGCACAAATAATCCTGACAGCACACAGTGTCTCGGGTATAAGGCAAGAATTGGCTACTGTGCAGGAATGATAAAATTCACCATAAACACAGGAAGATCCACTAGAATTCCTAATGTACTTTTGTTAGGGAGAATTCTCATTTCTGTGCTAATGCCTTCAACCTTCGAAACCCCCAGCTCTTTTGCTGGACTTTAGGACTTTTTCTTTTTAACCCTGGAGTGAGTGAGCCCTTTTTCTCACTTTCGCATGTGTTTTGATATGATTTGGACTTTGTTTCCTCTGTTTTTGAAGTCTTCAGTGCAATGTCACAGATAAATCCTTTAGATTTCTCATAAGGTTTAAATACCTTTTCTTGTGATAACTACTGTTCCCAAGAATAGTAAAGTAAAACTGACTTAACTACCCTTTTCTCTTTGCAGGTCCAGCTCACCCCTTCTTATGTGGCGTGCTGGGGGGTTATACTTAGTAGCCCCTTTTCCTACTTACTCATGTAAAAAATGTTATGTTACCCTCACTACTTTAAATGGCTGGTGGCAGTGGTTTAATTGTCCTACCATAGTGCTTTTCTACCGCAGGCTGAATCCTCAGCTGCAGTATAGCACTCATGGGTGACCATTTTTATCAAAATGGCCCGGTCAACTTTTTTTCACCATTTTCTGTTTGCAAGGTCTTTCTTGGGTTTTACTCTATGCGCCAAACTAGGTTTGAACCCTTTGCTCGTTTTGCCTTCGGCAGGCTTCAGTACTGAGACCCGCCTTTGGCTCCAGTATATCTGGAAGGGCAGGAAGTGAGGGAGGTACCCGAAACTCCCCTGTCCTTTATCTTTATGAATGCCTGAATGCACCCAGTCCTGATTGGCTGGCTGTCCTTGCAGGACAGCCACCCTGCTGCTTGAGTGACAGCTAGGCTGTGCATGAATGGGAGAAACCTGCTTAAAAGGCTAGGGTTTTAGGACTGAAGACAGAGCCGACCACTGGGAAGGACATCCTTATAAAGAAACTGTGAACAAAGCTTGCTGCATCCTTCTGGACCGTTGAACTGCACGGTGAAGCCCTGCTGAAACTCCTTTTTCGGATCGACAAGAGAAGTTCCGGAAGGGACAGCTTTGTCCCTTGGGACAAAATCGACTGGAACACCTTCCCCATCTGGCTGTAAGTCTTTGCTGCTGCAGGAACCGAGTGCCTGGGGTTGAGAAATCCGTAGTCGAGTGCAAGGTCTGTGATCCGGCCAGAAGCTCCAGGAGTCTCCCCAGGACCCTCCAGAGGCAGGACGACCAGAGCTTGAGTCCCCTCACCAGAGTGCAGAACTCAAGGAGTGAAGGAATCCCAACCTGTATCCAAGATCCGCGGTGGGGCCGTTTACCGAGCACTCAAACCGCAAAATGCTGCTGATCCGAAAAGAGCCCGTAGCTGCAGCCGACCTTCGAATTGCTGCCTGCAGGAATCCCCAGATGTCCTCCCTCTTGTCCCCACGACTGAGGCTCAGGAACACAGGATCTGCAACGCTGCAACCAGACAGAAGCCAGGTGGACCCTCTTCTTCTAACCAAAGGTATGGTCCCGACTTGGGGATTTACCTCAGTGTCTGTAGCTTGCTCTTCTCAGTTCAGACTTGCAGTAGCCAATTTTTCTAGAGTTCATCTCAGCTCTAACTTTTACAGGTGTAACAGCTTGTGACCCTACAGTGATTTTTCCTCAACAAGCTCTCTAACTTGTTGCAAAACTTTTACTATCTAAGAAGTGTCTCAGCTCCATAGACTTTCCTCCAATTGACTTTGGCTGTCCTGGCTCCCTGCCGACTCTTTTATTCCATTTGACTTTGATTCTTACTGTCCATCATAGGTGATACATTGTTTTTTAACTAATATTGCTGAAAGCTTTTTATCTAAACTTCATTGGAAGATGTATAGTGCTCACATGCTCTAAGAACCTGTTTAACCTTTTTCCTTACTTTAACCTTAAGTATGTGTTGTGATTCTGCAGTGAAGGATGGATGGTGGTGAACCCCAACCACCACCTTATGAGAAATATGTAACTGAGTGGGGTACCTCCTCTCCTGCGCAAACACTCACAGATTCACTTTTGTGATAATAATGTGCTAAACAAATTTTTGCCAATGAGTCAGTACCAATTTATTGAAAATGTTATTAGCATTTCTATACCCCTGATTGGGTTATGCAGTTTGGAACTGGAAAATAATTATGCACCTTAGCACATGAGGTACAATCTCTAGAATGTGCATAGGTCAAAGTATTTGTCTATGCTTGCCAGCAGAACATTTAACAAAAGAAGATTAGACTCATAGACTGGTAGTCTAGAAGACACTCATTGAGCAAAAGCTTGAGGATTACCACATTCAACAAAAACGTAATAATTGCTGACATATGTTTCGACCCACTTGGGTCGTCATCAGAGCTAAATTATCAGACCACAGTGTACATAAGATACATTCTCTCATATAAACAATGACATTTCTGTGACTTGAGTTTCCCTGTGAGTAAAAAAGAAAGAATATAAACAGAAAAGAGATTTAGAAAAGGAAGTTAGACCTTTACTATCAAAACTGTTATAACATGCATGGCTAGATATTCTGGTGTTAACATTCAACATTTGTCAATTGATTAGTTGGAACGGCTGAGGTTCAACCATTTTGACTGAATATTATACCCTTCTGTAGTCTGTGTACAGATAGTAACCATAAGATATTGAAGCCCCATTTGTTTAAAATCTAACAGTGTTAGGGTATGTTAATTCTCACGTTACTATTTCTATTAGTAAATGAGTAACGTGTCAACAACAATTACCTGCAAAGTCGAAGAAAATGGGAAAGATGTGCGTCTTTTTTACCGTAATGATTGGTTTGGTAGGCATCTTGCCAGATGTTAAGACTGTTAGGTCAAGTTGAATACCTTAGCCTTGTTTTGTTTCCTGTTAGTAAAAAGTAGAGCGGTTCACACATTTGCCAGCAACATTATTTCAAATCTATTATTGATCAATCAGTAGAGAACCCAAATTGAGGGACCAGATGTGACCTGTGGTAACTATCAAACATATGTATATGTCGATCACTGATGGTAGCGTAAGAAAATATTTAAAAGCTTTATTTGATATTACGTATCATCGAATCCCTAGCACATATTCTGAACAGGATAAACTTCAGTGCATCAATGTGCATTAAGAAGAGTAACTCTCCATCTGGAGAAATATATGGGTCTTGGGTGCTCTGTATCATGTGACCATAGTCATTGTGATCATATCCGCGCATACAACTCTAATAACAACAATTTAATATATATTATGTTGAAATTATGTCTAAAGTTTCTTACCTGCATGTCACCAGGTAACAATGACTTCCGATACTCCGTACTAAGGTTGATCAATTCTATGCAAAGGACTTATGCGACCTACAAACACAAGTGAAAAAGTATGTTGGTCCCACAGATTGTGTTTAACCGCCGTTTGGCGTTCGTGCATTTAAACATGCTGACACAGGATCTGAGAATAAAAGAAAAATAGAAAATAATTTTCTTACCTCAAAGTTCTAGCCTAAATGCTTGTTGTGATAAGGATTGCACTTAGATGCAATGGTACTGGTCCTGCACCGGCAAAAGACCGGGCTGTAGTGCCGTGCCTTTGGAAATACTGTTTTGGTTTCGTCATGTGAAGAGAACTGCCAAAACCGCCCAATGTCGCGAACAGACCTGATTTCAAATTATTTACATACATAGGTCACTGGTATTCTTTGATAGGTTATACAATGGAAAACCAAGTGTAGTGCAGTTTATTTACTGTTTGAACAAATGTTCCATTTGGGTCACGTGTTCAATCGTGCAACGCATTTTGCGTGTTTGATAATGATGTCCCGAATGAAAAATGGATGTTAATCCAGCTCCATGATTGCATTTCTTTAATGATATGCTTGAATGAAAGATTTGTGTGGTACTCTATGTTTAAGAATAACAGCCTGTGTTGGTCACGTGTTTGTTAGCGCAAAAAGACTGTGCATTTGTGGAATATGCATATCCAAGTATGACAAAGTGATACTTTTGATACCGTTTACAGATAAACTGTATTCAATATGGTTATAATTGAACAGAAGATAGAATTAAACTGTGGCCCCAGCTTTGATTATCTAGAAGTGCACAGCAATACAGGTATTCACATTGCTGGCATAACAGGTTTCTGAAAAGAACAATGCTGAATGAGCAATTGATATTATTGCTTGGCCATAATGATGATCTCATGTAGTATTCAAACATGATGAAAAGTAGAAGCAGTTACTAAGGTACTTCACATTAACTTGTAGAAGGGTTGATATTTGGCAGTCAACATTCACAAAAACACATTTAGCTCATGTTCTTGATTTAAACCATATTTTAAACAGCAGAGTTTGCAAATCATTTTGGCTTCTAATTTCCGCGATTGTAATTGTCTGTCTGCACCTCTGATATGTTGTATGGCCTGTTGTAGTCCAACAAAGCGAACATCCTTGCTGTTATCTTGCTGATGCTGAGTTTGCCAATGTAGTGCAAAAGGAAGTTTTGGATCTTGGTTGTTAAGGTTGGCAAGGTGTTCCCGGATTCTAATTCAGAGTTCTCTGATGGTACTTCCAATGTATATCTTTTGGCATACACACTGTATGGCATAAACCACAAACTTGGTTTTACAGTTGATGAAATCAGAAATGCAGACTTGAAGACCTCTATGGCACGAGAATATTTTAGTTGGTGATAATGTGTATCTGAAAAAATTCCACGTACCACATTTGTAAAATCCAACAATTAATTCCATTACCAAGCCAGGTTCTCTGTGTGGTGGTGTCAGGTGATAGGAAAGAGGGACTCAAAGTATTACGTAATGTGGAAGATTTGGTAAAGATGAATCTGGGAAGATCTGGAATATATTGCGATAGATCTTGGTCTTATTTCAAAATGTACCAATGTTTTTTTTTTTTAACATGTTGAAAATAATCTTGATGTCAGTGGAATAGTTAGTTATAAAATTCGCAAACTCAAGATATTTAGTGTTCAGCGGCTTATCCTTTTTTAGAATGCAATCACATTCTGCCATGTTTGTAATTCATTGTGCTTGTGCAATTGCAATGCGACTCATCACATGACGAAACCAAAACAGTATTTCCAAAGGCATGGCACTACAGCCCAGTCTTTTGCCGGTGCAGGACCAGTATCATCGTATCCAAGCGCAATCCTAATCACAAGAAGCATTTAGGCTAGAACTTTGAGGTAAGAAACTTATTTTCTATTTTTCTTTTATTCTCAGATCCTGTGTCAGCATGTATAAATGCACAAACGTCAAACGGCGGTTAAACACAATATGTGGGACCAACAAGTACTTTTTCACTTGTGTTTGTAGGTTGCATAAGTCCTTTGCATAGAATTGATCAAACTTATTACGGAATATTGGAAGTCATTGTTACCTGCTTACATGCAAGTAAGAAACTTTAGGCATCATTTCAACATAATATATATTAAATTGTTATTATTAGAGTTGTATGCGCGGATATGATCACAATGACTATGGTCACATGATACAGAGCACCCAAGACCCATATATTTCTCCAGATAGAGAGTTACTCTTCTCAATGAAAATTGATGCACTGAAGTTTGTCCTGTTCCGAATATGTGCTAGGGATTCGATGATATGTAATATTTTTTTTATTTTTGTTATTTAAAATGTTTTTGGTTTATATCTCAAACCGTACATTTGTTTGTACATTTAAATCTATTTCTAGAAAAAGTACATGTAAACAAATTTGGACACGTTCGTCTTCAAGATGTCATGTTGAATTTGGCGGCCGAGATGGCATTACAAAAATGTACGATGGTTACCATTTTTCTATTGCTGCCCGTTAGTATTTCGGATCACCTTTGGGACACTTCAAGTTCAGACGGGGCACTATTATATTTTCGACTAAAGGCAGGACGTTTATGATTAACGGCTTGACATTCCATAATGATATGGTAGATAGTTTTGATTGTCTCCTCCTTTTTACAGAATCTACATGATTGGTTGATTTCTTTATTTTGGCTCCTTTTCCCTACAATCTCTCTCGTGTGGAGTAGATTCAATCTGAATCTTAAGAATACATCGCAAATTTGACAATCCGGGAACAAGCCGAGATAATGCAGTAGTTGGTTCAAGGCTCTTACTTCGCTGTCACACTTTATATTTAGCTTATATCTGTTTTTGCGTTCTTGGGTCTCTATCCAATCGCGCCTGGCAAGATGTTTTTTTGCTTGCTGAGATCTGTTAATTAGCATGTCCATGGAGATACCCTTTTCCTTGCATATAATCCTAGAAGCTTCTTTCCATTTTAACAAAACTGCATCTTTTACCTTTTGATCTGTGGTTCTCAGAATATCTAACAACGGCATGTTATTTCATTATTCAGTTTTCAGAAAAGGTTGAGAGTTTTCCACGTGACGATCGAATGCAGAGATTGCAAACCAAGCTCATATCTTATCCTAGGCATAGGAGTGGATTGGGGGAGAGCTAGAACCTTTCTCCAAAAAAGGGCATCGATTTGTTCCCAGATTGCTTGATCTATGTTTATCATTGTTTCACCACTGTATGCAAGTATGGCTGTTACCTTTTGTCTGTAGAATGCTACAGCAGGTTTGATTGAGAATTTGCCATACTTTAGATTTGAGATGTAGCGACCAGTTTTGTTCTGTTACCGATTGATTGATCCATGTGCCTAGATATTTATATGTTCGAACTTGTTCGAGTTTTTGGTTCTGGAGATAGAAAGCGTGTTTCCTCTTTCTTTGCAATTGCTGTTTTAATGTCATGAACATGTCTTTGTGACATTGATTGCCAATTAATTCCTGTCCATGTATTTTTGCATGTTGTTTAACACAATCTGCAGGCCGTGGGGAGTTTTTGCCAAGATGATGATGTCGTCGGCGTACATGAGGCAGGGAATTGTAGTCGCATTAATTTTGGGAGGATTCATCTAGATGTTTGCTTCAAAGTCAGATGTAAAAAGATTTATTTAAAAGGGCTGCAGCCAGAGGGCATCCTTGTTTTAATCCATGGCAAGTTTGTATCAATTTGGTGACCAGCCCATCGGAGGTCATTCTAACTTGTATTTTTGTGTTAGAGTAAAGTAGCTTTATGGGCTCTAGGGTATCACTGGGGCCGCCCCAATTCGTTACTTTCACACACAGTAGGTCCCGGTTTATTTTATCGAATGCGAGTTGCAAGTCCACATAGGCAACGTATATTTGCATTTTGGCCTCATCAGCTTCATGTTTGAGCATGTGCATGATCAATAAGTTGACACTGGTCCCCACATGTTGAAAAAAACCAGTTTGCCGGACAGCAGCCTGGTGTTGGTCTTGTTTGGACCAGATGTAGAGTTTCATCAATAATACATTTGCAAAGATGTTTCCTAAAGGGTCTAATAATGCCAGATGGCGGTAGTTTGAAGGTTCTTTTGTTGATCCCTGTTCATAGATCAGAATAAGGGTCGCTAATTGCCATGTTTCAGGGGTTCCATGTAATAATGTCGCCACAAAAATCTCGCCATGCAAAAATATCGCTGAAAAATGGCAGTTTTTTGTGGCGACATTATTGCATGGAACCCCTGAAACATGGCAATTTTGCCCCTGTCCCCATATATTTGGTCACCCATATAATATCGCCGCAACCTTTCCCCGGCGATATTATTTACGGCGACCATATATATGGGGATATTACCTGATACCGTTTCAGGTGTGGCATTAGTTCGATTAATTAATGCGAATATCTGCAAAATGCAGCCCAGATTTCTTTTTTTTTTATTGTGGCGTTCGAAAGTCCGTCGGGACCTGGGGCTCGCGAGACATGTTTCTGGATTATGTTTAGGATGTCCGAGGGATCCCATGTCAATGACCACCTCTTTTTATTCAGTATAGTTGCCATTTTCTTGGTTGATTGTCTCTTTGTATAGTTCTTCAAAGTAAGCCTAAGCCAGTTCCGGTATGTCCACTATCATCTTGTCTTTCAATGATGTGTTGGGCTTTAGGAGGTCCCATAGATGTCGGGTGTTATGGGATTTTAGGGCACCTAGCATGACTTCTGCATTTTCTTGATCGTGGATAATTTTGGAAGTTTTTAGGCAGTTTTAAAATTTTTGTTTGGCTACTCGAATCTTAGTCATTTTTGATGTTGGGGAGTCGTGTTTGGCTTGTTTCATGATTTTTTTCATTTCTTTCTTTTTGTCAGCTATGGTTTTATTGTATACATAGTTAGGACGATGTGTTGAGAGAGTTTTGGCAGCGGCCTTAAGCTTGAATCGGTTCAGGAGCCAACTGTAGTTCATTCTGCTGGATTCGTCCATCACTATGTTTTTAAAAGTTTCTGTCAGATTCTGCAGGTCAGTTGGTGATATCAGTATCAGGTAATATTATCCCCATATATATGGTCGCCGTAAATAATATCCCCGGGAAAAGGTTGCGGCGATATTATATGGGTGACCATATATATGGGGACAGGGGCAAAAAAAAAAAACATTTAAAAAAAAGAAAAAAAAAAGTTTGGGGGTTGCGGGGGTGTCCCCCGCATGTTCCATGCAATAACGTCGCCACAAAAAACGGCCATTTTTCGGCGATATTTTTGCATGGCGAGATTTTTGTGGCGACATTATTACATGGAACCGTGATATCTTAAGGCGGTTCAATCTGGTATTCAAAGCTATTGGAGGAATATTTATACTAGCAGGAATAACTCCCATCATCTTCCAAGTGCGCGTCATGATGTAATGGTCACTGTGCTGAGCATGTGTGTTTCCTGATTCCGTGAATCCTTTGGTAATACCATTCGAACTATAGATGTAGTCAATACTTGAATGGTAGCTGCCCCTTGTGGTGTATATGTACCAGGGAGAAATGCGTCTAAACGATCCAGTTTTCTGTCAGTCATCTCAGCTGACCATCAACGGGCACGGTATTCGAGCCTGTGATCTTCCATCAGTTTCCTATCTTGACTATAGAGGTGAAAATTGAAGTCACCACATAAGAGGAATTCCACTCTTGAGTATTTCAATGTGGTCTCGTCAACAGCAGATAAGATGGAATCTATCACCTTCTCATCCTTGGCCTTTCCCGGGTTCCAGTAAATGTTTATAATACTTAGATGTAACTTGGGAATTCGAAGACTCACATTGTTACAATCCGTCTCAGGTGACAAGCGATGCCTCAAGATCGTATTTTGGGCCCAGACATCAATGTTGTTTTCCTCTATGACTTCAAATGGCGAATCCAATTTAATCAAGGTTAACAGACATGCTGCCGGGCGGCCTTTTTCTTTATGAATTGCAGGGTTTATATGGGTCGTGTAGCCTTCACATATCGGTGGGTCAACAAGCCATGTCTCTTCTAGGCATAGAATCTGGGCTTTAGCCAAATCTGATCGTTCCATTTGAAATAGATGAGAATACCCCCGAGTGTTCAAAGATACGTAATATCCAATTAAGCTTTTAAGAATTTTCTTACGCTACCATCAGTGATCGACATATACATATGTTTGGTAGTTACCACAGGTCAGATCTGCTCCCCCAATTTGTGTTCTCTACTGATTGATCAATAATAGATTTGAAAGACTGTTGCTGGCAAATGCGTAAACCGCTCTAATTGAATGTTGCTGGCAAATGCGTAAACCGCTCTAATTTTTACTAACAGGAAACAAAACAAGGCTAAGGTATTCAACTTGGCCTAACTATCTGACAAGATACCTACCAAATCAATCATTACGGCAAAGACGCACATCTTTCCCATTTTCTTCGACTTCGCAGGTAATTGCTAACATGTTACTCATTTAATAATCGAAATAGTAACGTGAGAATTAACATACCATATCACTGTTCCATTTTAAACAAATGTGGCTCCAATAGCTTATGGTTACTATCTGTACACAGACTACAGAAGGGGTATAATATTCAGTCAAAATGGTTGAACATCAGCAGTTCCAACTAATCAATTGACAAATGTTGAATGTTAATACCAGCATATCTAGCCATGCATGTTTATAACAGTTTTGATGGTAAAGGTCTAACTTCCTTTTCTAAATCTCTTTTCTGGTTATATTCTTTCTTTTTTACTCACAGGGAAACTGAAGTCACAGAAATGTCATTGTTTATATGAGAGAATGTATCTTATCTACACTGTGTTCTGATAATTTAGCCCTGATGACGACCCAAGTGGGTCAAAACATGTGTCAGCAATTATTATGTTTTTGTTGAATGTGGTAATCATCAAGCTTTTGCTCAATGAACGTCTTCTAGACTACCAGACTATGAGTCTAATCCTTTTTTGTTAAATTTCTGCAGGCAAGCATAGACAAATACTGTGACCTATGCACATTCTAGAGATTGTACCTCATGTGTTAAGGTGCATAATTATTTTCTAGTTCCAAACTGCATAACCCAATCAGGGGTATAGAAATGCGAATAACTTTTTCATTGGCAAATATTTGTTTAGCACATTATCACAAAAGTGAATCTGTTGAGTGTTTGTGCGGGAGAGGAGGTACATATACCAATAGGTGGGTTACCTAATGCCAAGAGAACAAGGGTTGTGTAGTCTCCTCCAGGACATCAATTCTTGCCTAACAACTTACTGCAAGTACTGGAAACCAAAAACATCCCTATAAATTAAATCTTCCAGATTACCTACACGCAGAAACATATATGCACTCTCTGCAACCATGTTTGCAAGAGCACATCCCTAATGAACGATTTGTATATGTATCCATACCAAATTCTGATTACATTCCACCATCTTCTGCAGAATACTAATCCTAGCATATTATGCCCTTTTTGTAATTCAGACAATCGTTCCAACATACAAATGAGATCACATGGCCAATATGTAATAATAATGCTTCCAAGGTACAATGCAGATGGTACCAAAAAACTGTAAACTTACAGGCTTCATACACGGCCAATCTCTTGGCAAGAAAGCCTTGACAACAACAGGCATAATCTACCATGCTGGTGCTACAAACACTTCAGGCCACTATAGTGCATATGTCAAAATAATAAGTGGTTGGTTTGAATATAACACCACCTCAGTTACTCCAAAACATAGGTTCCCGGCAAATCTAACAAATGCCTACTTAATATCCCTTAAACCCAAATTTACTCACTAAACTGTAGCACAATAAACAGTTACAATACACCAACGGGTATCTAACTACATCCATAATACTAAAATAGTACTTTTAAAAGCCAAGGTAGTTAGAATATGCCAACAGGAATCCAACTACTGTAAACATTCCCTTAATACAACACACTTCACACATAATATCCACCCAAGAAAAGTCAATGGGCTGCGTTTGTGCTGGTAGAGTTTCCCAGACCCCCCTCTGTTTTGCATATCAAGTAACTTTGGGTCTCACCCTAAGTTACCAGGGGAATCCAGACGTGGACCCCTTGCTCACTGTTCTTGGAGAGGCACAGCTTCACCTCACTTATGATGCCCAACTAGGCTGAAACATGCATATGGGGTTGCTGTAGTACTCTTGCTCAGAAGAGAATTGTCATGATGCCTACCCCCGGGGACCCATACCAGGTCCAGCAACCCCGGAAGCAGGAATCAAGTTATTTTGAGCAAGCCCAAAAACCCCTGCTTGGGGCTGTTTGGGTGCGGTCCTGGCGCCTATGGCGCCAGGCTCATATGGAGAGTCAGTCCTGGCACCTGTGGTGCCAGGCTCATAGAGTAGAACTTACCTGATGCAGACCATGCTGCAAGCTTACCTGAGGCAGACCATGCTGCAAGAGCTCCAAGCCAAATGAGGCTTGGAAGGGACTATTTTTTTACTCGGGTGGGGCTGGGGAGGAATACTTACCTGGGACTACCTTGGAGGCTATTTAAACCACGCCCGAAGAGCAGCACACGCTTCGCGTTATTCTGCATCCAGCAGCGTAACTCTCACCGTGCCTACAAGTCTGCATCCAGCCTTCTGCCACGCCCGCCTCGAGTTTGGAGCTCCTGGAAAAAGGGAGAAAGAAGGAGAAAAGGTTAGAACAAGAGCAATACCTTTGATCCTTACCTGAATTCCCGATCCATCGCGCCTTCGAGCTGGAAGAAAGAAGTTATTTTATGCGCGTCGCCTCGCCGCTGCAGCGCAGCGGTGAACTCACCGGCCTTCGCAGCATCTTCACATTCCACCGCGTCCTCCTGCATGTTCCAGCCGCATTCCGGCACCTAAGGAGAAGACAACAACAGCAAGGTGAGCCAAGGGAATACACAGAGGAATATTAGTTACCCCCCCATAGACTTACCTGATTTACCTCTTCACAGGTCGGCGCAGCTTCCACTGCATCTTCGCCGAACCCCGGCCCCTAAGGGGAAAACAAAAGGACAGTAAGGTGAAACAAAGGGACTATCAAGGGGAACCTTCCTCACCACAATAGACTTACCTGATTTTACCGCCGGAGGTATTATTCCCAGAGACTTCATACTTTCTCTCAGCGCCTGAATAAGGGAGAAAGCAACAGGTTACATATTGACATCATTTTTTTTTTTGAACTGTGTTGGAAAATACAAATCCTTACCAGAATATTACCGGTTGCCACGAGGAACTCTTCACTAGGGTCAAGCTGCAACCTGCAAGGAATCGGACAAGAGTGAAAGTCGGGCATTTGAACTCTTACGAACTACATACTTTTCGGAGTCAATATTGTTCTGGAACTCACCAATTCTTTCGAGCCAGTGAAGCAACTGGTTATCAACGCGCCCCTGCGCTCAATGCAGGATGGAGAGCTCATCTTTTCAAACCATCAGGTGAGACTATAAGAGGGGACATCAAAGGTGATCTGTGGGGAGAACAGCGGGGGTGGAGGGATTTACACTCAACTCCACAGGTGGTTAATTCCCTTTCTCCATTTGAGGAAGAATATTCCTACGGGCCAGGCAAACGAAGCTAGGTGGGCCAGTCCAGTCCGTCATCTCGGCCCTACGCGTCACATTCGTGGAGACCGCAGCTGTCCAGTTCAGATCGACGCCTCTGTTGGAGCCAGGTGAGCGTAATAGAATTGCCTAGCATTTCGGTGCTGGACTGCCCCTGGGCAGGACAAAGACTGATATGCAGGGACATTTCTTCTCTGTGAAAAGAACAGTGAGCTAAAGACTTGGTTGAGACTCTCCCAGGGGCCATCCACCCAAGAACAAGTCAATGGGCTGTGTACGTGCTGGTAGAGAGTTTCCCAAACCCCCCTCTGTTTTGCATACTATTACACTTAAACTCACATAATTAAAAGGTTTTTTTTTTAAATCCTCTATGGATTTATTTCTCCCCCAATGATTATTTAATGTTAATATAACAGTGTACCACACACTAATGTTGTATCAAACATAGTATGTAATGTTTATGAGGGTCAAAAAAAGTAAATGTATATGTAAAATTGTATGCAATAAAGCTTTTAAACTATCCTGCTTAACAAATTATACAGGGTTTTTTTCCACAGAAAAAACACCAGAGATTCCAACTTTATTACTGTATGCAACTAGGTAACCATACCAAGTATAAACAAATACATATTCCATAAGCACTATCCTCAATTGTACTTCAATCATAAATACCACATTCACTTCAATTCTATCATTCCACCATAGTACAAATACTATATACTCCTATAATTACTATACATAGTAGTTATAGTGGCCAGCTTCTTGGGGGCATTGCCCCAAGAATCCGGCCATCGGCCACAACAACCACGATAGAATCAAACCATATAACAAGTATGTACAATACACCTCCAAATAACAAAACTTGCAATGAACTCCCTGCTATCTAAATGTTGTCCGCGGACACCAAAAGTGACCGCTACCTCGGCGGCACCAGCACCCCTTTTCCCACCTATAAAAACACTCCATGTCAACTTTCTTGCACTCCCCCCACCCTTTCCAAACCCTCTTTCGGCCACAAAATAACTCCAAATGTGTTTTCCAGACTTCTTCTGAACGTGCTGTCTGCGGACTTGGCGGCACCCGTAAACCCCTTTTTCACCTATGAAAATAGCTCCATATGAACTATATTCCACACCCCCACACTTTCCAGTTCATCTTTGGGCTACCAAACAACCACAAATGTGTTTTCTAGACATTTTACATCAACGGCTGGACCGCGGATCCAACATGGCGACCGTTTCTAAAACTATAACGCACCTCGCGCTTTTCAGAATCCAATCACCTGGTGCGTACGATGTCCACAGACATCACATCGCCCCCTGATTGGCCCAGACGTGTCCACGGACCCCAAATCAGGAAGTGAGTCCGCGGACTGGACACAGATATCACTGATCTTTAATTACCTTCTTTTTCACAGTTTAAAAAAAGAACTACTGGACGGATTTACACTAAAATGTACAAAAGCACGCTTTTGGGACCAAGCCCCCACTACTGGCACAAATTTGGTGAAAATCTGTCCAGTGGTTTCAGCTGCAGGAGCAAACAAAATTTGTTTTCCACTGAGTCTGAGGATTTCCACACATTTTGGGAACCCCAACCCCAAAAGCTGCACCAAACTTTGCAGAATCATTCTGAAGGTCATTCTGAGGGGGCCATATACTTTTTTCCACAGTTTGGTCAGGATTCTTTCAGGTGGGGCCAAGTTAGAAGCCGCCCAAAAAGTGCTCATTCCATGAGTATGCAACTTAACTATAACTACAGGGCCAGTACCGCAGGCCCTGTAATATATATATTATGTTCATTAGTTTTAGGGAAGTGGCACAACATGAAGAACAAATTAAAACAGCAAAGAACAATTTCAATGTTTGCATGTATTGACATGGTACACTACTAAGGCACATTACATGATGACAGACTGACTACAATACAAACACAGATTTGCCGATTGGATTTTAATATACCAGTCTGCGTTATGGACTAGCCGCTATCATTATAATTCATAATTCTTTATTGTTTGGTTGTCAATTTTCAACCTTTCAATATTAATTTCAACAATCTCATAATACAAAATAAACAATTCAGTACATTTAACAAATAATTATCCAAAAGACCATCACATTTCTTTAAAGAACAGCTAAAAGACCTTTATATGTTTTCTAATAATTAACTCATTACAATTTTAAATAATGTTCAGAAAAAAGAGAATTAAACCAATGAACCACATAGAATTCACATTAGTTGTGCAGATCCTCAGGTTTCATCCAACCTCGAGTTTGTGAAATTCTCCTTCTTGTTCAGTAACCTTTTTGTTGATGTTGTAAATTGAAGTTTATTGATTTTCAACAGTAACAAGCATCGAGATTTACATAACCACATGAGGAGCGTGTCCTCTGAAAATCCTCCTGTAGACTCTACTCGCCCCCTACCCAAAAAATAAAACAACCCACTTAACTTCAAATGAACGCTTCTTGAGGCAACTGTACATGACAAACTGTGTTTTTACATCTATATATGTTAAGTGGTCCATAAACACATATTACACCTCATATCACAGTACATAGGGCACCCCTGCAATTAAGAGTCTCTCTGGGTAGGGCTGGCACTCTCTGACATCTACCCGTCGTCCTCCCCCTCACCCAAATGCATTACAAAATTGGAGCCATTCAGTATCTATGGATGCTCTTCCCCCGTGAATAACTGCTGTGATCCTTTCCATGGTATATATGTCTTTTGCTGTGTTTGACCACTCTCTTACCGTGGGGCGGAGACTCCTTCTCCAGTATCTAGCCTGCCAGGCCCGGGCTGCCAAGAGGAGAAAGTGTGCCAGAGGTGTGAGGGGAAACCACTGATCTTCCCTCCTCTCCAATCCAAACAGTACCAACATGGGATCAAGAGTACATTCTCCTCCCCCCGCCTACTTGATCCAGCCCAGGACCTCCGTCCAGTACACCTGAACCCTGGGACAGCCCCCCCCACACGTGCCAGTAGTCGGCCCTAGCACCGCAAGCATGCCAGCAAAATGGGGATCAATTGTGGTGAACATTTTGGACAGGCGCATCTGGTCGTATTGCAAGCGGTGTAACAGCTTCACCGCATTGAGCTTATACTGGCACGCAATAGAGGTTTTAAAGGCCCTCCGACACATCAGCTGCCATAGGTGCTCCTCTATTCCAAATCTGAGGTTCCTTTCCCACCACGCTCAAAGCCCTGATATGGCCCCACCCTTAGGTTCCAGGGGGGCTCCATAGAGACGCGAGACAAGGCCCTTCATTTCCGCATGTCCATCTAGGACCTTGTCTACTGGCAGAAGTTCCCATTGTAAGCACTCCCTCCACTTCTCCGCCATGAAGATTCCTTTCAACCCAAGATATAGGAGCACCGACAACCTGCCTATTTACAGAGCTGTTTCCAGGTCCTGAATACTTATAAAGCCCCCTCCTTTCCACAACTGACCTACCCTTGCAAGTCCATCCTCGAACCATGACTGATATCGTTTGGCCTCGGGTATCGCATCTCTCATTGGTGGGGTACAGATGTGGCTCATTGGAGAGGGCCATGTGGTAATCCCCTCCTTCTTTCCACCCACGCCCAGCACCTCCCAATGGACACACAGGATTGGATGTTCTCGGATGCGCTTAGGGAGTCTATTTCTCAGGACCCAGAGCCATTCCCTCACCGTTGCTGGGAGCATGTGCTGATTTTCCAAGAATACCCATTGTCTCTGTGGGTTCTCCCTCAAATGTGGAACCAGAGCTCTAAGTTGTGCTGCCCTGGCAGTATTAGCGTCCCATAGCCTACCCGAGGCTTCTGACCTTGCCAGAGAAACTTCAAGATGTGCGACTTTAGGTAACATTTGAAACAGGTATTGCACCCTCGGAAGAAGGTTCATCTTTACCGCGTTGAGCCTCCCCATCCAGAAGAGTTGCCCCTTCCCCAAATAATTATTTCTGTAAACAACTTCTCAAAGAGGGGGGGGGGGTAGTTAGCAGCACCCGGGTCGGGTCCACACCCAGTCTAACTAGATTGATACCTAGGTATTTGAGACTTTATTGTTGGATCTACAGTCCCAATGGCCTAAGCACTTCTATATCTCTAACACCATCTGCTGTAAAGGTGCATATCACGGATTTATCTCTAGTGACCCTAAAACCAGAGAACCTTCTGTATTCCTCAATTTTTGTTAAGGCAGCTGGAAACGACCCACCCCATCCCCTGGGATTAGCCAGCTGGAGCATCACGTCATCTGCGTACAGTCCCAGTTTGTACTCTGCCTCCCACCAGAATTCCTTCGACCCGTGGAGCGTATTCCGCCAATACCTCCACCTGCCTCGTACCTCTTTGTAGCAGAAATGACCGTGATAGGCGCCCATTCACTGTGTGCTTGCTCGGCCCTTCATTTGCCTAACCACCTCATCTCCCCCCTTCATTTATCGCACAACACCCCAACTTGCTTCTACGTTTGGACTTGAACTATCCCTCTCCACTTTTCATGGGTCCCCGGGGTCCTTCTGTGGGAGGGGGGTGTTTAGCTTTTTAAACTCCCTGCCAGCCTGCATCATCATCTTCGTGCTTGGCGGCCCCTCCGGTCTATGCTGTTCCATAGGTTCGACCCCCGATCCGGCTTGCTCCTCTGCAGTGTCTCCACCCTTAAGGACCTGGTGTGCCTCCTTTCCACTTGTCACTCTGTAGTACGCTTCCCATTTCTAAAAGGATAGCGCAAACGGGAAGGACCAACGATATCGAATGCTCCTTTCTGTCAGCCGTTGTGTGAGGCGGCGGCAGTCCCTGTGACGAGCCAAGGCGAGTCCTGATAGATCTTGGAACACCCTGATCGTGTCCCCTTCATATTGAAAGCCTCCCAGTCTCTTGGCTTTCTCGAGGACCTCCATCTTCTCCCTGTATGTCAGAAAGCGGACCACTATGGACCTTGGGTCCTTCGCTCTTCCGCCTCCTCCTCCTCCTCTGTGCGCCCTCTCAAGTTTTACCTCCTTCCCACCCCCTCCAGGCCAAAAAGTTGGTTAATTGGGCCTTGCACTTTCCTCTGCACCTCCACCGGAGACTCTCCCTTTTCTTCTCTGACCCCCAGGATTCGCAGATTGTTCCAACACGATTCATTTTCCAAATCATCCAGCTTTAAAATAGTATCATCCTCACGCATTTCCAGGTCTGTTAAGAGAGCCTTGTACTTCCTATCCAGGAGGTCCACCTGTAGATGGTTACTTTCCATTCCCTCCATCTTGTCCTCTAGTTAATCTACGCGACTCTTCAGGTCACATATTGAGGCTTGAATGTCCGTCCGTATCGCCTTGATTTCTCGGAGCATGCCCTTGAGGTCATCTCTGGTTAAGGCTGGTGCTGGCGTGTAACCCCCTGCCGCCATTTCTACTCGGGCCGGATGGCTACCTCTCACGTCCCCACGCCCGGTTTCTCAGGAAACGCTGTAGGGCCTCCACTTCTGCCTGCGTCCCACTGCTGTGCTTCGACAGTTCCTGGTTCTTCTCCAGCGTGGCCCCGGGCAATGTGTCTGATCCTCAGTGTGTATACTGGCCACCACTGGTTCTTCCTTAAGTGTGACTTCGGCCCTCGATGCATCCGAGACAGTCTCCCCTTGTCTCCGTCCTACTATGTGCTAGGGCTCCTGTAGCCCCAGAGCACCCTTTCTCTTCCAGGGGGAGCAAAGCATCACTTCCTGGCTTTGACAATACATGTCCCTGGTGGGGGTCCGGACCCAGTATCTCCTTTGTAGCCTCCCTCTCGCCCTATGCAGCACCGTACCTTCGTTGCCTGGGGTTACTTTGGTCTCCCCTCCTTTTCTTGCGCCAATCTTCCCCACTGTTCAGTGCCGGATCCTGGTCGCCTCCTCCATCTGGCAGCGTGGGGTTCTGGACAATCCAAGGGTCCCACGCATGCCGTTGTGTCAATGACGGGTCTAAAGGAGCCTCACTGTAGGGCCGGCCGTGGTGTAAACTTTAAATTGGGCGCGCTAGTTGGCATTCCTAAGGGCCACCTAATGAGTTTTCAACCAATGCAATTACCCCAGTGTGGAGTGTCCTCTTTCCGTGGCTTCTTGCTCCTGCAAAAGATTATAGTGTTTCCAGTTCAGTGGGGGTGTGTGCCCAAGTGCGTACCCGCTCCCAACCTCAATCTGGAACATTGAGTACCATGTTACCTGGTAAAATGTCAAGGTTAGGTTTATCTGTACTGTACTTAGCACGCAGACAGCAGCATCCTCCCCCGAGGGGCCGCGCGGAAGACCCTGCCCTGATAGTCCTCGTCAGCTACAGCAGCTCGGTTTGACCACCAGGCTGCTAGAGTGAGCCAGGGGTCGGGGGGGGGACGATGGTGCACTTATGCTTCCAACGTTGTCCCCATTTATCCCGTTTCATAAACTTGGAGGACGCTAGGGCGAGATTTCACCACTATGGGCCAGGGTCCATGATCACCTTCCCAACGCTACTTTCCGTTTATATGTGGGCCTCTGTCTGCTGTAATATGGCTGCATTGTGAGGTGGGGGAGGGCGGCCACCGCAGCACAGCTTCCCTCGTGTCCTGCCTGGGGTCTGAGGCGTGGCTAGGCCCCGGTCTTGGACGCGTATCTCCTGGCACCTCCTCCTCCCCCCATCACCTGCTGAGTGGGATCCGATGGGTGTTCCACGCAGCCGTCCATGCCGCGGGGCACCCGGATCAAAGCTGCGGGTCCACGGCCCGGCTCCTCCTCTCTTATGAAGCCCCTAGTAGACATTATCTGCAACTATGCTGTGCTCTAGAAGTCATCACCTTGTTTCCTACATCAATGCAACTAATATTTAAATCATCCGCTATGAGAACCGAACCTACACTGGCATCCGCTTGGCAGAGATCCAACATACTCTCTACCACTCCTATAAAATGGTTGTCCGTTATTGCTTCCAATATAGATTAAATAAAGCATACTTCTTTCTTGGATAGTCTTTATTTTGAGGGCTATAGAGTCTTGTGAGTTGAATAAAAGCATTTGGGACTGCCCAGGATTCCAGGGTTAGTCGTGAGGCTGATTTATAGGCCGTTAGTAGATGGGCTGAAGGCCTCCCTCTTTTTGAACCTTGATAGCCGGAACCCAGCAAGGTGTATGATTTTCCCAAACTGGAGACTCCCAAAGCCACGTTTCCTGAAGTTGGATTATGTCTGCCTCAACGAAATTAGTATTCTTTTGAGACAACAAATACATGAAGCCTCTGGTGTTCCATGAGGCTAATCATCTCTTTTTTGTTGGAGCGTGTTGGCATTGTATTTGTATTTATTTTATTTGTACTGCACGCCTGGCCTTAGCATCTGGGCGCATTTCTTAGGGAAGGGTAACAAAGGAGGTACATAGAATGGCAATGAATTTACAATAGTGTCAAGATACAACAGTGGATGACAAATTTACTATTTTACAGGGAGGGCTGTATATCAGACTCTTGGGGAACATATTTACATACAAGGCACAATTAGTGACAACAGTGGTGTATAGACATACGCAGGAGAGCGAAGAAAAGTGGAGGTGCAGCAGTTGCATACTGGTTGAGGTGTGGTCTTGCTCGATGAGCCAGGATTTGACTTTATTCTTAAATGTCAGGTAAAATGTTTCAGCCCTCAGTGTAGAGGGTAATGTGTTCCAGAGTTTGGCGGCTAGGACTGGGAAGCTAGATCCCCCTGCTTTCTGGAGCTTGAATCTCGGTATTACCAGTGAATGGGCTTGTGCAGATCTTAAGGGTCTGTTGAGAATGTGGGTAGTGAAGCAGTTAACCAGGTAGATAGGTGCATGGTTAGATTTGGATTTGTGTGTGAGTGCAGGTGTTTTGAGTGATATTCTCGAGGAAATAGGGAGCCAGTGTAGGCTCTGTCGCATGTCAGAGATGTGTGATTTCCTGGGGATATTAAAGGCAGCCATAATAGCATTGTTCTGGGTAACTTGGAGTTTGTTAATGTTTCTTTCGCTAGTACCTAGGTGTAAGGCATTACAATAATCAATGTTTGCCATCACAAGGGTTCTGGCTAGGATGATGGAGTTGGGGGCAGTTAAAAACAGTCTGCATGCTGTTATAAGCTTGCAGGTGTAGGCTGAAGCAGATACAAAGGCATTTGTTTGTCTTGTGAGAGACAAAGTGGAGTCAAGGTAAATACCTAGTATTTTTGTATCCTTAGCGACGTTAATAGTAATTCCGTCAATTGTAAAGGATTTAAAGGT
Organism: Ambystoma mexicanum; assembly: GCF_040938575.1. Taxonomy (NCBI): domain Eukaryota; kingdom Metazoa; phylum Chordata; class Amphibia; order Caudata; family Ambystomatidae; genus Ambystoma; species Ambystoma mexicanum. The sequence continues at coordinate 474,574,146 of NC_090934.1, forward strand.
ATGGACCAATTTACTGGGTTTGGTGGGAGAACCTAGGATGAGTAACTCAGTTTTCTCATCATTTAAACAATCCATGATGTGCCATCCAAGCCTGGATGGCACATCCATTATTTCCGTGAGCCGTCTCTTTGGTCATGGCTACAAGGAGCTTTAGGGAATCAATCAGTATGGTCACTAATAGGCGGGGGATGTATAATAGCCACTTCCCTAAGTAAGTTTCCTTGCTCTCCCTGACGGGAGATATGCAAAGGTAGATATTCCAAGCAAGTAATCTTGGTTCGAGGCGTCCTGGTCTGTGAGTTTACACTTGCTGATTTTTGCTCCAGTATTTCCTTCTCCAACCTAAATCCCCTCTCTATGAAATGGTGATTTGCCACCCATAAAGATTCTCTAACGAATTTAGATGGAACCACTAGTTTTACTTTGTCCAGAGTGTTGTGATCCAGAAATTGTACCCGGGCTATGTCTCTAGATAGAATTGATTCTAATCCCGGTATTGTGTCCATAAGTGTTAGGACATTAGTTCTGTTGGGATATGGATCACTTCTTTGTCTTTCTTTCATGTGTAAGTATAGGGAGAAGTAGTCATCCCTTTGGTGGTTCCTTCCTTGAACCATAGGTTCCCCTTTTTTTTTTTAATTAGGGGGGTTTTAAAGACCCTCCATTTTTTCTGTGATCTTTATAGATTTCTCTTTGGGGCTTGGATATACCATTTATTCTCTTATTCCCCTTCCTTTGAATCTCTTGCTCTCTTTATTAGAGGTGTAGTCTAAATGTTCCATTGACTTCTAGGCTTGTAAGGTACAAAGTCTTCTTTGTTCTAATGTGGTAAATTCTTCCCGAGTAGGAGACTCCTCTTTCTCTAATAGGATCACTCTGGTTTGTGAGTAGTGAATGTCCCTAGAAGTATTAGAATCACTACCTGAGGCAGCCATCATGGTTGTTGAATGAGTTGATATTGAGTAAGTAGAGAGATTACACAAAGCCTCATTGATTGATGAATTGTGTGTTGCTTTGGGTTACCCTGTCGTTAATCGCTGTTCCGAGGCAGAGAGCTTTGATTCTATCTCTGCCCCATTTAAATTTGTATTCTCTCCTTCTATATCTACGACCTGAATTCTTACTTTTTTTTGTTTATTTTATTTTTGCTTAGTTTTACGAGACCCTGATTTTGAGTAGGGAGAGTAAGTGCTCCTAGAAGCTTCCTTGAACCAAAACGTGTTGATTTCATCAACAAGGGCTGATTTTTAGGCTTCTTCACATTCTGATCTGCCTATGTTTTTTTAACGCTTTTTTTGTTTGTAAATATTTGAAAAAGGAGCGACTCTACATCCAAATTCTGCCGTTTCATTAATTCCAGCGTAATATGAGTCTCTGAAATATGAGGTGGCCCTACCATATCTGCGGGCCATGTCTTCAATGGGGAATCTATTCCCTTTTCTCTGTCAGAAGAGCTACCTTTTGTTTGGATCTCCTCAGATGATATGATGTGTCACGATACTGCCAATATACTTTTGTCAGTATTACTATTTCTTCGATGGCCATTTTGTTTCAAGGTTTGGGGCAGGAGTCATCAGCTTGATATTTTTTCGATGTCATCTACTTTTTCCATTAGTGATTTTAATAACTGTCTGATTTTCAGTTTTTTTTTCTTCATTGCTTCAGATATTTTTGTTAGGACAAGAAGCCATTATTCATGGCCGTTAGTGATTTCAAGCAAGGGAGACCACTGTGGATGTAAACCAAAAGATCGTCTTGCAGTAGGATCTACAAAGGAAACTGCAAAGGTCGATGAGGAGTTAATTGTAGAATTTAATGACTTGGGATCCTTAATAGGGGGATCCAGATAAGTTTAATGGGGTAGCCATTACCGGTTCTCGTATTTGCATCTCCTGAACCAATGTTACTTCACTTTGAGATGGAATATCTATTGACATTTCCTTGTTCATTAAGGATTCATTCTGGTCCTGCGTGATTATTGATCTTTCTTTAATGGTGTGTCTGGAATGTGTGTCGGTTGTGTAGATAGAAGGGTCTCTCTGTGGATTGGTCAAAGCGAACTAGGGCCTCTGTTGTAGAAAGAGGCCCAGGGGTGGGAGGGGTGGACGCTGTTGGACGCCAACAAACATGGCCGCCTGAGAAGTGAGCTGCGGTAAACATACAATTCCTGTCAAACATATCCTGCGGATCGGCACATTTTTACTGGAAGAACTGGCTGGTGTGCACTGGCGGACATCTTGGAGCACAGAATGAACGGCTCATAGCTGGAACCGAGCCTGGGAATCCTGAGTAAAAAGACGTTGATTGTGCGAAGGGTCACGTTGATGTGACACAGAGTGGGAGCCCCGCGTGTCACCCATCCCCCGCGGTGGCGGGGCTTGGCGCCTTGCTACTGACGAGGTGATTCCCCTGCACGCTGTGTCTGGACTAATCAATGCCGGTCTGGATCGCAGGTTGGGCAACCACGACCATTGCTTACAGGGTATTGTTATACTACTGCTTCGATATCTGTCTGAGTCGTGCTGAGAGCGACCGAGATTGGCCCGACCCCGCCGGAACGTTGGTGTGCGAGCTGCTGAGCTGCCGAGCAACTGAGGCAGGCTGCCCTCCCCGCCGACTGCCGTGTGCACCGAGAGAGAGCGGATTGGTCATCGATGGGTCGAGGGTTATCCCGCGACGTTCCGGAGCCACAGTACGGCCAAATAAGGGCACGTGAGGTGGTGACATTGGGGCACATACAGCCTCTGTAACACGTGAGGCGTTTGAGACGAGCACAAGAAGGTGCCCTGCAGCAACACGTGGAGGCATGATCCCAACCTGTATCTGAACAGGAATCAGTCTGCACGCCTGCATTGACCGTGCTGGGGGATAGATATTCAAATACTGGCAAAAAATCAGAGCCGGAATACTGTATCCCTACTAACAGCAGAGACACACTTGCAGCAGGAGAACACTGACATCAGGGGTGGACTGGGAACTAAAAGAGGCCCTGGAAATAATGTACAAAGTGGCCCCATATGACACATTTTCAGCAAGCCCAATGCTTTTCCTATGAGAAAATGTGGAAATGCCACACAAAAGAGGCCCAGGGTGCAGAGGCCCACTGGGAAATCTCCAGAGTTCCCTATAGGCCAGTCCACCCCTGACTGACATTGATCTGGACCAGCGCGGTAACATACGGGTCAGGCTGAAGAGGAGCCCCGACCAACAACAGAGAGGCTATTCGGGAGCGGAGGCTCCATCAGGAAACTGAAGTGGGCTCCCCCTACCTGTCGCCCCACCATGTGCGCTCGGTGCGAGCGGTGCGCAGCGCTGAGGTCGAGGGAAGCCCCACACAATACTGTGGAACGCCAGCGGACACTGGAGGTACGTGGGGCGACGGCAGGTCCCAGCACATCCACTGCTCCAGGTGCGTATCACCAACAACACCTAAATGCTCCTTACATTTAAATATAAAGTGAGTCCGCGATACGCTGACGAAGGGGCAGAGAGGCTCATATATACTGGAGTGAGTCAGGAACCTGAAACATCCTCCCAGGGCAATGTGATTGTGTCCATATGGGGACATACACTCTGTAATACGGATACATTGATATCCGCACCGCTCAAGCTGCTGCAGGTCCCGGCAAGCAAACCAAGTCTGCAAGAGTACAAGGTGATGCAAGGAACCTATAAACCCATGCAAATATTAGAGCCTGCGGGATACCAACTCCCCACCTGGTCATGTAAAACAGGGCAAAATAACTCCAACGATATTAGAGGGAAACACCTGGCGGAATAACGAGGGACAAACTGTTCTGGATTGCAAAACAATTACAAGTCGGGACTGACCTGCTAGCAAAATACATGAGGCAGTGAGCTTGCCAGGGAACGGCAGGCACATACGTCACAACATATGGATCAGGTCGCCATAGTCAGAGAACAGAGCCCCTGGTATAGGGTGTAACAGTAAATCCCTGCACCCAGAACCCGTGAAGACACGTTTTTTGCACAGCTGCTGGTGAGACAGTAAGGAGACCCAGAAAGCTGTGCCTTGTGTCAGAACCTCAACATTCCAAATAGAACCGCCCTTCGCTAGAAAAATGAAAATATTATGATGCAATATAGGGCAGTGAGCTCACACATATATCCAACAACAATACACGGCCGGACATGACAAGGGGCAACAAAGGGAGCAGGGAAATCACCATGGAAGACGGGAGAGAGGAGGCCCGCAGACGGGCCCCTCAAACATGCAGGCGAACGGCGGAAATGAGACGGACCCCTTTATGTCGACATTGCAGACCGGATTTGCAGCGGTAAATGGTTTATAGTGAGTATGTCGAATGTCATTTTTTCAAATACAATTTTGTCAAAGCCAAAATGCCCAAGAAAATGTTAATTTTTATTTTAATGGGGCGGTTCCCCACCAGACCCCGTGTTTTTTTTTTTTTACACTTTTATTTTTTTTTTGACAGAATGGCATTCGAAAAAAACATTGACATATTAACTGAATACTGCGGTAAATAGCAGACTAGTTGATATCGGCAGCACCAACTCCTCCATCAAGGCTGACATGCAGCATTTAAACACCAGGGTCTCAGAAGCCGAAACCAGAATTGGGGTCGTTGAGGACACTTCAAATAAGCAAGGCAAGGATATCGAAGACATCAAAAAGAGTCTAAGGCTTGTTCAATCGAAGTGCGACAACCTAGAATCAAGATTGCAGCAGAATAATATCAGGGTGATCGGCCTGGCAGCGGTAATTAATGATTAAGTGGGGTTATATGTATGGTAGTTTAAAGTACAACACTGAATTTGTTGTTGAACAGCTAACCTGAATTTGGTGCAAACAGCACTTGCAACAGATGGGATTCATATGAGCCACTATCTGATACAAGAAATAACAAGTGTCAATGAATAAGTATGCCATGCCAGAATGGCGGTACGCACAATATGTATAAAGTATTTCACATGCAAGGTAAGAAAAAATATGTGATAATAAGCAATCATGCTATGCTACAACAATAGTATGCACTATATGTACACAGCAATTCACATATGTATGGGGATGGTTTTTCAGCTGCTTCCCAGCAACAGCCACGTTTTTTATCATTATGTCACTTATTAAATACCTCATCAGCAGGTCAAGCACACATTATGGAGCTTCATCACACGTTAATCAGCAACCTGCACATTTACTTGTATCATGCGTATTGATCGCATTGTTACGTACTTGGAACAGTACATCAGCTTGTTTGACTATACCATTGTACATCATCAACAAGTTATTATGCCCCACAACAGTTAAGGAGCAACAATTATTAAGATCTTGGCACGTCGGTCTACTCGACTCTTTGGTAGAATTCGGAATGACTTATACACTTATTGGCTTCAATATACTACATTTCCCAAGCACCCGTTGACTACAATTACGTGTCATCACGTGTTCCGACGTGATGACGTAGTATTTTTAACTCCAACTCGCGGTGCGCAGCGTTGTGTTGCCAGGGGAAACTGCTGTTGCTCCGGACACCACAACACTGCGGACCCTCGAGACGACCACGTTAGCTGGTGAGAACAGGTAAGCGCGCACATAATGCTTGCATGAGGATATGTATTTTTAGAAATACCCGTTAGCCTAATTTATACACGTGTCCTTCATTCAGAGGGGACCAGCCACATGCAACATACCGCCTCATGATGTCTTTATAGGATTAGACACAGAGCATTCCTCGACGGCGGCCGGATGAGGTAAGACAGTACATTTATTGATGCTTGTGGTCTCCCACAATATACTGTTAAATAACACGCAAGCAATCTCTTTGGGATTAGGGTACATAATTCAAGTTCATATAAAGCGTATCACTGTTAATTTTTTGCAGACTTTCTGGGAATGTACCAATAACATGTAGTTCTAAACAAGAATCGCCCGTAGACATCACAGATTGTGAGTTGAAGATATTGAACTAAAGAGAAAAGCATACATTAAATTGGCAGGTATGTGTTATTTCAGTGGCATGTATAATTGCAAAAGTATACAAACGGATGTGGATAAAATACAAATTGCTTTGTTTGGTTTAAGTTGATTGTATCTGGGGTGTAGTTAACCCCAAGTTGTTAATGTTTTTTAGAACCTCGCCCTGACGAAGGACACAGTCCGAAATGCATCGGCATGGGCTTCTGCCATTATGATGACAAAGAGAAATTTGAAAATAACGATGGATAAATGATTGAAATATAACCAAACAACACGCGTCGATCTATGGTAGATTGACTACTAACAAACTGCCACTAAACAAAGTTTGAAAGCTTAACTGCAATACAATTGAAGTAGTATTTAGTACACCAACTGGCGTCTCCGAAGCTCAGTGGAAGTTCCACTGAGCTGTTCTTTCCTGCGGTCTGGCAGAGAAACCTCTTAATATTCCAATGGAAATATTTTTTGGAGGAAGTGATCTGCAAAAATTCCCGATTGAGAGGGCCCACAGGTCACTTGCCCCACCACCGAAACCAGGAGCGCCTCCGCGAAAAGTAATTGCCCGTCTTCTTAACTATCGAGATAGAGACTTAATCCTTTGCTTATCCAGGGAAAAAGAAGCATTGATGTATGACTCCACAAGGATCCACATATACCCCAATTTCTCTAGTGGGGTGAAGATAGCCTGGCGCTCCTTTGATCTAGTTAAACGTGCACTCAGAGGGAGATTGATACCCTACGCCATGCTGTTCCCTGCAAAGCTTCGCTTGCAGCATTCCGGAAAGACACTTTTTCGAAACGCCAGAAGAAGCTATGGGATACATCGAACGGAATATCCCGCTAGCCCCCGATCAGCAAGGAACCACCAGCCAACGCTAACACTTGACTGAAACAGGGAGCTTGAAGAAGCAACTTACCTTACACAGATCCCAATCCGCAAAGAAGAAAGCGCAGCGATCCTCATGGGCGGAATGTTCAGACAAACATAGAAGCAACCAAACAGAGCCGTCCATAGTTGCAGAAGTTGCAATCCACAGTTGGGGCTACACTGTCCTGTTGGGGGGATGGTGAGGGGGAGGGGTGAACAGGCCTGTTGCCTTTCTGGAAAATGGGAAAAGATACGATATGGAATCCACAATAAATCCGAATACAGCAATAGGAGAAGTTGATTTAGCTGGGGAGTTAAGAGTTTGTTTAAAAAACTGACAGGTGCACAACCAAAGCATGCCGCAATCAAAGCACACAAGAATGACAACATTAAGAACTTACACGAAGGAATGGCCACGCCCAGAAAAGTACAAGGAGTTAGATTCTTGACTTGGAATGTCAGGGGCCTGTCACATCCAATAAAAGGGAGGAAAATAATAGCATATGCTTAACAGACACAAAACTGATGTCTTTTTGTTGCAGGAGACGCACGCCACTAAGAAGATTAAGGATACATTTGCCCGGAGTTGGGGTCCGATGAAAATTGCCACAGATTACTCCTCACAGGCCAGAGGGATATTAACGCTAGTGCACAAGCGAGCTAACTTTCAGCTGACAGAGACAAGAATAGACGAGGAGGGCAGATATGTGATCATATGGGGGAAGATGAACAACTAGGAGGTGATAGTGAACACCACATATGGGCCCAATGTGGATGCCCCAGACTTTTACTTGAAGACTGTATCATTAATAACCCCGGTGGGGCAGGCTAGAATTATATGGGGTGGCAATCTAAATACAATCCTTGACCCAACCACAGACCGTTCATCAGAGGGTTGCAAGCTATGGCCACACTGCCCCTAGCTCCCGCATAGACTATTGGATCTGCTCCTTGGACCTCATGTCAGCGGCGAGGGAGTGTGTGATACTCCCACGCACGCTCTCCGATCACTCTCCAGTCCTTCTTAAACTGCAGCCTCCTGATGCTGAATACACCACGGAACTGGCGAATGCTCCCTGGATTACTGAAAGACAGCAAACTGATAGAGCCAGTGAGACTAGAAAAAATTGACTTCTTTTATCGTAATACAGGATCAGTAAAATCGAGTAAGACGGTTTGGGAAACCTTTAAAATATGGCTGGATAACTGATGGCACAGACACATATGGGCATTGAGAGAGATAAGGAGAGAACTGGATCAAACCAAACACATACTGACAGATCTAGAAGTCCAGCAATCCCAAACACAGAGGAAGGATAAATTGCAACAAATACAAGAACACCTGACGAAGTTTAAGGTTGCGGCTGCCCGCAAACTCTTTTGTAAATCAACTGATAAAGGCTTGAAGGAACGGTGAGGGGAGTAAGGTGAGCAGATCCAGGCCAATCTCATAAAATCCGAACTAGGGATGAGGCAAATTACAATCATCGTGGACCCCGAGGGGGCGGTGCATACCAAGGCGCAGGAGATAAATGATGTGTTCATGAACCTCTATACCAAATTATACGCAAATGCAGATCAAGTGTCCCCAGAAGAGCTTCAGGAATGTCTGGACTCATTTCCACTACCCACGCTGGACATGGCGGACAGTGAGAAATTGGACCACCCTTTGTCCACAGATCTAAAGGCTGGCAAAACCCCCAGATCCGACAGCATTCCAGCAGACCTATATAAAACGTTCAAAGCTGAATTGCCTCCTAAACTACTAGAGGTCTGGGAAGAAGCCTTAGACAACGGGGGATTACCAAGCACAATGAAAGAAGCGATAATAACTGTGCTTCTCAAACCGAAAAAATCCCCATCGAGAGCCCACATCCTACCGCCCATTATCCCTGATAAATGTGGACACTAAGATATACGCTAAAGCAATAGCCAATCGCCTACTGCCCTTCATGAACAAATTAGTACACCCAGACCAATCTGGATTTGTCCCCACCCGTTCCACCATGTTGAATCTCTGTAGATTCTTTGCTATCACCTCTCAATTAAATCCGGACGCCAAGACAATAGCAGTCGCCTTAGATGCTGAAAAAGCATTGGACTCTGTGCCATGGAGTTATATGTACGCCATAATGGATAAAATGGGGTTTGGTCCAGTATTAATGAACTACATTAGACTACTATATAATAAACCGAGAGCCATAATTAGAACAAATAAGATGCTATCACAAGCTTTCCGTTGGGCAGGGGCACCAGGCAAGGCTGCCCTTTATCACCCCTAATATTTGCACTCACAATAGAGGGCGTGGTGGCAAGAATGAGACACAAAAATTCATGGAGAGGTATCCGTATTAGAGGCTCCCCCTATATCATCTCTTTGTACGCAAACAACACCAATGTCTAAGAGATCCCGAGAAGAACCTACCACCAGTGATGCAGGCGGAATTTGCTAAATACTCAGGTTATAAAATCAACCAGTCAAAATCTGAACTCATCCCCTTAACTCCAACTACATCACAATCACAGGCTACCTCATACTTCTGCTTGTCACCTATCTCTGCAGGCTATTTGGGTATTATCCTGGCAACACACAGACAAACCCTATATACCAACAACTAGGAACCATACCTATTGCTCCTTGAACACAAGCTCAAAACCTGGGACAAACTCCCGATATCCCTATATGGCGTATAGCACTACTTAAAATGGTGGTAGTACCGAAGCTGCTAAACCTTTTTAGCAACATACCAATATGGCCTGTGAGGCAATTTTTCAATACACTGCAAAAAAAAACTAGCTACAAATTTCATGTGGGGGGGGGGGGGGTGGCGGTTAGGCTCCAGTGGCCCAAAATGTGCAAGAGATATGAAACCGGTGGCATGGGGCCCCCGATTTCCAATTATACTATTGCACAGCTCAGGCACAGTTTGCAAAATAAGGGTCGAATACAACTGAGCACTATGCGCACATACATGCTGAAAAGTTTGCAGCCTCCCCAATAAGCTTACAGGCTATGCCATTCGCCAAAGCCAAGAAAGACACAGGTGAGGTTGACCCAATGAACTCTACCATGCGGGCCTGGGCCAAACTGTTCTGCAAGGTGGAATGCGTAGATCCATACTGGCCTCTAACCCCCCTCTGTCATTACCCTGACCTCGAACCTACTCTGGATACGACAATGGGAGCCCGGTGAAGAAATGCACCTGGGAGACCTCGACCCAAATGGGAAATTTGTATTGTTGTTGGATGTCCAGGAAACGGTGGGGGCAGGCCTTGTCACCACTATGCAGTATCACCGGTTGAAGGTAGCATGCAGAAGAAAATGTCCGTCCTTTCCAGGCGCACCACCCACACCTCAATTTCTAACGGAAGTCGTGTCACAAGGCGGCTTCACAAGCAATATCTCTGGACTGTACAAAGCGGTGCAATTGCACACCCCATCTAAAAATAAAATGAAGGAAAAGTGGGAACGTGATTTAGACATAATAGAAGAATGCCGATGGGCGAAATACTGCCAATACACTAAGACCATCTCGATAAGTGCTAACTTACGTCTAAATCCAATTTAAAATGTTAAACCACTTAAACATTACGCAAAATAAAATTGCAAATTTGAACCCTCAAAACCAGCGATTTGCCCCAAGTGTCACGCTCCTGCAGCGAACTCAATACATATGTACTGGGATATTTCCCCCGATCAAACGATTCTGGGAGGAGGTGGCCACAGTGATCAGTGAGATAATAGACTTACAAATACCGGCCACTCCACTAAGTATTTACTCAGAGACATAGGAAATGTGTCAATCAAAACACGTTGATTGTTTGCTGTAGCAGGGGCAGTGACAAAGAGAAACATACTCAACCTGGAAGGCAAAGCCAGCCCCTACTCTGTAGGCATGGCTGAAAGACTTGATTTACATACAGGAGACTGAAGAGAACTATGTCAGAGGGGTCTCTGCCATCTGCAGAACAAAAGATATTTGGGTACCCTTGAGGAGATATCTAAGAGTCGACCAGGAGACTTCGGACACAGACTCCGTTAGCTTCATATGCTAATCCGATATACCCAAGGCATTACGTTGACTATATATTAATGTTGAAGGCGTAGATGTGATTTGGATTACTTACGAAATGTGATTTGAATGTAATGTACCTGTCAGTCAAACATAAAGTTTAAAAAAAAGAAAGATGCCCAGTTTAAATAACCTTATCCAATTCTATATTCTGATCCATCAGATGCATTGGATCTGTGGGTACGGTAACATTTACCCTTGACTGCATTTGCCTGGAGATGTATTAGGAGTGGCTCCTGGTCTCCTTCATTATGATTTACGTCATCTTGTTCATGCGGTTGGACAGGACCCAACTCCATTAGACTATGGACAGCAAAATGTTGTTTTGTCCATCTTTATTCCCGCAATAGGATCTGATATCTGTTATTACTTCTTTCCTGCCTAATTCCAATGATTCTTTTTTTGCCCCAGGGATTTCGGCATGGGAGCGGGGCCAGCTCGATTTCAGTCGATACTTGTATTTCTTGTCTGTGGCATCAATGTTTTAAGTGTATAGGCGTACGACATATGAGTCACTCTCTAAGCCAAAATCTCTGGACTTAAACACATGTCGGCTCAAAGGCCCAATGGGCCGTAGTCACCAACCAAACACCCTGCAGTCGGCTCAAAGACTCAATGGGCCGCAGTCACCGACTAAACGCTTTCTGTCAGCTTCAAGGCTCCAAGCGCCGCAGTCGCCAACCACAACGCTATAAGACCTCGAAGCCCGCTGACACCGGACAAATGTAGCAAGATTTTGAGTATGGGAGCAGCACGGAATCCGTTGTATTCCTTGAGTGGAGTAGACAGTTTCTCACCTTTACAGTTCTGCCGAGTTTTTCAGTCAGGGCCAGACTAGGCACACAAAGCACAGAGCATAGAGCACTGGACTGGCTCAGACTACTCTGACTGCCTCTACGCACCACTCGCAGCTTGCAAGGGGGTTTGTGCATCAGCGCTGCTTCCTCAGGTAGACAGTAACATTCTTGAAGGCGGTTAGAGCCTTGCATTCATCAATCAGTACCAGGGTGTGGGTGAATGGGGAACTTTCAGCTCCCTTTTCTTTGTATAGAGGTACTAGGCAGGGATGTCCACTTTCCACCTTTCTTTTTAATCTGGCACTGGAACCTCTTATGGCCTATATTGAACAGGAACAGGGCTTTCGGGGCATAAGAGGGGGAGATAGTGAAATCAAAGTTCTTTGCGGATGATATGACCATAATTCTGGCTAACCTAAAAGATGGAGGGGAAAGACTAAGAAAGCATGTTCGAGGAAGTAGGTCTCTCATCAGGCCACAGAATTAACTGGGAGAAGTTGGTGGTCTTTCCACTTGACACCTCACACCCACGTGGAGACTTGACTGCTTGGAACTGTCAATTGGCTATCACAAGTGTGAAGTACTTGGGAGTTCACCTTGTCAGGGATCTGAAGAGGATAGGAGACTTTAATATAGTTCAGTTGATAGAGGTTCTTCAACGGGATGTGCAAAAATGGGTTCGCCTGACGCTTAATACTTGGGCAAAAATGCACGCAATTAAGATGGTGCTTTTACCCAAGGTTCTCTACATTATTCAATCACTCCCTCTGAGGTTTCTGAAGAAGGCACTGGGGCGTATTGATAACGTTTTTCCAAACTTTTTATGGGGAGAGGGTAAGAGGCCTGGGATTCCACAATACATTTTAATGCGTACAGTGCAAGAGGAGGGTTTTGGGTACCATAATCTAAAACACCATCACAAGAGGTGTATACTGAAAAAGTCGGCACTTTAATTTGCTTAGAGGGATAATTGCATGGATGTCTATCGAAAAAGCAACATTTTCACTGTATTCCTTGCGTGATGTATATTTCATCAGAAAAATGCAGAACTTAACTGTGAAAATACCCACTACAGAGGCAACTAGAGATGCACTTGTTTCATGGATGGCAGGTTGTGGCGAGAATGCATGGATTCATTATGAAGCTTCTCTGTGGTATAATCCAGGACTAAAATTGGAATAAGACTTTGTGCTGGCGGAGTTGGTTGATGAAAGGAGTTTTAAGAGTGTGTGATGTTTGGAACGATGGGCGGATGGATCCTTTTGACTCGCTTAGAATCAATTTTGGTTTATGGAAGAGGGAACTAAGGAGGTATATAGAGTTGGAGTCTCTTCTGACGCAGAGACAAGGGATGCTGAATAGACCACTGAGGGATAAACCAATGGCCTGTAACATATTTGACTCGCCGCCTCATATGGTTTCAACGTTCGTGAAAATGATGCCAATAGAGGTCTCCTGTACTGCCTCCTGGGAAAGATTGCGACAAGCATGGATAAAACAGCTGGTCAGGGTCATAACCATAAAGGAATGGGATATTATATTAAGAGAAGGTACGAAGCTCCCACACATCGGGTGGGGGCGAGAAGGACAATGGGACCAAACGCACCCCTGTAAGTACTATATTGGAGACGGGAGAGGGACTGCGGAACTCCCGGAGATGATGCAACACATTTGTTAAACCTTGCTAGAAGCTCATCACCACATAGGTTAAGGTGGGACACACACTGGACCAGCCCCTCTGGAACAACAGGCATACCCCGGAGGCACTGAAAATTGGTCACTTTGTGAACTGGGAGGTACAAGGGATTTGCACCCTTGCACACGGTGTGCAAGAGGGGCATATTCTGACATTTGGGGCTCTGCAAGAGAGGTTTAAGCTGCCCAATAAAGACTACTACATACAACTGAAAATAATGCACGCCATTGGCTCTCAGTTCCCTCTGTTGGAGGAGATCCCAAAATGCTCCCCCTGGAGGCTACTATTCTCCCAGAACGAATCCCAACCAAAGTCACCTCCACACTATACCAGGTCCTCATGGCTTTTGGGCCCAGGAGTTGTCCCGACTGAAAGAGAAATGGGAGAGAGAGGTGGGTGCACTGGAAGCAGAGGAGTGGGTGGAGGCACTAATGTCCCTAAGAGACATTGGAATAGATGCCAGGCTTCGCTTAATCCAGTAGAAAATACTGCATCAGGCATATTACTCCCACGCAGCAATGGGAAAGTGGAGGGGTAGTGGACAACTGGTGTGCCTGAGATGCCAGAGGTTGGAAGATATCTTCTTCCACATGCTGTGGAGCTGTGACTTAATACAAGACTTTTGGCGTAGGTGCATCTGCAAGATAGCTGGGTTGGTGGGATTTTCAGTTCTACAGGACCCGAAACTGGTTATACTGGGAATCGGGAGGGAGGTGGAATTCACCAGACATGAGAAGACATGTCTTGCTGTGGCACTGGGGCTGGGGAAGATACTCACAACTGCAACATGGGGTTTTGCAGAAAGACTAAGCCTCAGCTACTGGTCCAAAGAGTTTGTCCCTCAAAAAGCTAATATACAAATCTAGGTGCTGCCCCGTAATGTCTCAGAAGGTCTGGGGGAGATTTGCGGGAAGTGGTGTGAGAATTGAACAATGTACTGCCAGAGTGGGTGGATATCACTCCACGCATCAAAAGGAACTGTAGCCTGGCACTATCCTCCCCTGCTAACCCGGGATATTTATGTATTGTATGCATTGGCTGATGCTAGTGATACGCGATAACCAAGCTCTAGCGACTATTGTTGTTTCAGATTTGGTTTTATTGAAAATAATAAACAGAGTTATTGAAAACAAAAACAAAAATAGAGTGGGTACGAAATCGAAGATGGATTTGAACCTGCAATTCGTTCGTCAGAGGATTCTGTCTCGCCTGTATTGGACCCCAGTACGGATGCTTGATTTAGGCATGAAAAATGAGGAATCCTGCTGGGGATGTGGCCAAAGGGGAGGTACCTTGTGACACAAGCTGAGGGAATGCCAGAGAGTGATTGGCTTTTGGGGGGAAGTTCTGGACAGGTTAGATACAATTTTGGGAGTGGCGTTTCCTAGATCAACTTATCCAGTAATTCTACTCTCAGATACTGGGAGATGTAACGTGGCTCGAGACTTTGGTAGCTGGATAAATAAGGCACTGGTGATGGCAACTAAGCAAATTTTGGGAGTTTTGGAAAACAAGGAAAAAGCCAAAAGGTAGAGGGATGGCTGTCTAATTTACTGACACTGTCCAGCTATGAGAAATTCATGATGCAAAAACTGATACGAGAGGGTGAATATTTGGAGATGTGGGAACCATTTAATTAATTATATGGTTGAGACTAATCTACCATTGTAACAGTTGAGAGAGATGACACAAATGCGTGAATTGTGAGGATGTGAGTGGGCGGGATAATTGTATGCGAGTTGAGTTGTGTCTTATTGTCTATACATGTCTGTATATGTCTGTTTTGTGTTGTCGTTTCTCTTTTTCATATCTAGTAACATTGCATAAGGTTAGTTATAGATGGTAGCTTTATGATGTATGACTCCACAGGGAAGACTGGAACTAGTGTACGTCTTCCCTCTTTTGGGAAAGAACCATCTGATTTGTTAAGATGTACCTCGTCGACTCTATTTTGATGTTTGTGATGTGTTTAATATTTTGAAATAAAGAGTTTTTAAAAAAGAAGACATTTCAACACCAAGTCGAGGTCCATCCCAAATTGGGGCCTGAAATCGGCCCGGAGGAAATTTGTCAGTCCTTTTAAGAATTGTATAACCAGTGGGAAAGATACCTCTTCAGGAGCGCTTAAAAATAGAGGGCGCTGCCAGATACCCCTTAATTGCAGCAACCTGGAGCCCCAGATTGGCCAAGTGTAATAAGTATGCTAACACCATAGGTGCACTGCATGTAAAAGGATACTTATTCTTATCCCTGCTCAGCTGCAGAATTTGTTCCAACGGCAGCGGTACAAGGATTTTGTTGCTTGCCTTCTGGCCGAAAGCAAAATCTCCATTACATCGTCTGGGAGGTCCCAATCCTTGCATCTCAACCTCTCAACCTCTCAGAAACCATGCATGAAGGTAGTGTCCCCTGACCTCTGGATGGAGAACCCTCCTCTCTCTCTCTAGAGAAGGTCCTCTCTTTGTGGAAGACATATTGGAGTGCAGGTGGACATGTCTAGAAGGTCCAGGTGCCACGTCCTCCTGGTCCAATACAGAGCAATTAGGATCATGGATTTCCTGAACCTCCTGAACCTCCTGGTGATTTGAGGAATGATTGGGACTGGAGGAAATGCATATAGGAGTGGAAACCCCCAGTCCACTATGAACGCGTCCCCTAGAGCTCCTCTTGGGGGAAATTCCCTTGAGCAGTACTGCTCGCACTTCCGGTTGACACTAGTCACAAACAGATCCACTTGAAAGGTTCCCCAAAGGGTGACGATCTTTTGAAGGACTTCCTGAGTTAGTTCCCACTTGTGAGAGACTGTGCGCTCCCTGCTCAGATCGTCCGCTGCCGTATTCTCCACACCAAGTAATCCAGAATAGGCGTCCCCAACACCATGAACCCAGGGAAAAAAACCAAAGCAAAACACGCCCACCACAGGGGAAAGAGGGTTCATGTGAACGAAGCCATAGAATGGATCAATGGAATATACTGCCCACTGTGGAGGAGCTAAATGTGGGGATAGACCAGGTCAAGGAACATAGAAAGATATTCAATTAATCTTTAATAAGCACATATTCAATTACCATACACATGATAAAAACACATAATCAATGCTGAACGTATCCAGTTAAAGTGCATATTATTTTAGTAGCCATCCTAGGATGTAAGCGCACTGTGCATAACATAATTCAAAAGTACAGCAAAAACCCCCAGTTGGTACCCAATCTGTATTCAAACAAAGGGATATTTGTAACCAAAATTAAGGCAGGAAAGGGGAAAGGGAAAAAAATATTTACAAAAATTAATTAAAGAGGCTTGAAGAGTTATACAGGGCAACACGTCCACGCAGATCAAGATAATCAGTATTTTCTGCGGGATAAAAAGGTTGCACCCTAATCAAGCCCACCAATTCCTTATTGAAAACAGACAAGCGGGATAGCATCAATATATACTACAACAAAACCTATACTTGTCTCCCATCTGACCAAAGTAGTCAACATCTAGTACCTAGTACAGCTCCCAACCATATTGTGGGCTGTACTGGTATCTAACGCAGGTAGTTTCGACGATTGAATAACAGTGTCTAAGCTGTCTGTCTCTCACCATAGCAAGAGAGAGAAAAAGCTTGACAATCGTCTTCCTCAGGACAGGACAGATTCGATGATAAATTCTAAAATCTAAACATACACATTCTCTACATTTAAATATTCAAGAGCCACCTATGGCCATGCAATACAAAAGTGACTTGAAATTATTCCATGTGTCCAATCTTCTTCAAATGGTTCTCCCTTAATTCACCCGGATGTTCAATGTATTCCATCTTCAAAGGGAGAAGAAGTTCCTTTTGAGTGTATCCAAAAGTAACGATCAAAGTAGAGAAAAGTTCTCTTGGTGGTACACCCTTTGAGTCTTATCAGGGTGCACAGTATTCAGGCTAGATGGGGAAAAACATCCCATCACCTGGTAATCTTGTGCAAACCAGATCTGCGTCGGCACATGCGGCGTGATCCCCGGCAGTCGTAAAACTGCCACCATAATGCGGCCAGGTTCCTCAGGCTGTCGCCGAATCCGTACGTGGAGTGGCAGCGGTATCGAAGCGCAGTTCAAACCAACTGCTCTCCTTCTTGAATTGGCCAGAATCAGAGCTGCATTGCTTTTCTGCACAGTGGTAGTTATCCTAAGCCTCCTCTCTTGTTGAAGTAGTATATGGCCACTATATGTTGTCCGCCATTATCAGGACATTCTTTCCCCACCCAAAGGGCGGAAAGGCCTTAAGCGCTAGTCTTATTGCCCTCAGCTCCAAAAGGTTGATATGTAGTTTGGACTCTGATGGAGAGCAATGACCGATAATTGTCAGATCATTGCCATGTGCTCCCCACCCTGTGAGTGAGGCGTCCGTTACTATCTCCGACCATGGCTGCCAAAAAGGTTCTCCTTTCAGAATGTTGTCCTCGCAGGTCCACCACAGGAGATCCTGTGCAACCCTGCTTGGAACCTGAAGGCGATCTGACATCCTGCATGAGAAGGGAGACCATTGCGTCCTGAGAGCCCACTATAGAGATAGCATTCTCAGGCACGCCTCTGGCACCAGAAAAATGCAAGATGCCATGAGTCCGAGCAACCTCAGAAAGTCGAAGGGCGGGAGACGTTGGGCACTTTCGAATTTGGTGACCATCTGCAGAATTTCGTGAGCCCTGACTTCTGGCGGCGAGGCTTTTCCCAGGGATGCATCCAGAACTGCTCCAATGAATTGGAGCCTTAGAGATGGTATCATGTGGGACTTCTTGAAGTTGAGGGAGAAGCCCAGTCCATGGAGAGAATGACAGGTGTAGCTGAGATGTTCCAGGGCCTGTTCGGGGGAAAAGGCCCCGATCAACCAATCGTCCAGGTAGGCGTAGTTGTGAATCCGCCCCTCTCCTGAGACTCGCTGCCACCATCTCCATCAACTTGGTGAAAACCCTCGGGCAGAGGGCAGCCCAAATGGCAGAACTGGAAACTGTTAATGAGAGCCGCCAACAGTGAACCTCAAGTACTGTCTGTTCTTGTGATGGATGGGCACATGAAAGTAAGCATCCCGAAGGTCCAATGATACCATCCAGTCCTGAAGCTGGAGGGCCTGAAGGATCTGAGGAAGGGTAACCATCTTGAACTTGTCCTTCCTGAGGAATTTGTTTAACTGTCTTTAAGTCCAAAATGGGTCTCAATCCTATGTTCTTCTTGGGAATTAGGCAGTATGGGGAGTACCAACCCTTGTTCCTCTGCTACAGGTGCTGGTTCTATAGCACCTTTCCCTGGCAGGGTCAAGATTTCCTGCATAAGGAGCGGATCAGGAACTTTGAAAGAGCTGTTCCACGGTGGATGATTCTGAGGCTTTTTTAGAAAGGGAAGACAGTAACCCAGGGCAACTGTTTCCATTGCCCATGCATCTGAAGTAATTTATTTATTTTTTATCAGCATTTGGTTTAAAAATCAAACCTTGCAGCTATAAAATCAAGAGTACATAAGTTAAACATTTCGAACAAACAAAAAAAATAAAAGTTTCACATCTTCACAGGGGGTCCAGCCCAGTCCATTTAGTTGTCAAGGAGACCACATTATTAGTCTGTTCAAACTGTTTTCCAGCTTAATATTCAGGGCCTTTTTCCGGCATTAGGAATACTTCCTTTAAATACCTTAACGCCAGTGTTATGGAAACATGTCTTCCATGGAGTCAAATTTGCCACCAGTCCTCCGCTGGTAATGTTATAATCTGTGTTAAGAATTTTCTCATCCATTTAGTTCTCAAAGGGCGTAATGCCGGACATATTAAAGACCGATGTTACAGCGACTCTGTTTCATTTGCACAATCTGCATTCATAGTTCCTCAGAGATTTATCTTTTCTTACTTCCGTGACTTCTCTGGTTGACATCAAATTCATTCGAAGTCACATGAATTGACTTCTAGGTGTACCGCAAGGGAACCTTTCCAGGCATCTTGGTACTTTTCCCCTGGAATTATATTTTAGACCCGGTTGACCGTTTCAATGATCTCGCCTTTTCTTGCGTGTCTATCCAATCCTGGTCAAATAACTTTCTCTTGACCTTACCTGGGTTGTTCTTTAAGGTTGTTTCTGAGGTATTCAGGTCCTGTAGCATTGCAGTGCAAGCTGTTTTCCATGCCACTAATAGAACTTCTGAGTTCTTTTGTAAGGCATTATTCAGGACTTTAAATACACCCTTTGTTCCCAGGAGGCATTTACAATAAAATGATAGAGTCTTCCAAACAGTGATAGAATAGAGAGATGTTGAGCCCAGTTCTGCTCTAATTGGCTGGATCGACAGAACTGCTGGCAAATTAAGCACTTTTCTCCAGAAATGACCCTCTAAATTGGGCCATGCTGATGCTGGAAATGAGAGCGACGCCTCTGCTCCATACGTTAATATAGGGGCGACTTTCATTCAGTAAAAGTCTATCATTGGGATTAGTGTGAATTTACAATGTCTGGCATGTATTATGGTCTGCCTAGGATGCCAGATTTCTGCTCTTGTTTGTTAAGGTCTGGTCTTGTTGCTTAAGGTGTCCTGTCTTTGAGCATCCGCTGCACTGTTATTTATGCACATTCCCAGATAGGTAATTGATGTTACTTAACTGATCTTTTCTCCCTTTAGGAACCAAGATGTTTTAATCAGCTTCTTTTGTCCAGTTTGGCCGCCCAGGGTCAAAATTCTTGATCTTCTGACGTTGATTTTTAGGTCATTTTCTTCGACATATACCTCTATCGCGTTAAGCTGCCTTTGGGGCCCCACCTGTGTTTGATAGAGAAGGATCAAATCATCCGCGTAACGCAGTCGGCTCACCGGCAGCCCTGCAATCAGTGGTGGGAAACATCTGGCCTCCTCAAACACGCCATCGATGTCAGAGATAAAAAGATTGAACAGAGCCAGAGTGCACCCTTGCTTCAGTCCTTTAAATATCTTTATAGGCTCTGATAGATTACCTCTTCTGTCCAATCTGACATGTAAGACAGTGTTCGAATATAATAGGGTTATGGCTTCTCTGATGTCCTGAGGACAATTCCACTTTTATAACTTCTCCCAGAGTCTAGTTCTCTCAATAGTGTTGAACACCTGTGCAAGGTCAATTGAAGAAAGATACATTTTGCCCATGCTCTTTTGCTTTGCTCGCAATTTCAATAGATTATAAAAAGATTCAAAGAGGTCCCGATCCCTTTGACAAAGCCTGCTTGCCATGAATCATGTTGGTCAGCCTTTGCTCCAATCTGTGAGGCTCTTCAATAGGAGTGCTCCAAATATCTTTCCCATCAGATCCAAGAAGGCGATAGGTCTGTAATTACCTGACTCAGACCTATCGCCCTTCTTGAATATTGGGACCCCTATGGAAGCACACCAGGAGTCCGGGATCCTCCTTGTTCTTTCTCCATGAACCAGTCACACATCGAGTTTGACTTTTTTCAGGATCTTTTTCTAGGATGCAATTTGTAATTCCATCAGGGCCAGCCGCCCTTAAATTATTAACCATTTTAATGAGGTTCCTGATCTCCTTTGTCGGTCAGGAATAGCCAAGGTCCCTTCATCTTTCTTTCCACCTTAATCTCCATGTTATTTGAAGAAAACAGTGCAGTGAAATGCTCCATCCAAATCTCTGCAGATACTACGTTCGTAATTAGGGATGCCTGCAAGGCTTTCATGTTGTTGAACACCCTCCACATTTCGGCAGTTTTTTATGCTCAACTTAGTTTCAGGGTCCCGTTGGTACATCGCCCACTTATGGTTTTTAATCCAATTTGTGTAGTATTGTTTTAGTCTTTTAACACTAAGAGTGTCCTCTGGGTCCTCTCTTTGACAATCCCGGATACGCCTTTTTAGAACTTGTTTCTTTATGGCTAGAGCTTCATCAAAAGCAATTATGCTTTATAAAAGATGAATGATGGTTCTTCCCCCCCTTACTTCTCTAAATGCCCTAAGATTTTGTGGACTTAAGGAGTTTTCACTGTGAGGCCCTTCATTCTGACTGGCCCCCTGCTGGACCGTCCGGATTTAAAGTCTGTTTCTTCCTGGTCCCAGTAAGAGATTGTCCTCCACTTTGTCAATATTAGCCCCTAACAATCTCTTAATTCTCAAAGTCAGAATTCCATGGTCACTAGAGCTCATCATCCGCATCTTTAGATTACCTAAATTCCCACATATGGACTCTGGGGCGAAAATATAGTCCAGTGTCTTTATCACTACCTCTAGCCCAGTTCGTTCTAGCGGGGATGTCCCCTTAAATGTGGCCATTGAAGGTGCCTGGTCTCAACACGATACCAAATAAGCCAAATAAAAGGATGCACCCCACTAGGAAATGAGACCAGGAGATGGATTGCAAGTTGAACAAAGTTTTATATAAAGATATGCATGCAGAGAACTCTGCTGCCCTGAGAGCGCTCTGCCAAACAATACACAGGCAGCACATTATGAACCCAAAAAACATCAGGAGTGATGAAATTACATAGTAGAAAAAAAACAGTTTCAATTGGTTGACCCACAAGGCACAGTATGTAGGATAGGTGATGTCAGGCTCCAATTCCCCCAAGAGCGTTCTGCCAAACAATACACAGGCAGCACATTATGAACCCAAAAAACGTCATGAGTGATGTAATGACATATAGTACAAAATAACAGTTTCAATTGGTTGGCGCACACGGCACAGTGTGTAGTATAGATGATGTCAGGCTGCAATTGGTTGCTCGAGCTGGGACGGTCAGTTGGCACGTGGGTCAGCTGGACTCATCTTCGCAGGATGAAGATCAGGCTTAGTTCACAAAGTGTTACAATCCTAACTAATCTAAACTACACAATGATCATTGACATGCAAAGAATTATATCAGACATAAAACCATTACTTGGATGGAGGTCACTATAAAATATGGACAGATATATGTACATTCTAACCCGTGCCTTTTGGGGGCAAGGATACTTCGGGCCCTTCTCCCAGGTGCTTTATCTGTGGGGTTTGATCTGCGATTTATTCTCCCTGGTGCCTCACCATTCAAACGAATAGATGGATAGATGTTAATTTAAAGGGAGATATATGGTCACACATGATTAGGTATATGGTGGGCAATTTCGGGTGGTCCGTGGGAAGGGTCTTCCGGCAGTCATATTCAAAACGAGTGGAGGGGCAAAGGCTCTGTAAACTCTAACTTCTAAAGGTGGGGGGTTGAGGTGGCACAGGCAGGTTTGTGGAGACGGATGAACATGCAGGCCAGGGTTTGCTTCGGTCACACTCCGCGCAATGAGCTCAGAGGAAGGGAGAAGGATACAGAATGTTTGCAACAATACATTGCTAAGCGCTTCCATGAGAAATGGGTTAGTGCGGAGCTGCCAGTAGGTGGACAGAGGGAGAGATGGCTTTTTAGAAATCATGGTGTGGCCTACGAAAAGATGCCATTTTAGGGTGGCACAAAATGGAGTATGTACGTCTCACCAGATGGCTATGATTACCGTCTTTTTTGTGGTTATGTTAAGGCCAAATCATTAGAACAGACAAACAAACATGGAGATGTCTCCCGCAATTTGGGTAAACACAAGATACATTTCACGTGGGAATGTCAGGGGGGTCTGAAAAGACCTCTCCTCCCTAGCACCATTCACTATATGGATATTTTTCTCTTCCAGCTCGGACCTCCAAGCCAGTCCTTGGATTATTTTAGGAGTTGCTTAAGTGGATGAATCAGTTATCAACCTTGCTTCTTGATCAAAGCAATGGATGTTAAGGTCACCACAAATTAAAATGTCCAAGTTATCCCATGTTCCCATTGCTTCATCCATCACATTTTGTACAGTTCTTACAAATCCCTCTACTGCTGGTGAGGCAACATTCCAATATAGATTCAATATGAGGAGCTTTTTGCTGTGTTTATTTTCAATGGGGTCAATGGATACTAACATCACCTGAATTAGCGGCGACAGGCATTTTGCAAAAATTACGTTGAAGTTTGTTGTTTTTCAACACCAATAGAAGGCCAGCTGTTGGACGGCCACTTATTCCCTTAGTTGCCAGATTTATGTAAACTGAGGATCCATTCAATAACGGCAGGGCCCGCAGCCATGTCTCTTGGAGACACACTATGTTGTGATCATCAAAATTTAAGTCACCTTTTCTGAAAAGATGAAAGAAGCCTCTCGTGTTCCAGGATGCCAACGAGATATCTCCCAGGAGCTCCTCCGAGTGCTTGTCTGTCGCAGAATTTGAGTGCTATGCTGTGTTGTCTTCTGCTGCTAGCGCCCCAGCCAGCCAATCCCAAGACACTTTGTTGCTCCCCTTTCATCCCTATCCTGGGATCTATACTTTCACTGTATTATCGAATGTAATACGAAGGTTTAGATTTTCTAGTTGTCGCTTAAGAGCCCCTTGTCCATGATTTCTCAAGTCTTCCTTGTAATGTCCTTTTAAAGGCTTTGACCTAGTTTGATCTGCTTTGCTTACTGCCGATTTTGAAATTTTGTCCGACATACTCCCCTTGAATTTATTTGGGCTCAAAGTCAGAGTCATACTTAGATAGCGCAAACCCCATCTCCAATAGTCTCAGTGCAAACCCCATTTCCAATAGTCTCCCCTCCCTCTTGCAGCAGTAGGTTTTTCTTCTCGAGGGTAGATACATAAATTACGACTTTGTCCAGTCTTTCCTCTTCGGGGAATTCTATCAGATGGAAGTCACTAGATTTTAAACTCTTAAAGGCCGGAATACAGTATTAAATGTAGGATGTTTGCCATGTTTAGGATCAACTCGTCATTTATCATTAATATTCTTTGTAAGAGCAATCGATGGACGGTATAGTCTTTGTTTCAGTCTCTCCTTTGCCTATTTCTTCCAGCCTTCTCTCCCCTATTTTACATCCGTCGGGATGGATTCCCTGAATCTCTCGCAGGGCTTTTTGCTCTTACTCTCTTTTGCTCCAATGTCAGAAACGGGCAATTTTTTATTTTAGCTTTACTTGATGGTTTTACAGGGTAGAACTTAGTTGGTTGATCCTCTAATTCCTCATCTGTAACCAAGTTCCCTTCCCTTTTGCTTCTTTCTGACATTACTGGCGTTCTCTTTTTTAAATCCCATTCAAGGTCATGTATTTGCTCTCCCTCTTCATTAGCACTTTCTTCCATCCTACTGTGGTCATCATGTGAGGCGTCAGAACCAGATGTTTCCGGGGTCATCGGTTCACTTATCGGCCTATTTTATTCATCCTCCGTGATGGTGTAGGTTGAAAAATTGGCAAGGTCCTCGGTCTCATACTCAGTATTTGTATCCTCTTTAAGGTGGTTATAAGGTATGTAGACATCCCTTCCATCCACTTTTCAAGTCCACCACACTAAGTTCTACTGAGGGTCATGCTTCAGCTGCAGGTTCCTTAAGGAGCGAGCCCGCCCCCACTAAGGGCACTTATATTTCTAATCAGCAGTCTTATTTTTGGAGCCCTCTAACAGTCTCGTTTTTGGCGTCATTATGTCAATTTTCTGTTTCTTATTCTTGAGCAATTTTTCTTGGAGTAAGTCTCGTTTTGTTTGGGGGGACTGCACTTTTTTCACGCCCTCTCCCAGTTTTGACAATATCTCGTATTTCTTCTTTTGAGGTATTCTGATTGGGCCCTCCTACTCGTCCAATACTGTCACTCCTTTACCTTTGATCTCGGCCAAAGCTGACAGTATTTCTCTTATTTCTTCTATTTCAGTTGCGCATCCCTCCTGGGGTTGAATTTCTGGACTCCCCTAGTGTGTGGTATTCTCAATAGCCGATGGCTCAATTGCCTGGGGCATCTTTTCCTTTGGATCTTTCTGTTCCCCCTCCTTAACCAACCACTCTTTTTCCAGCAGGACCAAGCACACGCTGTTCTCCGCAGTTTCACCATGTGTTAAGTCCATAGATATCAATTTGTCCTGGTCTGCTCTTTTGTTTTTATCCTGGATTATTGGATCAATTATGCTGTGTAATATTCCAGTAAGTTGTTCCGTAATTTTGTCCAGGTTACTCAGAATGGCTGTGACAAAGCCCTTTATAAATATCATCTTTGAGTGGAGCATTGCCAACAGCGCCGATTGATCCCTAATTTGCTTGTTTAGCGACTTGTGCAATTTCATGTAAGGGGTCAATGTTAGTGTTAGAGTCGCTATTAGATCTGTGTCAACTGATTGCTTCTTAGTGGACTGGGCTTCAATTTGAGTGGCCGCCATGTCCATCAGTAAGTCCTCATCCGACAACAATGTCTCCAACTCTCATAGGGAGTCACTCACTGATGAGTTGAATATTTTGTTTCTTTTCATTGCTTCCCCCGTACATCGCACCCTGAGTGCCCTTTATCTTCCCTTCTAGGGCTTGCGGATTCCATCCTCAAGGCACTAGATCTTTGTTCACAACCCTTTTGAGCTTTATTCAGAAGGGATGATTTGTTTAATTAGTCTCCTGTGTGTCTACTAGAATCTTCAGCACCTTCCTTTGGGCTCACGCAGTGGGGATTTGTTATCTGTTTTGCAGTAAAATACCTTTGTTTGGAGAGTAAGGTTGTTGGGGTAAAACTTGGCAGCTTCCAAATACATTTTCCAGTAGCCTGAATTGTCTTTTTTGATACACAATTCGCAGTGGACCGTGGCTTGTTAATTGCTGCATTTATTGTTCCAGCGTCCGTTTATGTATTCTCAGATTCCCCTTCCAAGTTAGTTCCTCCAACTCATTTGGCTGGTGCGACTATTGTTTGACCCTCAACCATATCAAAAGGCTGCATCACCTTCTCACTCAATGGTGGTGATAATGGCATGCTACAAGAATTATTTTCTTGATCCTTTTGTAACAAATTGTCTGAGCACCCCGTCAATTTCAACCCTTTTATCAATAGGGCAAGACCCTTGCTCCAGCTGCTTTTTGTAGCGCTGGGTTTTGGATCTTGAATTCACTCCTCTCCTTGTACCTTAGCACGGCTTACTCCCCCCCTCCATGGTCTGGTATGTACTATGGGCCCTCTCCATCGACTCTGAAATTAATTCACCTGCCCTCAGATCTTCTTCCGGAATGTTTTATCAGCGAATGGGTAATTAACCCTTACGCACTTCGCCGGGACCTTTCTCTGGGCCCGGCGCTACAGCGCTTTTGGATCGCCACTGGGATCAAAGGGAAGAACCCTGCAGTCTCCCAGCTGCTCCCACAGGGGCGGCTATTTAACTTAACAAGTACAAAAGTTCAGTGAGCCACCCAGTTATTAGTGTTTAGAATCTCGTTATTATGATATAATAGGCGGTCAAACCAACTTCGACAGCTCTTTTATATCGCATTAATAGCAGATCAGAGAACTGCAAAGCTTATCAGGGATCCGTGTGTCACTTTATGGTCACAAAACTTTTCCAGCGGGCACCAGCAGCCCTTATTTCTGAAAGATTAGATTGTTACACTTACAGTTTGTCGGCTGCTGAAGAAATTTTCCTCCACTGCTTTGAGCCCAGCCGCACAATGTTTCTGATCTTGTTATTGTTAGCGGTTAACTGCTGTCCACTTATCAAGCCGCTTCGCGGAGCGGAAGTGGTTTTGACTGCAGCAGAGGGGTGGAGCTCGTCCGTTCTCACAGCGTCCCCCTGATTTTTAAAGTGATAGACTCCTTTGAGGTGTCTTCACGTACTATGAATGAAACAGTGATCAGTTTCAGAGTTTCTCACCGGGGTCTTGTGAACTAAGGCCTCAGACAAGTTTTGAAGAGGCTGAAGCAGTGGCTGATAGTAAAGTAACTGCTGCCTTGGCGGTCTTAGTACCTCTTCCCCATCCACCATCTTTTTTTACCTCTTTGATTCGACAGACCTCTCCCCCTTCCAACTGAGGAGTAAAAGCGAAAAGACCTACCCCTCCAAGGTGTCCCGTGGGGCAGTTTTGTGGCTGTCTAATAGCAGCACCAAGTGATTTGGCTGGTGCTTTGGACGTCTCCAGCTATCCAGGTTCTCGTCAGCCTTGCTACCAAATAAATGTGTGCCGTCAAAGGGCATGTTAGGAAGTCTGGATTGCACATCTGGAGCAACACCGGACGTTCTTAACCAGGCAAATATGCGCATTACTGTACTAGCCGCCATTGACCTGCTAATACTGTCATCAGTGTTGAGACCAGTCCGGAGGGATTTGCACATCGCGTCCTTCCCATCTTTGACTAGATTTAAAAATCTGTCTCTTTCGTCTCCTTCGAGGATATGCTCAGCCGCCGTTGCTATACATTCCCAAATTGTGTAAGTGAACCTGGATAAGGTGCACGTAGAATTCACCGACTTTAGGGCCATGCACCCAGCAGAGAAAACTTTCTTGGCCAAAGCGTTTTAACGCTTTTCATCTCTGTCTGGGGGGAATAGTTGGGTATGCATTTTGTTTTGAGATGGACATGGCAGCCTGCACTCCCAAACTTTGAGGAGTCATATGTTTTGTCACATAACTAGGGTCACTACTGGACGCCCTGTATTTGGATGTAAGCTTTTTATTTACTGCCAGAATTAACTCTGGTGTCTCCCAATTAGTATTTACCCCTCTTTGCAGAGCCACATGAAAGGGAAGAAAAGGATCCTGTTGGGGTCCTTTATCCAGGATATTGGTTAGATCATCTTGCTCATATATTGGTGTGGGTCTTTTACACCTCATGTATTCCACCGTCCTGGACATTAAATGTCTGCAAGACCCATCTGCATGGTCAGTAGGATCAGGTCTCCCAAATTCTAATTCTGGGGACGTATCTAGTCCACTTGCATTTTGCAGGGACTCTTGTAGATTTTTAATCCTCGATTCCCAAGTGTTCCATATTTTAGGTCAAAGGGACGGGAATCATCAGCGGAATGTTCTACCTCCTCATAAATAGAAGAACATGATTTAAAAAAAATCCTTTCTTGATAGTGGTGTGTATGACTTTTCAATAATGCTCAATGATGTCGATGGTGGCGCTGAGATTTTCGACCCAGTCAACCTTGGGGGTTTCAAGGCTTGCAGAGTCGAGGACCTTTTATGGCCCGACGAGGAGTCTTTCGGCGCCGATCGCGTTGAGGACTTCTTCCTCGAAGGAGATTTATCTCAACTCGAGGGATCCTTTGACCACTCAAGGAGATTTTTCCTTGCCTCCCGGGCCTGGAGCATGGCTTGGCATGGCTTTTATGAGTCTTCGAGGGGGTCACGGCCGCATTCTCAAATACTTGCATCATTTTTACTCTGAAATATTCCCACTCAGCCAGAGAGGCTGATCAGGCATGGCATTTCACTCGTTCTGGGGAGGAATTTCATCAGCGACGAAGACAGCAACCTATGGTGCCTTTTCTTCAAATGCTGCAAAGATGAGTGGTGAAAACCACTGCGTGATCTTGATCTTTTTGTCTTCTTTCGACGAGGAGAAATATTTCTCGATTCATCAGAAGATTGTCTTTGATGGAGTCGATTGGAATATAGACATAACTGCCGCTAGTTTTCGTCTTCGCTCTTTCCGGGCTTTCACCGTCAACGATAGTCAGGCCTTAAAGTTAAAGGTAGCATGAGAGGAACTCAAGACACCACAAACACACCGATGGAGGTCCATAAGGAACATCTTCGCCCCACAGGCCTGGCACTTCTTAAACCACGATCTCTGAGTTCATGACGCTGATGACGATGCCATTTATAAGATTTTTATTGAAGATTCTCATAGGGAAGCAAAGCGCACCGTATCCGAAGCGATCGCTTTTGCAGAAAAACAGAACTGTAGCCAACGGTCGCTGCGCGTGCTTTATAGCATTGATGACGCAGACATTGAGACAGCGGCCTCCCAGGGACATCAAGTCGACAGGCATCGACGTGTAGCACCTTCTGCTGGAAAACATTTCTGAAGCAGCTGAAGCTGGATATGGAAATATCATAAAATGAGGAATACGTGGGAGGACACAATCCATTTGAAGTTAAGATATGGTAACAATATACTAAGTATGTTCTATTGGAGAAATACCTTTTCATGGTGCCATGATTTTGTAGTTTGTAAAACTGCAGTTTAATGCTTGTTGTGCCCACAGTGCCCCAGAGAAGAGAACCAGAATATTTGGTTTCAATCAGTGCAACATTCACTTCTGCTACTCTGCGAGAAAGCAGTAAAACACATTTCAGCAATATTACCTTTAAACCTGGAAGCAATGGGAGGTGCCTCACCTTCTCCCCAGCACAGTTGCATATTGCCCGAGGCCCGGCTTGCAAAAGTGTGACGTTGACATCTAGCAGCCAAATCAGTGTTTTCTGTGTCTTCTGAGGCACAAATGTATGATATGACATTTATAACGCGCCTATACACAAGTGTTTCAAGGCGCAACGAGGCAAGAGAGGGGAAAGAGAAGGTGGAGAGAGACAGCGATCCTACTAGGCCAGGTGACATTGAGATTGTGCAAGTGCAGGGGAGGGGGAAGGGGAAAAGTGTGGGGGTGAAAGGGGAGGGGCAGTGCAGTACATAGGATAACAGTAAAATAAATAAGACAATAAATAAAAGTGTGGCCAGCTGGTGGCAAGTGCAAGGGTAAGTGCAGACATCAGATGTCAAGTGCCAGTAGGGGCTGTAGGGATACAGAAACAGTCCTCGAGTGCAAGGGTTGCAGGTGTACAACTGTAAAATGTTAATTCCCCAAAAAGATGTACTGAACAACTATTTATGAAAGGGGCATGGTTTAATTAATGTATTAAGTACTGAGTCTGCTGAGTGGGGTGATTCAAGGGATAAAGTGAAACGCGTGTTGTAGTGGCATTTGTGAGAAATGAATTCTGTTCTCAGGCAACCATTCTGACTGCTCATATATTTAGACAAAACATAACTGCAATATATCCCCATTTGTGTGCAGGTAAAAATAGGCAGACTGTATGCTGAAACTCCACCTTTAATACCACCGGCGGTATGCTCATGGAATACCGCAGGCATAGACGTAGTTACAACAAGCCTGACTAGGCCCACGGCAGCAGATTGCTAGAGGAGCGGCATTTTATTGCAGTTTAATTTCAATTTACTGTCATTTTTAAAATATCAAGCCAATTTTGTTGCTCCGAGTCTGGCTGATTCACAACACTGCAGGTAATTTTGAGCTGTTAGCAGTGATTACACTGTGTCCGCTATCCAAACCTGTATACATGCTTGATATTTACAAAAGCTTTATTGTTATGGTGATTAAAAAAATGTTTTTAAAAAAGGAAACTAGTACCAAATGCAAATTCAGTTATACAACTCTCACATATATAACAGATAAAACCTCTTCATCCTTAACTTCCCAAAATGCTCCTTAATATGCAAACCAGTCAAAACCTCATTGGTTTTATTGGTGCCACTTCACATTATCTTTAAAGTTCTTTCTAATCAATACACACATACACTGTGTTAAGCAATCACTTTTATATTCAAATACACGAAAATGATGGTTTTCCCTTCAGAAATGTAAAGGTTAAAAATGCTGCATAATTTTACAATATTATATGCAGCACAGAGTTCCCACAGGTGGCACTAAAATGATGTTCAGAAGCAAGCACTACTTTTCCCTCCACTCCACCACATTTCAGAGGTATGTGGCCACCCTAAAGGTACAAGCATGAAATAGATCATAGAGAAGTTGAAATGGCAAACGGTAAATCTGAAAGTGCAAGTGCATCAAGAAACCTTTGAAAGTATACCCAAAACCATAAAAGGGTGAGAAAAAAAACAAAGTGCCAAACGTATACACCGTTTCACAGCTGTAAAGGTGTCCCGTAAAGATATCTATTCAGCCATCTTTATAGAAGCTGCTCAGTGCTAAGCAGGCACATGGCATCCCTGCTGGGTTTATCATGTGTCCTTGGTGACATTCTGCTGCATGCTCAGTAATACCAGGAGAACCAACTGCAAAGCATGTCACACAATGCAAAACGGTGTGGTTTATAAGTTATCTTTACATTAATTATATTTTAAATACAAGGTAGGACTTTTACTGTGAAACCGTACTACAAACGACAGCAGGACATCTATTTCTATACCCACAAACCTCAAAATATTCCTATTGTACGGTCCAACCAGCTCCACAGAGTTCACAACCATTTTAGACTACCTTAAACGCAAGCAGGCAAGACCCATAGCCTAAAGCACAGACACAAAGGTAATATTGTGCTGGAAAGCCCGATGCATTGCTCAATTTTACTCTTGGAAAGTTCGGTATTTTGAACAATTGCAGAAATAGCAATGATGTAAATAGTATGTAGAACTTCATTTGTTATAAAAGGTGCCTGCATTGTGCAGCTACGAGGAATGCTGTTGCTTCCCACACATGAATGTTCAGGGCCGCCCTTATCCATTATTCCACCGCGAGAATGCACAGCCAAGATTCCAAGAACCTTCTCCAACTTACTCTACTGAGGGGTTTATGCCCAGGCCGAGTTTACAAACGTCACTTGTGATTTTGCCATATTTGAAATGTCGTCACAGCCCAAGGGATTGAAGGTACATCGGCTGCAGCAGGTGACTTGCCTTACTTGTATTTTGTCCCCCTGCTAACACCAGAGATGTAGCCACGAGAAGGTGGTTGAGTTATTTTTATTCAACATTTTTATAAAATGTGACTGCACCACTTGCATATATTTTATATGTAAACGTTACCATTTGACAAGACCGGATGTAGACATTTTGTTAAGTTGCATTAATATTAAAGACCAGTCTAAGAGCTTCTCAAAGAGTGATAGCAGGCAATGTGAGAGAAACCAGATATTAGCATTGAAACCAAAATTCCTCACCTCAACCTTCTCTCACTTGTGTGCAGTTGGCAGACAGTTTATGTACTTATCGCTTCCTCTAAAAGATTGTTTTCGCACCTAACCGAAAGCAGACCATTAGCTGTAACAATTACCTCTAGTGCACTCAACTGTAGAGCACACTGCCTTCTCCAAATCTTTGGAACAAAAAAAGAGGTAGAGCTAAAGCTTCTATCTGGCTAGCAAAAACAAAGAGGTGATGGCTGGAAGGTTTAGAAGGAAGCTTAACCTCTGGCATTGCTCTGGGCAACCCTGCAGACTATCGGTCTTTGCCTGCCAAGCCATTACAGATGGTGAAACACCATATGCAAATCAGGCTTGGTCCCACCCCAAAGGGGAAATTCAGCACAAACTACTAAGCCACATTCCTTCTGCACGAGACCACAAGCATCCCCAGACATGGTTCAGCCTTGTTGGGCCTCATCAGTGAGGAGTAGCTTGGGTCTCTAGGCCCAGCAGGCACGGGACCCCCATCTGGGCATACCCGTCCCGCTCGGGGTGACAAAGCAAAAACAAAGAGGTGATGGCTGGAAGGTTTAGAATGAATCTTAATCTGACATTGCTCTGGGCAACCCTCCAGGGCACAATGGAAACCTAGAAGGAATCAGACATACCAAACTAAAATACTGTGTACCCTATAGCAATTATAGTAAATTAAATCCTAGACCAAGAATGTACCATATAATGTCATGATAGATTCAAATTTTATTCTAGGATTTTCCAGTACAAAAATATCCTAAACATACAATAATCTCCACATTTGTATATAAAACACCACATCTATTCATACACTGGAGCTCAATTGTTACTCCCACACCCTCTCATTTTTCTCCTCCACAACCTC
Organism: Ambystoma mexicanum; assembly: GCF_040938575.1. NCBI lineage: Eukaryota > Metazoa > Chordata > Amphibia > Caudata > Ambystomatidae > Ambystoma > Ambystoma mexicanum. Next base: position 474,607,123 of record NC_090934.1, read on the forward strand.
ACTTCATAAATACAACACACATACCATACTCTCAAACACAATAAAGAAAGCACAATGCAATGAACAACATTTGGAAACAATTTAGAAAAACAGATCACAATCAAGGCAAAACAACATTTTTCTTCAATTTCTAAGGTTCGCCAATTAGTTTTGAATCCTATTTAAATATAGCTTCAATCATTGACAACTTAAGTTAACAGTTGTACTAATAATGTGTCCTTTACCATTCTCCAAATCTTGGGGCAGCAGAGATCTGAAAACACTTCATAACAGAAGATGACGGGCTTGAATTAATAGAGAGTAAGCAATAACTGTCTAATCCCTGCAACCTTTAGTAAGTCCTTATAATATTATGGGGACAAAATGGGGGTGAAGGGGCATAGTTTGGACAACGCAGAGTTTGTTGACGGGTGGAATCTGCTGAAGCTAAAGAGTCTGGCAGAAGTGGAGTAAAGTTGGGGCGGGCGGGTGCATGCACTTATTTGGGTCTAGGGCAACAGAAAGCTTAAATACGCAACTGACCACAGGTGCTAGTTGGCCCCAACCCCGAACTGGTTGAATGGTAAAATTGTCATTATTTGGCAAATACGGACAGTTTTACCATGACCTCCCAACTTTGAATGAACCCATTAATTTTAATATAGTAATAACAGTAAGTTTTAATGCACTGGCATAAAATACATGTTTGATTTTCTATCATATAGTTGAGTTGAAAGTGATCTCTTGGAATGCATTAGTCCCATTAAAAAAAAAAAATCAAATGCCTATTCTTGCCGCTCCTTTATAACGGTTGTCAGTTTTTGCAACTGTTGAAAACAAATGTAAGGTTTATCTAGATAGTCTGCCACATATTGGGAATAACACATGCTCAACAAGATGGTTTTCCAATGGCCTTTGGTTTGAACATAATGGTTAGGTTCTCCTAGTGCCACTTCTTAACCCATAACCTGGTGGACTACAACACAACTCAAGAGAGGTTTTTAACACCATTTCTTGTCAAATGCGGGATAGGATAACCGTTTATGATCTTGAAACCATTCAATAAAAGATCAGGAATAGCTAAAGTAAAAGGATCTGAGCTGCTAGTCAATGGAGTTATTTAATTGGACTACATTATGCTCATCTTTCACAAAATGTATTTGCAATCGAAATTTCATTATCATTGCTGATAGGATGATTTGCACACTTAATTTCCAAATAAAGCAATGAAAAGTAATTCATTTTGAAAGAACTAATTTCCATTAATTCTGTAGTCTTTCCTGAATTAATCTATTATTCTCAAACATCATGAATTTATAGCATTGTAAACATGTTCTCATCACACGTATAAAGGGAATAGTCTCCTTTTTTAGCACTACAGGTTTTGGTCATAGACCGTGATCAGGAGTCTGGAGTGGATAGTCTCACAACGCAACCATTCAGGATACTGAACTATGACCTTGGATGTTTGGATTTCCATTCACTATAGACCTTGCCTCCCGGATAAATATTCTAGCAATTGTGGTATAGTGGGAACCGCACTAGGCCAAGGCTATGTCCAGTGGCTTTTGTGGGTGGCTTCGTAGGGACTGGAGATTGGCTGAACCTCATGCTCCAGGCACGTCACCCTTAACTTTCATCCACCAGCATGTGTTGCTCAAAGTGACATGTCGGTATGCACTGCAAAAAATATATTTGTTAAAGGAGAGTTGTAGTTCTTTCATATATGTTAACAGTGGAATTATTAATAACTTGCATACTGAGTTGGAAAATCATGAAACTAGTGTTTACATGCAACCCAAGATGTAGCATTAAAAACACTAATCTTCCAGAAACACAAAGGGTTTGTATTGGTCACAAACTCAATCTCTCCTTTTATACTGCTTTCTGCCGGTTAACAGCATTCCTCAGGAAAAAAACAAAACACAATTATTGTGTTTGGGAGCACCAAGCCTAAGCAAATAACACTATTGCTCAGTCTAAAGGCTCTCAGAGAACATGAATGCCTAGGATCATCTACACTGTTTCTGAGTCGCCATTAGACAGTGAGCAGCGCATCCCAGAGTTGTACTGTGAAATCACGATTGAAGCGCTAATAACTACACTGGCAACATTGGTATACGACTAGTAATTCAGGGATACCAACTTAATGGCCCTGTAAGACACTGATACATGCCATCACTAAGGATGAGTATTGCAAACAAACAAATGGTAAAGTGGCAGCATGGAGACAGTGGCTCTCTCCCCATAACAAGCTATGCCACACCAGAGTAGGATTTCTAGAAATTAGAGTATCGCCCTTGCTTGAACTAGTGAGTCTAGTATCCTTTCAACTACACTCTCATCTTACCCCTTTTACATAACCTACAATACCGTCTATCATGACAGCAATGACCTATCCTGAGGTTGCTCATCCTCATTAACATCCTACCTTAAATGAGCAATCTTCGGACTACAGTCAAAACCTTTGTCAAACAATCACAGCAGAGCTATTCCTCAATGCTTACCTCTTCCAATCAAGAACCTCTGAAAACGGAAGGACATAGGAGTCGGCAAGGATTACTGGGACACAGCCAGCCTGCAAGATGTCACTCAGAACAGCTTGACCCATCCGGGAACCTCTCAGCATCACACAGAATGTAGCTTCCTGCAAGAGTGAACACAGGACAGTTGTCAGGCAACAGAATAACATAAAAGGATTCCCAGGTAGAAGCAAATCCACCTGGACACCCCCATGACCAAAATTCAAAAACCTGAATCAGCGTCAGCAGCTAAAAGTGTATGAAAAAACACTATATGAAAAATGTCAGTTGAGCGAGAACCCTGCTTCAGACAACAGGAAACACTCTTGAGTGGCATCAGAAACCCAATTAACGACTTGAGCCCTGAAAGCGATCCACTGCAACTAAAGAGCTTCATTCTATTCAGTTTTGGATGCACTTTTTATGAACCAAAAGACACAACTTCAACAACAAAAGGGATTCCTAGTCTAATCTCAAGTATATCAATTCAAATGTCATTCATTGACCAAATAACGGAACATGAAAGGACAAAGATGGTTTTGAAGATCATGGACTGCTTCAGAATAGATTTAAGTTAATATTTTACGACAGGTGAGCCCCCATTTCAAAGCATTATGCAAGGTTCACTAAATAAGGTACTTGGTTTTCATTAAGCACATAAAAAGAATCACTTATTGTGATACCGTATAGAAGTTTAAACTGAAAGCTCTTTGTGTAATTTATTTTACCATTTAAGGGGTGAATCTTGAATTTAATGTGAATTTGCTTTGTTTTGGGTGATTGGGTGTTGCTTTCTTAATTTCTCTTCCATATTGTTCTCGGGTTTTGTTTAAAAGGTCTCCTTGATCCTACTCAATGAAATTACCAGAATTACGCTTCGGCCTACATGCATTCCCAGTTGGGACACTACTAGCCTACAAAAGAACAGCTAGATTTCGGCTTTATTGAGAAAAGAGTCTGGTGAACAGGTGATCAATCATTGCACATTAGAGTCTAAAAGGTACGCTGCAGAAATACCAGTGCTCAAAACACTGACAACAAGAGTAAAGGGGGATGAGGTTCTGGAATCTATGTACACTCACCATCGGGTATTGCATGGAAAAAAAAAATAAAAAATATTAAAAGACGCATGACTCCCAACAATGAATGTTGAACATAATTGGCAAGGCACTCCTTTTGCTACGATGGTCTAAAAGGCCTGCTTTCAGGGCAGGAAACTCTTTGATGGGACAACACAAGCCTTTGACTTTGTAAACCCCATATAAAGACACAGTGACATTGAAGCAAATCATTTCTCATAGTTATGGAGCTATGGGACACACACACACACGTAAAAAGGCATCACAAACTGCCTTAGGACTGAACACAGCACATGAGGAAGCAAGAGGGAGAGACATGTTCTTCAAGATCTCATATGTAAACAGTTCCAAGGGTCCTGGTGCTTCCACACAAATGTTGATATTTAAATTACATTTGTTAATACATAATTGGGTACTTGAATGTATTTTATGTGTTCAGGATACAGGGTGTTTCACCTAAAACCACATGCAAAGGAAAATAGCAGTTGGTCAATTCAATGGGGCTATCCAGAATCCTATCCCTTGCGAAAGTGCGATGAATCCTGCAGGGTCTTCACAGAATCCCTGCCTAAAGTCTCCTCCCAGGTGGCCAGGGTAAGGCACCTGCTACCTCATCCTAACCCTGGGGGTGGTATTAGCCGGGTGGATCACCTGGGAGTGGAAAGCCCCAATAGCAATATGACTGCTCCGTTAGAGGGACACAGTATTTCTCTTCTTCGGATGGGGAGATGTCCAAAGTGCCAGAATATCTAATAGCTTGTTGTCAGAGGGAGGCTTCTCTTCCCAAAACTACCCACCTTGTACCCCCACCTTGTAAGTAGCAAGAACCAGTATGATAAACCTGGGAATAATATATATAAGAATCAGAGCATTAATACCTTGGCTTCTGATAATTATGATTCTCCCTTAGGTTTCAGCTATGAAGTCAAGAAACAACCATTTCCTCCTGAAAACTCTTTCCCCAATGGTGTATTCAATAAACAGAGTGGATTACATAAGGTTGGACTTGAAATGTGAGATACAAAAAGGAACCAGAACATTGGGGACTTTAATATTTAAAGCCCCCTTCGGGTGCAGGCCATTAGAACGAGAACAAGAAGGTGGAACAGTAGAAGAATGTGCCAGCCTCAGTTGCAGCAGCAGAAGCAGAGAAACAAAGACCCGGGTACTGCTGCTGTGTTTGAAGTGGATGTCGGTCCTGAGAGGGTCTTTGATGTTGAAAACCTGAAGTGCAGAGGTCACGCAGCAAGAAGCAGTGTTTTGACAAGCTGTCCCGTGGGAGAGAGAAGCTCTCCTTATTTCATGTGTTGTTCCGGTGGCTTGCGAGCACCGGAGTGCACGGGGAGCATGACAGGCTTCATTCCCAAATGGCACAGGCCACAGGAATACTACCGAAGCAGCAAGACATTCAGGAATCAACAGAAGAAGCAGAAGTGGCAGCGAATAGAGCAGACGCGTAGAGAGAGACCATTGAGATGGCCTTTATTAGGCTGCGCAGTCGAACGCTGACTGCTAATACACATTTTGAATACCAAACTAATGCAAGAAAGTCAAGTTGGCGTTATACTAACTTTGAAATAAGGCAAGAGAAGAAAAGTTACAACTATCATTGCCAAAACAAAGAGGGGGCAATATTGAACCAAGATAGGAACCCGCATTGTCAAAGTAAAAAGGGGGCCATACTGAAGAAAGAATATAACCAACATTAGCAAAGAGTGAACAATATTGCCGAAAGATTTTAACCATTATTCCCAGAGTGAAGAGGCAATAGTTGAGCCAGACACCACCAACAAGCATTGCCTAAGCCAAAGAATGGCAAGTATAACAAAGACATTGCCAGCAGTTACTGGGTGTGAAAGTAGGAACTCAAAAGTGGGAGGAGAGGAGACCTCCTTTGCGAAAGGTATAAAAGAGGAGAGAGAGCAACAATCTTCATTGCAGTGCAACAAACAGCATCAATGTGTATTGTATACTCACAGAAGAAATTGTAAATCTGAATGATGTTGAAAGTCAAAGACTGTTCTAAAAGGTTGAAGCAAGCATCACCACAGAATGCTTGTAGCAGTGTTAGGAGTTTTTATCCTGACAGGCCAGTATACCAGGAAAGGGATTATTAGTGGCAGTATTGGTGGTATTCGGCAATAATGACACACATAAAATGCTGAATGCGCATTTAGTGCACATTCGGCATGGACAAAAATCCTGAATCCCACAATGCCGAACTAGGGGAGCAGGGGTTGTGGGGGTGTCCCCTGCTCCCCTTGTTCGGCATTCTAGGTTCGGGGGTTGCAGAGGTTTCCCCTGCCTCCATTACATGGAAAGCAGGGGACATTACAGAGAACTATGCAGCCTTCTATGCCGAAGCTGACATTAATGAATGCATTTATTTTTTAAATGAGAAGCCGTCAGCTTTGGTATAGAAGGCTGTTTGGTACTCTGCTTCGTTACTTAACGTAGAACCGTCCTGGAAGGTTAGTGGACCAGGAAGAAGACACTTAAATACTAAATTGTGGTTGAAGGTTGTGGAACAAAAAGTGGCAACTTGATGAAATGTAGTAAAACCATCCTGACAAAACATTGTTGTTTATCAATAAGAATTGTAGAAGTGGTTTGTTTTTCAAGGAGGAGATGTTATGTTGAAACATTGACTAAGTGTGGAGACAAAGATTTTTTTGCGTTGGGAAGCTATGCCAAATGAAAGGTTTTTGGAGTGAGAAGAACTTTGTGTTATTATCAGAGCAGAGCTTGGCTATTAAAATTAACTTTCTTAATTGGAACTTTGATTTGGAAAATCTTGTTTTAAACCGGGGGAAGGAGTTCCGACCCCGGTTACAAGGATATGTGTATGCAAAGTTTATGTTTGAGCATAACATATTTTGGTAAACCTGTATTGCCATATAATACCTTTATGAGTTTGATGTATGCATAAGCGTGAGGGACAGATTCCTTTTGTTAGATTGTCTTCCTTTAGTCTTCGTTTGATAGGCAGGGAAATCCTCTTTAGGTTACGGATAGCAAGGTGTTTATCACACCTTTATAATTTAATAAAATGGCTACTTATGAAATACCTTTATCAAGTGGTCTACCTCGCATGTCTGACCCCTCACAGAAAGACAGAAAACATTGAACTGGTGGGTGTTGGAGAATATATTGTACAGAAACTGGGTACAAGACAGACCTATAAGCGACAATAGAACGAGGGGACTGGCTATTGCGGGGAATAATGTACAATGGTGTTTAGTTTAGGGATTAATGTGAGATTATGTAGATAGTGTTACTTTTAGGTTAAGGAAGTGAAGCATGGTTAAGGATTTAAAGGAGTGGATTGTAGTAGAGTTTTTGACATGAGGAAGAGAAGGACATTAGTGTTGCAGTGTCAGGAGTGAGAATGAGTAGTAGAAAGCGCAGAGTGGCTTAGGGACAAGGATTAATTAGGGAGTATACTAGAGCACATTGTGCATGTGAGAGAGTAGCTGGAAATAATGTTGCAGATGGAATTTAAAATAAAGCTGTACGAATTTAAAGGCATGGTCTAGTAAAAATGTTTATTGTCCCAACGGGTCGGCCATGTTTTTTTAAGCCTAAGTGGCTCGATTTTAGAAAACTTTCCTATGGACCTTACCCGAGTTTTCGTCCATTAAACGCACGCGAAAACAAGCACCAGGGAGCCGCCATTTTCTGATAATCCTATCTTTTCCCCGATCGCCCTGGCGGACCTGCTTTTGCGGCACTAAATCAATTCCCCCGCCCCTGAGCCTGACATTATCAAAACATTCATATTCCCCGCCTCCCCCGTGACGGTACTGTGCTGCGTAGGCAAACGCGCCCAGTCGTCTTCTGCGCGACTCCACACAGAACCCGGAAACCAACACAGATCAACTCACAACACAGCGCGCCACAATTCGGAATATGAAACTGTACTTTACAATGAAACAGCAACACGGTACATTTGGTAAAGTACATTTATTTGACATTAAATGTTTAGAGAATATTCAGCAATTGCCATATGAACTCTTTTATCTGTATCCGCAATAACTGTTCCGTTTCATCTTGAGTCACACGGTGTTCCTTTATGGTAGACAGGGTGTTCATTTTCGTAAAAAGAATCACTTTGGAAGCGCAGTGAACCGCAAGGCTGTTCCATCAACTAGGCACTAGTCCAGCCTAAAGGTTGTTATGTTGCTTCTAGCCACTAGTACAGCGTAAGGGCATGTGGGCCCTTGGCAATCGTCCCATAATATGGTGATCGTGCTCCAGTTGTTGACACGAAGCTGCAGGTGTCTGCTGAAGAATCCATCCGCCGGTGTCTCAAACAGATGGCAGTGGCAGTAAGGGATCAAATACCTGTTATGAAAACAAAAAAATGATAATTAGTCTCGCTAGCCGAACTTCATTAATATTACTCATTTTATTTATTACGGCCGATCAGAAACTATTTGCTTGCAAGGGTAGTTCAATGGAGTATGTTCGTCTCTAAAATCAATGCGAAAAGTAACGAAATAAATCGAGGCCAACACACAATGATAAACGACAGTCTACATGCGCGAGGAATGATATGATATATGATATGGCATTTGTATCGCGCCTATACTCCAGTGTTACTAGGCGTGACGAGGCAGGTGGGGAACGAGGGCAGACAGACAACGATCCTACTAGGCCAGGTGTCTTTCTGATCGCGCATGGGGATGGGCTGTACAAGGTTAGTTGAATACAAATTAAATAATAGGGCCAGCTGGTGGCAAGTGCAAGGTAAATGCCGGGAGAAGGGGCAGAAGGATACAGAGACAGTCCCGTAGTGCAGGGAAAAGTGGCTGGGCCATGGAGCGAAATCGGTGAGACCAGTGGACCTGCATGCCCATGTGCCCACTACGAACAGTTTTACTTGCTTTTCCTAGCTCTTCATTCATTCATTTATTCATGCATCCATTCATTAAATCTTCATTCCGGTATAAAAGCGTGTAAAGATTTACTTACATTATATTTGAAATTTCCATTGTGTCTCTTCGTAATGCAGTCTGTAAAACGGACCGTGCTCTTAACAATGATTTTTCGTATACTGACCTAAAACTGAATTTTCTGCCTTATCGTCTCTTACGTTATTGCGCACTCCCTTCAAATGTAGTTCTTTCGGCATGGTCCCTGTCTCAAGGTCAAAAAACAATAGACCCTTATACTTCCAGTGCGACTTGTGGGCCTCATCTGGGCGCTGTCCTTCGCATTCTTTATTTGCAACATCACGTAGTATAGGCATCTATGAGAACGAAGTTTAGAATCCGTCTATGTAGTGCGCCTCAATGTGCAAATGGGAACTGGCTTCTCTCCCAAATGCCACGGCCCGCTTGGCTGGCGCGTTCTAAGTGCCCCAATTTTGTCACCGTTGTCTGCGAGCTTTGCAGCCCAAATTGAGACATTTAATTTTTGGCGGACGGTCAGGGAAAGTATAAAGTACCACAGGAGTTGAGTTAAAAGTGAGATTTATTGTTTGTTTGTTTGTTTTATTATTTGCAATACGCAAGCCTCCCCTCCGTTAACAGTGCGCAGCATTTACATTTACATGAGATGAGACATGAGAAAAATATATACATACACATATGTGAGGTGAATAGAGAGAATTCAAAGATGACACCCAGCTTGTTCGCCACCCATGATGGTGAAGTTAGGGGTTAGGTTTACAGGTACACTGTACAATAACATTTATTTACAAAAACACAATCGTATTGCAATTATTTAAACCGGGATTTGTACTTCACAATCAGCTGTGCATCGGGTGGGCATGGCACAGTCGCAATTTTCGGTGGCAATGGATCACTGCTCTGTACAGAAACGTCCAAAATTCCATATCTGTGCTTCTCTAACACAGCAACAATAAGGCCTTTCACAAAGTCGAACTGCATTTCATCATAGACTGGTTTGATCACCCATTGCTTACTTCGTTTTGAAAACACCTTAGTGTAGCGAGGCATCCTTACTTTACCCCTAGTCCTAGATTGTTCACGTCCGACATTGCTGTTATGGGCCAAGACCGCTAGTAGAGTGCGATGTTTCATGCCCCGAAAGCTAAAATGCAAGCGCTTTGGCCTGTACTTTAGGCACATATTGTGGAACACCTCCAAATCTCCCGTGTGACAGAATTCTGTCAGTCCTCTCAAATCTCTTGATAGAGTTTTGTCGAAAACAATCTTCTCAATGGCTTTGTGTGTCGGTGAAGATGGAATCAACCACTTCTTCTTCCGTGCCTCCTCTGGGGACAAAGGGCCATGTTCACATTGGTGGAAATGTTCATTTGCTGTCCAGCGGTGAACGTTGGTACAGTGGTGCATCAGTGACCGCCATTTTTCAAGTAGTATTTCCACTGACCCCTCACAAGTTTTTGAGCTCCACCAAAGATGGTTGGTGATAGAATGTGACCACTGCAAAATACTTTCAAAACCTTTTTTTTTTCCTGCAGCCGAGATTTTCTTATTGATTGGTTTAGCAAGATGCCATACGTCAAATTGATGTTTAATATGTGGGAACTGCTCTCTCATTGTCTTGGCAATTGAAACGTGTCTATCCGTGGCTATGAGGTCGATGTGCATCCCCCTCGATTGTAGATGTTCCACTGATTTTATAAATCCTAGTTTCTCCATGGCCACTGACGATGTACATTGTGTTACCTGCACGACCTCCGAACTCACAATTTTCTTACTATCCATGTCCTGAAAGTGGTAGGTGCAGTACTTGGCAGAAAATCCAGGGCTATCGCACTGTCCATCGCCGGCTAGCCTGAATCGTTTGCCTTCGAATGTACTTGCTAGAGACAATTGTTCAATTTTCCAAGCATCACTAATGGCCGGAAACAGATAATCACGTTGGTATGTGTAGTACAGCGCTTTAGAAATGAAATGGAGTCCCACAAACTGAAAGAAAGCCTCTAACTTTCTAAAACTGGAGCCACTAAAAAGTGATGCAGCTGCACACAGTAGATTGCCTGCTGGCATTTTCCCCAGCATTGGTTGTGCAGACCATGAGAACCTATGATTTAATCTACAGGCAGCATTTATTTTGACGTTACTGCCTTTTATTTGACGAGTCACATTAATCAATGGCTTCCCACATACATTCCCTCTAATGGAACGCACACATTTCAGCATACTTATAATTTCCATCAAACAACTGTCGAATACAATGTATTTGCTCTCTTTCATTAGACTGTCATCCTGCGTCAACGTTGTTTCGGCCTTTGACGTTGTGGAGATTTCAACACATTGGAAAGTAATATCGCTGATATCAAGTTCTGATTCGTCTATGGATGCTGCGGCTGGTTCATTCACTGTCATTTCAACATCTATTACTTCAACATTGATGGGAGAACACAACAATGTCGACAGGTTTTTTGGTGGCAAATTTTTGGCGGGTGTAGATTGTGTAAATTGATCTGCAACTACTTCAGAGCTATCTTCAATACATTCAATAACATCTTCTTGTGGTGGTCCGGTCGCACTGTAGCTATGGTCCAATGCAACTTTGCTGTAGTCTCCAAACACAGTTAATTCATGTTCTGGCCATTGGACATGAGCATCTCGAGCCTGAACACGCCTCGCCTCAATTAATAGTTCCTCCATAGTGTACACGGTCTGGCAAGCCACATCTCTCATTCGCTTCACTGTCTGTGTGTGTATAGTTCTGACACCCACGGGTAACTGGAGGAGATATTGGAAAAGGGATGTTCAGTTTAAACACAAGATGGAGTGTAGTACAATTGACTGGAAAAAAACATAAAATAGTCCCCACCACAAAATTTTTTTTAAAGTTATGAACTGTTTGTAACTAACCTTTTTTTGTTTTTTTTCTTTGCAACTTTTTTGACTCGACCTTCAACATCTGCACGCTGTAGCTCCAATTCGTTTCCGCATGTCCTCCCTTCCTCTTGCGCGGCAAGGACTATATTTTCTGTATCCGCATAGACAGCACGGAATGAGGCTCCATCGTCTCCCTGAAACATAGTACTTTCATTACTATGTATCAAAATATTGTTAGCATAAAACACACGTGAGGACGAACACACAGGTACATCTCAATAGCCAAATTCGATTTAAACATTGTGTGCAACAATCAAAGGACAAGTATTCGACCAGTGATGATCTATTTCGATGGAACTGTCAGTATCCATACCTCTGGCTCTGCATGGACTGCCATGAATAGTTGTATTGGAGAGGAGGCATCCGCATCTCCCTGAAACACAGTACTTGCATTAGTATGCTTTTCAATATTGGAAACACAACACACACTTGGGGTCGACGGCACAGGTACATATAAAGAGATAACCGCAAATGATGCATTGTCCAAAAGAATCAAGGAAAATCCAAATATGATCACATTTCATCGACTTATTTCAACGATTCCTTTACATCTGCATCATCTAAATGAGATGTTGTGATTGTGGTGGAAGCTCCGTCGTCTCCCTGAAACACAGCACTTGGATTAGTATGGTTTTCAATATTGGAAACATAACACACACTTGGGGTCGAACGCACAGGTACATATAAAGAGATAACCGCGAAAGATGCATTGTCCAAAAGAATCAAGGAAAATCCAAATATGATCACATTTCATCGACTTATTTCAACAATTCCTTTACATCTGCATCATCTAAATGAGATGTTGTGATTGTGGTGGAAGCTCCGTCGTCTCCCTGAAACACAGCACTTGCGTTAATAGGGAAGAAAGTATAGCAAATGGAATCACATTATATGATCACGCATGATGGAGCTGTCATTATCCATACCTCGTGCTGCTGAAGAATATCTATGGATGTTGCAAATGTAGTGCGCACTTCCGAAAGCTGTTGCGCCGATTCGTATACTTGAATGTCAGGCTCTGCATCAAGTGCAGGGGTTGACGCTCCATCAACTGCCTGAAACATAGTACTTGCATCAGTGAGGATTACAATTGCGAAAACATGAATGAAACATTGTGTAGAACAATCAAACGACAAGAATTCCAGCTCTGATGATGACGCTCGATGGAGCTGTCAGTATCCATACCTCCTGCTGGTGAGGAACATCTAGAAACGTTGTAGATGTGGCGGACGCTTCAGCATCTCCCTGAAAGACAGTACTTGCATTAGTATGGATAACACTAATTATAACTGAAAACAAACACCAGTGGACGATAACTAAGGTGTATATTAATTGGAAAGCAGTAACCAAACATTCTGTAAAATAATTACACGATAGAATAAAACTATTACTTGACATGCATAAAACAAGTCTGTAGCGGATTAGCCTAGTAAGATTACCTGATACGCGCTAGAAGTGGTTGATAACTGCGACCACGTCAAGGATGTAGAATGTTCTTGCTTCAGATTCAAGGGATAGTCAAGAAGTTGTAAAGGTCAGATAATGATTGATAATGAAATGCCAATATTAAAAATAGCCATGTAAGCCGACAGAATACTTGAAAAATGCTCAATACAGCACAGTTCCCTGTCCCCATATATATATATATACATTGGGTTTGTGGGTTATGAAATCGAAAAAGAATATATTGATAAATGTCATTATTCAAAAAAGTATACACTCATATCAATATCGAAATTATTACAAGGGATAGAACACCTACAATATCTATTAATCCATTCGGCTACACACTACCGCAAGGCCTAAAGCTAAATCCGGACACTTGACTCACCGGTGGCGGAATGTGGACGAATAGAGTGGGAATAGCGTTTTCGCGCAATTTCCGTGTCGTTCGCCGTTTATTCTTCTTTGTTAGCCAAGAAGTTGTGTACATGTCCAAGGAAAAGTGCCGGCTGCAGATGCGGTATCGATCACCCCTCTTGTCCTCTAAGACTTGTTGGACTCTATTTTCCAGCTCATACAGTGGATATCCGCAATGTCTGACCCATTCTCTTATTCCATCAACAGTTTTCGGGAATACATGCATTGTAGTTCCTTCAGATTTCGCATGGGTCTTCGAAGGGCAACCGCTAATCGAACAGGCAGGCATTGTTGATGAATCTGAAAAGTAAATAGCGACATTATTATACAATCTTCAAGAGTAAAGATTTGATACAAAAGTAAATGAATCATACAATGATCAATGCAAGGTTTGTTTTGGTCGCAGGAACTATACCAGTTCATTATGTGCTGCTTAGTATTTGCATAAGTTGCAGAAATGTATAATTGATGTGACTGAAATCTGAACATGTGACTTGTCCCTTGGATGTTCTGTCTTGCACGAGAAGGAAACATGCTAACATTATTGACTGGACCCCCGAAGGATGCAATGCAATCACAATAGTCACAGATGAAAATTAATAGATCTATTGATAGCATAGCAATGGAAACTGAAGTCAATACCAATGAGACCAATGAACATAGCACTATTTTGTACTCTACTGGAAAATAGATAGAAATTTAAAAATCTGCGAAATATAACCAGGATACATGGCCTTACCTTGACCAACAAACAGTTGGGTTCAGCAAGCAGAGCAGTATGTTGCGGGAGAATAGGTGGATGGCCACAGGTAGCGCACTGATGGGTATGCTCGAAGCGGTCGGTCACAGAGTTCACGGATAGCACGACGACAAGCAGATTAGCATAGATCTCAGTGGTTCCCAGGTAGCACGTTCAAGAGTTGACTTGCAAAGCACAAAGATGTTCTCATGAGACATATCGAGTGGTTTTTAAAGTATTAGAAACTGGGGTGTGTTTGTGAATGAATGACGTATGTATGTCGTGGTATTAGGGGGGCGGCCTGCCTCAGGGGAGGCCTGCCTGGAGACACGGGATCTGAGGAGGCCATGTGACCGATGGCCCCTTGGCGTGGGACACCTTTTGAGGTGTACATGTAGTTTGGCACCTTGGCCTTTTCGCGCCCCGGACAGCCCCTCATGCCAGCGCTCATCCCCGGGTGTGAACCGCCTTTGATAGAGGGGGGTGGGATGGATGGCCCTGGGGCGTGCAGATAAGGCACAGGAAGACTGCTGAAGGGAGACACACTTATGTGGATTGCAGGGGGGCGGCCTGCCTCAGGGGAGGCCTGCCTGGAGACACGGGGTCTGAGGAGGCCATGTGACCAATGGCCCCTTGGCGTGGGACACCTTTTGAGGTGTACATGTAGTTTGGCACCTGGCCTTTCGCGCCCCGGACAGCCCCCCATTCCAGCGCTCATCCCCGGGTGTGAACCCCCTTTGTTAGAGGGGGGTGGGATGGATGGCCCTGGGGCGTGCAGATAAGGCACAGGAAGACTGCTGAATGGAGACACACTTATGTGGATTGCAGGGGGGCAACCTGCCTCAGGGGAGGCCTGCCTGGAGACACGGGGTCTGAGGAGGCCATGTGACCGATGGCCTCTTGGCGTGGGACACCTTTTGAAGTGTACATGTAGTTTGGCACCTTGGCCGTTTGCGCCCGTCACAGCCCCCCATGCCAGTCCACCGGCGCGAACCGCCTTTATATCAATATACAGTATATCGCCGTTATATCAATGTTAGTATATCGTTGCTTATCAATAACAAATGCCACATACCGGAGATTCTTGTGAGCACAGACCCACACTTCAACCGGTGTATTATAGTGGCCAAGACCCTAGGGCCTGTATAATCCAATGGTAATTGTTAGTATAGATATATGTGTGACTTTTATAGAGACATAACCTACTGAAAGACTTTGAACAAGTGTTATTTAGTCCATGCATTATCGAGAATATGTTATGTTAGCTTAGATAGATAGTGACCACCCTGCACAGGTGTCTGACGTCCATCCTTGAATGGAGACACACTTGATTCATTTAAAAAATCGAGACAAACGTTGTTAAAATATATGTGGTGTTTTATTTTGTATCTTATTTTCATGACACAAAAATACAAGACTTTAAAGATTATACAGGTCAGGTTGCAGCACAGCGAGAGAAAATCCCCTGTACTGACCGCTGTCACTCGGGAACGTTTCTCTAATGGCACGAACGGCACAGGCGGGTATCACTCTTCGAACGCGGTGTCCAAGCCTCCCGTGAAGCCACCATGTAAAGAAACGATAGGCCACCAGCCTGTACCACCTGTGAAAAGGAATGAAACAAACTGTTTTTAAATGACCCAGATAAGTTTAATAAACGTTTGTTGTCAATGGCAATTCTTGTAACTAATGGCATTTTACACAGACAAATGCTATCTAGACAATGCACACTATTGAATGACTTACATGCGTTACAATGATATGTAGATGTAATTTTGGATATAGTAGAAGAACATGAAATAGGAGTGGCATGACAAACAGAGTATACTTACTCGTTACTCGGATTACGAGGACGAACAGTTGCTCGAAGTTTGTGCATAAGCACCATCATTATTCTCAACACGGCCCGTGTGAGGCAGGCTGCCCTGAAGTCTGGCAGCTCGGTGATGCATTGCGGTCGTGGCTCGCCTTCCGAAATGTAGGCCAGGCATCCCGAGTTTTCTCAGCAGCAGCAGTTTTCGTCCTCAGTTGGCATTAGCTCGCACCGATTGCATGTGCACCAGGTGGAGACGCCGTCCATTCGACTAGGCCCAGGCTCTTCATCTGTTGATTCGTCCTGCCAACTGCCGTCCGAATACCCATCGTTTTCGCGTGCTTACCTTTCCAGTAGTTCCTCCTCGGTATACTCGGGCTCGTGCATGTAGGGCATTATTGTAGCCATTGTGTGTTAAACAAACTAAAATAATTTATAGCGGTGGTACTGATATCTGTTCACACGGGCTACAAGCGGCGAAGGTAGCTGACCAGAGCACTGAAACGAGTCAAAGAATACTCAAAGTAATACAGAGAGAGGAATGGAATCGAAAATCTGCTGCTGTGTGTTGTGAAACGGTCTGTTTATACTTATTGAGGAGAGAGGCGTCCTGCCATTTCCATGGCGACACGTCATTAGCTGAAGCGCAGCAAATGTTGACACAAGACGTGCTTTGGCGTTGGGAAATGGGTGGTACGAGTCTGCTGATGACAGGCTCAGGGGCGGGGGAATTGATTTAGTGCCGCAAAAGCAGGTCCGCCAGGGCGATCGGGGAAAAGATAGGATTATCAGAAAATGGCGGCTCCCTGGTGCTTGTTTTCGCGTGCGTTTAATGGACGAAAACTCGGGTAAGGTCCATAGGAAAGTTTTCTAAAATCGAGCCACTTAGGCTTAAAAAAACATGGCCGACCCGTTGGGACAATAAACATTTTTACTAGACCATGCCTTTAAAGAAAGAGCAGGGTTTCATGCACAGGCACCAGGTATGCATGCAGTGTTTGGGGACTAGCAGGGAAGATTGTAGAGGGTGCAGGAGGCCAAGTAGAGTACTTTCTCAAGAGGGGAGGAGTGGAGAAGGAAGACAAGAAGGAGGCTAGCACAGTAGTCAAGGCGACTGATTACCAAGGTTATTATGAGGGTTTATGTGAAGTTGAAAGTGAAGAGTGACGGGTTTTCTGATGTTAGGCAGATCAATGCTGCCTGCAGTCAAGGTGGAAGTAATAAAGTGGTAAAGATAGAGGTCGCTGTCGAAAATGACCCCAATGTTGTAAGCCTTGGCAGAGGTAGAGTAAATCAGGTGTAAAGGTGAGAGAAAAGAATAGGAGAGCCATAAGGTAGAGTAAAAGGGTAGAGCACAGGACAGTGAAAGGGCCATCCATTGGCAGAGAACTGCCAGTTTTGCAGGCAGAGAGATCAGGAGAAAAAGAAGGGAAGGAGAACATTTGCGTGTTAGAGGTGGTAGGAGAATCCAAATGAGGAAATTAGTTGGCAAAGGAAGGAGTTGTAAACAGTGAATAGAAGGGGATGACGTCAGGGACAGAAGTAGGATCAAAATATGCCTCTTATCCATCACATGAAGGATCAACTTAATAGGAAGGAGGCAATCCATTCAAGAGAGGCTTTCTGGATACCACATTAGATGACCTTCTGTAGAAGAGAAGAGTGGTCCACCATGTCAAAGGCAGCAGAGAGGTCAAGTAGGATAAGGATGGAGGATAGTTTGCAGTGGTTAAAAAGTCAAGAGACATGACTGGGACAATTCTATAGAATGACTGCTACTAAATCCAGTTTGGAGCAGGTGACAGACTCCTTAGAGTCCAGGTAGGAGGAGATTCTGTTGAAGAGTTGTTCTAGGATTTCAGAATAACAAGTCGGGGGAAATAGTTAGCAGGTTTGTAAGGGTGAGCTGGGGCTTTTAAGGTCTGGTAAAAACAGCTCCTAACTTGAAATAGGTTGGACATACTCCAAGTAAAGAGAAGTTAAAGAGTAGGGCGAGATGGGCGCAGGTGAGAGGGGACAGCTTGTTTGCAGTGTGTGGAGCAAAAGGGTCAGCTGGAATGCAGAAAGCTTTAGTAGTCATAAGTATGGAAGCAACCTATTAGGAGAAGTTGGAGGAATTAGCATAATGAGTAGGAGGAGACTGAGCTAGTTGGTGGGAGGGGAGGGGATGGGAACAAGCATGAAGAGGGATTGGGGGATGGTGAGCATGCTGCATATTTTTCCAGTCTGGAAAAGAAATAGATCGAGTGGTGTTAGGCAAGAATTGGTGCAGTCGCACTGTGAGACTACACAAGAGTTATCTGCTTGGTATTAGGTAACCCACATTTTCGTATAGGTCTTTACTACACACGTTTGTAGCGTTACTGAGCAGCCAGGCCTATCTCAAGAGGGGTAAATGTGAGCTGTAGAGCTGTACAAATGAAATCCGTCAATAAAAGTAACCAAGCAACACTTATACTCAAGATTTTAGTTGTAAATAGTTTATTTATTAAACATCAGTTTTAGTAAAGCATTCTTTAAAAAGGCAATTGTAACAGTCAAGCAAACTTTGGAATTACTTTTTTTTTTTTATAATTTCTGTTTATTAATTTTCACAAATCCAGCACATCTTTAAAACAAAACAGAATCAACAACCTAGGCCCCCCCCAACCCCCCTCCCCCTTTACCCTGATGTAGCACCATGATAAGAACAACCCAAACTCAAATAAGCCAGTTCGGCCTAACAGCTGTAGATGTCTAACAGTTTTAGTCTTTGGGGGCACCATTGCACCCTGAGATCTCCTTTCAGGTAATCCAAAGTCTCGCCCCAATCTGCTGCAAAGTTCTCCAACCTCCTCTCAACTGCATAAGAGGCCCACTCTAAGGAAACAATGTCCCACATCTTCCTGAGCCAACCGCTCTCAGTGGGGATCCTCGGGCTCTTCCAGTTCTGTGCAATTAATCCCATTGCTGCCAAGACAGAAACAATGTGTGCCTTGGGGGTTCTCGCCCCCCCTCCCCCCCTCCACCCCACTCGTTCCCAACAGTGTCTTTCTGGGGCTCCAAGGCTCCCCCGACTCTTGAGTCTGCACCAGGGCACCTGCAATTTCACGCCAAAAGGGTCTAATAAGTGGACAGTCCCACCAAATATGCATCGCCGAGCTCATCTCCCCACAACTCCTCCAGCAATCACTTGAGTTAGTGGGGAACATCGCGTGAAGTTTGGCTGGAGTATAGTGCCAATCAAAAATGTACTTATACCAGGCTTCCTGCAATCGGGGAGATCTGATCAATTTAGGGACCAACCTCCATAACCTCTCCCAATCTCTTTTTCCATCCCCACTCCCCTCTGCTGCTCCCAAACCTCCATATACGGCCACCTGACCGCCGGGCCCTCGCCCTCCAGAAGTTTATACAGATCTGATATCAAACCCCTGGTACCATCATGTGTCAATAGGAAACGTTCAAAATGTGTGAGCTCCCTCGTGGCCCCTCTCCTCGTCTCAGTCGACATTACCCAGTGTCGTAGCTGAAAGTACCGGTGCCTCTCCCCCTCCCCTACTCCAAATGCCTGCTTGCATTCTCTGAATGTTTTTATCGTGCCATTGCTAAACATGTCCCTCAGGGTCTTACAGCCGCCCACATCCCACGCACGAAAAGCCCCCCTCTCCAATCCCGGCGTGAAGTCTCCATTGTCAAAAACTGGGGTGAAGGGGGACGGAAAGGACGAGACCCCCTGACTCTCCACCACCCTGTCCCAAGCGGCCACCACCCCCTTTGTTATGTCGCTCCTATATATGTGCGGCGGCAGAAATCTCAGCGGAAGCCATAGAACTTCACCCAGGTGGTGCTGTGCAATTGCCCTATCCATTTGTACCCAGTGCTTCACATAGGTGTCTCCGAACCATTCCCTAATTACCCGGAGAAGTGCAGCGTCGTGATATCGCCGGAAATCTGGCAGTCCCATGCCCCCTCGATCCCTGGACGCCGTCAGGAGGTGCCAGGACAGGCGCGGCTTCTTCCCCTCCCATATGAAGTCCCTAACCACCTGGTCGAGTTCCCTGAAAAAGCGCTGTGGGATCGCCAAGGGGATGGCTTGAAAAAAGTATAAAATGCGAGGCAGAATCACCATCTTAACTGCTTCCCCTCCTTCCCAGCCAGGAGATCCTAAGGGCACCCCAACGCCTTAAATCTCTCTTGATATCTTTAAGCAAAGGGGTGTAGTTCGCACTGTACCACCCGCCTAGTGAGGGGGTAATCCAGACACCCAAATACCGGATCCCACCTGGGCTTCACCGAAACGGGGGGACCTGCCTAAGTGCCTGTGCCTCCCTCTCTCCCAGAGATAGATTCATCAGTTCGGATTTTAGCAAATTGATACGCAGACCTGATGCCTCGCCAAATTCGGTCAGCAGTACCTCACACGCCTTAACAGATTCCTGCGGCCGCGTCAACATAAGCAGCATATCATCAGCAAAGGCTGCCACTTTATGTTGGGCCTCCCCGAACGGCACACCCCAGATACTGTTGGATTCTCTTATGGCTAATAAAAGGGGTTCTAGGTAAATCGCATATAGCAAGGGGGATAGGGGACAGCCCTGTTTCGTACCTCTCCTAAACCCAATTGGGTTAGAGGTTTCGCCATTGACCAGGATCTGTGACCTGGGGTTCCTGTAGTTCGCCTCAACCATGCTAATGAAACCTGGCCCTAGCCCCATCCGCTCCATTACCCGGAATAAGAACGACCACTCCACTCGATCGAACGCTTTTTCCGCGTCCAACGCTAGAAGAATCGCTGGAGTGGCCGTCTTCCGTGCCTTCTCAACAATGTGGGCCACCCTTCTAATATTATCAGCTGTCTGCCTCCCTACCACAAAGCCCGACTGGTCCTGATGAATCAACGTAGGCAGGTACCTCTCCAGCCTCTTTGCTAGAATTTTGGTGTAAATTTTTGCCTCGGTGTTTATGAGGGCAATGGCGCGATACGATGTACACTCCTCAGGGTCTTTACCCGCCTTGTGTATAAGCGTTATCTTAGCCTCCTCCATCGATGGGGTGATACACCCCCTGCCTCTGAAGGAGTTGAACAGTTGCGTCAGTTGCGGAATGAGGAGGTGAGAGAAGTGCTTATAGAAGGCTGCTGGGTAGCCATCCGGGCCAGGGGCCTTGCCTCAGGGGAGGGCTGATACAGTCGCCCTCACTTCATCCTCTGAGATAGCTTGGCTTAATTCTGCCCCCTCTTCATCAGAGAGCCGCGGGAGCGCGAGTCCCTCCAAGAACTTCCTCTGAGCGTCCCCCGACGGATTCTGCGAGGAGTATAGATCCTCGTAAAATTCAGCTAGCCTCCCTTTAATCTCCTCTGTCTTAGTGAGTCTCGCCCCATCACTACTTCTCAAAGCCCCGATTACATTTCGTTCCCTCTCACCCCTCAGTAAGCGCGCCAGGAGAGAGTCGGCCTTGTTAGCCTTTGCATAATACTTCTGCCTAACCCTGAGCATGGCTGCCTCCGCCTTTTTATTCCTTAGGATCCCCAATTGGCCCTCGACCACCCTATACTCCTTATACAATTTTTTAGAAGACGGATTTTCCCCCACTCGCCCCCTAGCGACCTCCACCTCTTTTTCCAACTGTTCCTCTAACCGCCGCATCTGCCTATGTCTCTCCGCCTGCAGGGCGATTATATCTCCCCTCAACATGGCCTTGAAAGCATCCCATCTCACCTCCAGGCTCGTGTCTAGATCACTGTTCTGTTCAAAATATTCTCGGATCCTCCTCTCTATCTCCTCACTCGTCACCTGGTCTCTAAGTAGCGCCTCCGGAAATTTCCACCTCCACAGCCCCGGCCTTCTATTCCCCAACCGTAGCCGCATTTGGACTACCATGTGAACCGCTATCCCCACGGGGCCTACCTCTATGGAGCCAACCCCCCCGATCAAGCTCGCGGACACCCAAATATAGTCGATTCTCGACTGGGACCTGTGAACATCAGAGAGGAACGTAAACCCCTCCTCCTTCCCCCTTAACACTCTCCACACATCCCGCAAACCCGCTTCCTCCCACCTTTCCTTCAATGCAGGCGATGCAACCGCAACCCATCCCCCTTCCCTCAGCTGCGAGCGATCCCTCCTACCATCCCACGCCAGATTCAAGTCCCCCATCAGAACAATCTGTCCCCTAGCAAAGTCTTGTAGGGTTCCCGCCACCGCACGCAAAAACTGGTCTTGCCCCACATTTGGGCTATACACCGACACAATTGTAAAGTGCGACCCCATGTACTCTCCCCGAACCATGATGTACCTCCCATTCTTATCCCGAATAATGTCTGCAACCCGAAAATCAAACCCCCTACCAAATGCCAGCGCCACTCCGCCTTTCTTGGAGGGGCCTGATGCGAAGAGAATTAGCGGGAACCCCCTCAACTTCAGCCTGTGTTGATCCTTTCGCAGCAAATGTGTCTCTTGCAGAGCCAGAACATCTGGTTTGTGAGAACCGATGAATTGCTCCAATTTGGACCGTTTAAGCGGGGAGTTCAATCCCCGTACATTATGCGTCATCCATTTGAACCCCACACCGGTACCAGATTGCTCCTCGAGGGACCCCTCACCCCCACTCCACTGGGTCCTCCCTCTTAACTCCCCACCCCACCAGCCAGACGTGGGATGGGCCCTTGCCCTTCTTTTTCCCCGGCCTCTTGCCTGTCAAGCCCTGGACTGACGCCTTACCAGTTGGTGCTACAACCCCCTCCCAGGTCCAACCCCCCGCCCACCCCTCAACCACTCCATAACCCCAACTTAGAGTGGAAACAACACCCCCTTCCCCCCCCAACTTAACAAACTCCCCCCAACTGCTGTCTTCATCTTCTCCTCTTATTTCCCCCCCGGGCCACCTAGCCCTTATTGACCCCAACATGTTGCTCTCCCTGACTCCGAGCTCCCATGTCAACTTTCAAGGTCCACCACCTATTCACTTAGAGTAACGATTATACTTGAGCCCTCCCGCCACTACCACCCTCCAGGCAGGAACCCCCGCCCCCGCCTTGCATGCCGCCATTTTCCCTCCGTCCCCTCCTTCTTTTATCTGCCACTGTGGACCACTCCCAGGGCCTCTCCCGCTGCCCACTCCCCGTACCTCTCCCTTCCCTGCTCCCAGAACCCTCCTCCAGATCTAGTCCCAACACGTCTGCTCCCTCCTGAACTGATGTTATGCGCTTCAAAGAACCTTCCCAATCAAAGACCAGACCAAAAGGAAATGTCCACCTAGAATGTATCCCCCGTTCAAGTAGGGCCTTCAACACTGGCGCCATTTCCTTCTTTTTATCAGAGTCGCATTAGCCAAGTCCTGAAAAAGAGCTATCTTCTGGCCTCTAAACAAAATCGGTTCCTTTTTCCTCGAAGCGAGGAGCACCGCCTCCTTCTGAGCGTATCTAGAGAAGGTGGCAAGCACATCCCGCGGCCTTGAGGTAGACCCCTTAGTGGGTCGCCCAACTCTGTGGACCCGGTCCAATTCGATATCACCCGGGGCCACCTCCCCAAGGATGTCCGCAAACACACCCTGCAGTTCCTGTTTCAGGTCCCTGTCCAAGACGGTTTCCGGCAGCTGCCTCACCCTTATGTTAATCCTCCGGGATCTGTTTTCCACATCCTCCATCTGTAACTCCAGGTTCCGGGTCGCTATGTCCAGGCGCTCCAATGCCTCACTATTAGCTGCAGTTTCCTTCCCGACTTCCTCAAACCCCTCTCCAGGAGATCCGTCCTGTCCCCTAGCTGCTTCATTTCCCGCTTGATCTCCCCCAGCGCTTCGTTCAGATCAGTGCGCATTAACTGAAACTGATCTTGAAAGGTCTTGGCCAAGCTGGCATGGAGCGCCTGAATTTCCCCCATGAGATCGTGGCCAGGCAACAGGGGTCTCCCCTGCGTGCTGTCTTTCGCAAAGTTCCTCTCCAGACCCTCGTTACCATCCCCAGTATTATCCCCCATGTCCTGCGGGAGCCACATCGGGTCCCTTGAGGGTTGCTGCGCCCTTCCACTCTTTCCCTTAGAGCGAGTGGCCATCAACAAGACTCTGATTCGGCTGCGAGTGGTCGAGCCTCGGGTTGCCAAAGGGGTGTATGGCGAAGTGTCCTCAAGTTAGAGGGATAGGGGGGTGGTCAGCAACGCCAAAT
The DNA here is from genome assembly GCF_040938575.1 of Ambystoma mexicanum. NCBI lineage: Eukaryota > Metazoa > Chordata > Amphibia > Caudata > Ambystomatidae > Ambystoma > Ambystoma mexicanum. Next base: position 474,631,096 of record NC_090934.1, read on the forward strand.
CCAAGCCCCCCAGCTCCCTCCGAGCCTTCAGGCCGCCCCCAGCCTGTTCACCTATACACTTCACCACGGCCCAAAGTGGGGGGGCGGCCAGCAAACACCTTCCCAGTCCACCCTGTAAAGCCCCACTAGATCCAGGCCCCTGTCGGACCTGTCCCCTTCGGGCTACGGAGTGTCCTAGGTGGGCAGCTAAAACCAGGCAGTACCAGAGCTCCTCCTCTTTGCGCCACACTCACCGTGGCTCTGTGCTCCGCCGCGTCTCGCCACTAAGATATGGCCCGTGCATCCTCCAGGGCCTCACCAGTCCCGAAAAGTCTCTCCTCCCCGGAGGTTTAGCCCAGAGCCCCGACGGCCGCTCCCACCTGGGCCCCCGTGACCTCCGGGGCCCCTTCCTCAACGTTGGGCTTCCCTGCCAGTTGGCCTCCAACTCGGCCTCCAGCTATTTCCCGGGGGGCACCTCCCCCCCCCCCGTGTCCGCAGCCGCACCACAGCGCTTCCAGTGGGCGGCCGAACCCCGCGCCTCGCCTGCACCGGGGCTCCGCTCCCGCCACCCGCGACCAGCCCCGACTCCAAGGGGGGAAGCCCGGCTCCTCCTCCCTCCCCCGGGCGCGAGCCACAGGGGACGACCGCCCCGCTCGCACACAGCAGAGCCGATTCCAGCGGCCGCGCTCCTCCTCCTCCTCTTCCCAGCCGAGGGGGCCGCCCAATTCCTCTCTCCGATGCTGGGGCGCAGGCCGCTGGGGACGGCCCCTCCGCTCGATCGCCCTGCCCTGGGGGGCTCCCGGGGCGACGCTACCCCTTATCTTTGGGCTCCCCAGGCCCACCGACGGGAGCCGCAGAGAATGTCGCTTCGATTCACCGGCTAACGGGGTGCTGCGGGGTGGTGGACCGTAGCACTTCCACTCGCAGGCAGGGAGAGCTCGGCCGACGCAGCTACTCCGTACCCCTCCGCCATCTTGGAATCCCCGGAATTACTTTTCATAATCAATAAAGCTGGTGAATACTCTTTGGAGATGCTAATACTTTTCTCCTACACCCTCAAGTGACATCAATAACAAGGATAGTATTGCATTAATATATAACCCCAGTATACTTTTTAGACTCAGTTTCAGAAAGGAAGGGTTAAGGAAAAATAGAAAGGTTAGAACATTTAATTATAACGTGAGGACAATTGGAATCCTTCAATGAAATCTAGGTAAGCCTTTCCCAGCAGAAAAAGTGTTAAACACATTTCAACCTATGGGGGACAAGCAATGCCACAGTCAATGGATTCATAAAGGTGCCTTTAGGGAGCCAGTACAGCCAAAGTCATTTGAACAAAGTCAATAGTTCTGATGCACTTCTTGGATAACAGTCTTTCACAAAGTCAGATAGTTCAAAGAAAATCACTGTAGGCACACAAGCCGTTAAGCGTGTGAAAAGGGAATTGAAATCAACTCAGAAGTTAAGCAGGTGCAAATCTGAAGTGTGACAGCACGACTTAAGGTTAGAAAGTAAGTACCCCAAGCCCAAACAGTACCTCTGGTTAGAAGAAAAGTGGTCCAGCTGGATTCCGTCTTGCTACAGCCAAGCAGACCCTGGTTCCTGAGCCTCAATCGTGGTGACAAGAGGGAGGATGTCTGGAGGGCTCCTGCGGCAGTACTCGGGAAGGTCGTCAGCAACTACATGCTCTCTTCGATTCAGCGGCACTTCACGGTTTCATCGCTTCGAAAAAAAGGGCACTTATACAGAACGAATATCTTTGGTTGGACTTTCCTTGCTCCCTCGTCCTGCACTCTGGTGAGGGAACTCTGGATCGGAATTAATGCTTCTGGAGTGCCCTTGGGAGGCTCCTGGAGCTTTTGACTGGATTCGATCCGCGGCAGACGTTGCACTCGGTTATGGACACTCGACCAAAGTGGAGTTTGTCTCGAGGTTAGTTGGTCCCACTAACCCAAGGGGAGAAGTCGTTCCATCAGGAGCTTCTCTGTCAAGGTGAAAAAGGAGGTCAGCACAGCAGCAAGGCTTCACCGGGCAATTCAAGGTCCAGGAGGTTGCAGCAGGCTTCTCTTCATGGTTTCTTCGTCGGATGTTTCTTCCAGTGGTCGACTCTGACTCTACTCCCAAAACCCTTGCTTTTTAAGCAAGTTCCCCATTCATTCACAGCCTAGGCTGTCAATCAAAACACAGGGTGGCTGTCCTTTCAGGCCAATCGGGACTGGTTTCGTTCAGGCACTCCTAGAGACAAAGGACAGGGGAGTTTCAGGAGCCTCCCTCACTTTCTGCTCTACAGACACACTGGAGCCAGGGGCGGGCTTCAGGGCTGAAGCCTTCTAAAGGCCAAACACGCAAAGAGCTCAAATCTGTCTCAATACACAGAGTAAAAGCCAAGAAAGACCTCACAAACAGAAAATTAGCGAAAAAAGAAGACGGGCCATTTTGACAAAATGGACACCCATGGGTGCTGCACTGCAGCTGAGGGTTCATCCTGCGGTAAAAAAAGCATAATGGTAGTAAACAATAAACCACTGCCACCAGCCATTTAAAGTAGTGAGGGTAATAAAAATAGTTACATGAGATAGTAGGATAAGGGGCTACTAAATAACCCCCGCCCAGCATTCCACATAAGATGTGTGTGCTGAACCTACAAAAGGAAAAGGTAAGATCGATTTCACTTTACTATTATTGGGAAATGTTGTTCAGCCAAGAAAATGTATTTAAACCTTAAGAGAAATCCACATGACTTCTCAGTGACACTGCACAAAAAACAGATACCTATGGAGTTTGTCAGACTCCAAAAACAGCGAAAACAAAATCCTAATCAGGGAAAAACACATGAGTGAGAAAAAAGGTCCCACTCACTCAGGAGTTACAATTAAAAAGTCCAAAGTCGAAAGTCCAGCAAGAGAGCTGGGGGTCTCTAGGACGGGAGGATTTAGCACAGACATAAAAATCCTCTCTAACAAGTGGGAAAAACAAAATGGCCCAAAATTTCGCCCTCACAATGAGGGGGATCCAGCAAAACTCTCAAGGTTGTGTTTCAGGTACAAATCAAAACATGTATTTCCAATATGACTAAGTAAGTTTTGACATTCCAGCTAAACAAAGTTAGACAGGTTTTGAATAAAAAGTGTTTTTTTCCAAGGTCATAACGTGACATAATCATCCATCACACCAATAATTACTGAAAGACAAATACAAGTTATCATTCTCAAATAAAGCATCTAAAATGGGAAATAGAAATCTATCTTTGGTTTTCCAAACTGAAGCAATATGCCAAACTTAAGAGGGTCTGACTCTAAAGTGCCACATCATTTTTAGGTCAAGAATTCGCAAAAAGATTAAGAGGAGAACAGATTAAAAATCATGATTAAGGATGGTTTCGGGAAAGACTCAGACATTCTAACTATGTTTAATCAAATGTTGCAAATTACATTTAGAGCATTTATGCATGAATTTTCTATTATAAAGCTACCTGTATTCCCAACCTGTGTAGAATTGATAGATATGTCTGAACAGAAAAAGCAATGGAACAATAGAGCGTAAGGAAGACAAGTAAAAGTAAGTGATAACAAGGGTTCTAGTACACTTTAAAGCTTGACTGCAAATACCTGAATGTTTGCGTCACCTTCCAAAGTATATTGGCAAGTGTCAAAATGTCCAAAATCGGTGAGTTGACCATCATAATATACTTATTAAATTAGGTTGAAAAGGATAGAAAAACAAGACAACAGACCCGTTACATCTCAATAATATTGGTCATTGAAACCTACAATGAAGGTGGCTCTCATAAACATCACAATGTACCGTAAATAAAATAAAATGCTTTCTTTGCGACGTTATCTAGAGTGCCAAGAACGAAAGGAGGCCACATATGTAAAAAAAAATACATGCTTGCCATCTTGGAATATTTCCACTTTCGCAGATATTGAAAATGGGTTAAAATGAAGGAATACTTGTTGAATACATACAATATCTATACAAATTAAAAAACATGCACATATATTTGAGTGAAGGTGCTAGAACCATTAGAACTGTTCTCAAAGGATGTATTCATTCTAAATGATAGCAGTTGACTTGTTACCAACAGTATGGGTGCTCACAGAATATTTTGCACTATCGGTTGTGTCTCTACTGCCATTTAGGTGCTATGTTCTTTAAAATGCTAAAGACAAAAAGTCACGCAGCCAGGAGAGGGATAGTGGTTCATGTTGCTAAGCGAGCAGAGGTTTGAATTCTTAGGGTCCAAGAATTTCAACTTTGAGGAGGATCAGCGAGAAGATTGAGGGATACAGAGAAAAACATTTTGAATTTACAATCTGTGCGGCTAAAAATCCTAAACTGACGGCCACCTGGGGGCACACAGATGTAGTTGCTCTTCTGCGTCGTTCCTCTTTTGTTGGGTGGATTTGAGTCCTGAGCCCACCCGAATGCCTGCCAAGAGTTGCAGCGATGGTGCCAGCGGGTAATCCACCCACCAAGCTACCTTCGGCTCCATTTCCCGAGCTTTAGACCGCAGGATTTCTGAGGAAGCGACCCCACAGCAGAGGAGCGGTGAGGCTGTGGTCTGCGATCCACATGGTGGATCCATGTGCCAGCTGGCCGAAACCGAGGATCTCCAGGCTGGGGCGGGTCGGACCCTGGAGCGGCTGCCCTAACCACCTATTCAATCCTGGTGGGTCCCGGTAATTGGGGCGACTTGGGCTTGGCTTGGGGGCCCGCCCCTAGGGACAGGGATTGCTGTTCTGAGCGGGCTGTATTCGTCTGTGGGCCCGGCTCTGGGAGTGGACGCTCCTCATCCCCATGGCTCCCCTGCTGCTGGGGAGAGATTGCAGCAGCATCCCCTTGGGGAGGGGTCACTGCCCATTGCAAGCTGAGGAGCTTGTTGTTGTCTGGATACTCCATGGGCACAAGCAGGACTGTGGAGGGCGTGGCTGCATAGGACAGCCTCACTGTGGGAATTGTATACACTGTGAGAGAAACCTGGGGTTATTCTCCCATGCAGACACCGAGAATCCTATATTGAGGTGGCCTGGGGAGGGCCTTCGCTTTTGGATTCCAACCCTGGGGGTGGACAAGCAAGGGAAGATCACCCGAGTAGGGGAGACCGGGGTTTGCCTCAGGAGGATACCCCAGGATTGACACAGTATTCTAAACGGACAGTGGTGAAGGACGAAGTCCCAGATGCCTTATTGGGATAACTTGATTCCCCTAACCCAAATCCTGGTGACAAAATACTTAGATCTCATTCTATCTATCACGACCCTAGAGTGAGAAGGGAAGGAGCTGATTATCCAAGAGGGACAGGGAGGGAAGGCACACATAATGCAGGATCGAAGCACTGAGAGCAAGATGTATTCATCCTCTCCAAATCCAAAAAAACCCACCTAGAACCCTATACACATAAGCCATCAGTAGAAATAAAGAAGAAGGGGACAACTTCCCCCTGTGGGGAAGAGCAAATGAGGAGATGTTCTTACTCTCCCTGTCAATACCCCGATAAGATGATCAGACCTCAACCTGAATCTCGTTACCTACTTAAACTTTGTCCCTTAACCTTAAGGGGATGTTTACAATCTCACCTCATCCCCTCCATCCTCATTTCCGACAAATACTGCGACAAGGAAGAGGCCACTAAGATCAGTAAAGATTACCCATCGGAATAACATGGGGAAAGAAAGTGAAAGATACCATAGAAAAACCTCAGATTGTCCCACTAATAGAGCGAGATGCTGGCCCGGTGTCGAATAGGGGCTGCAGCGTGGCGAGGGAGCTGTGCCTCCAGGGAGCCGGAGAAGCGCAGCCTGCATTCTGCCGGCAAGGTCCAGGAGAGTGCCCGTTCCCTTGGGGCCTGTGCCGACCCCAAGTGTGCCTTAGGGGCAGGTGGTGAGTCCCTGACCTCAACCCTGCATTTCCCGGAGGAACCGCCTCTCAAAGCGACGCTGCCCAGTGAGTTTCGTGGAGAATGTGAGAGAAACTCGGGAGCGTGTGTTTGCATGAGAGTGGAACGGGAGAAAGGCACGGACAGGAAAAGAGGCACTGAATTGCATAGAAAGGAAAGTATAAAAGTTGAAAGTAAAAGTGGAGCAGAAAGCAAGGGCAAAGAGGAAAGGCTAAAAGCATAGCTGAAAGCGCGAGTAAAGCAGAAAGTAAAGAAAAGCAGAAGAGAGCAGAAAGCGAGCAAAATATCGATCGGAGCGGACAGTGAGAGACATTGGAAAGAAGCACAAGGGGGCGAGTGGCCCGTAACGAGAGAGAGGGGAACAAGAAAAGGCAAGGAAGGTGCCAGGGGCAGGCTTAAGAGATTGGCAGAAAACAGGGTGCAAGGTAGCATGGAAAGTATAAAGGGCAAGTGCCAGGGGCACGATAAGAAGAGCAAAGATAAACAGTGCAATTGTGCACAGAAACGAAATAAGGAGAAGAAAAGGGGTGCAGGAAGCATCGGAAAGGAAACCGTTATCAGGAAAAGTGAGAGCAAGAAAACTAGAGATGGGCAAAAAAGTCAGGGCGGTCGCGCCTAGGAAAAGCAAAGAGCCTGGCATTTTCGAAAGCCTCGGATTCTGCCCCATGAAAGGATGGTATGTGAAAAGGATTGTTAATCAAGAAAAAGGTACATCCTGACCACGTGAGAGGGCTGAGCTTGGGGAAGGGAATTCTTAAAGACCCAACCAAGGAAATCAAAGAGAACGAGGAGTATTCAAATAAAATCAGACTCAGTGCTAAAAGCTAAAAGGGGCCTAAACTCGGGGAAGGAAACCCTGAGAAACACCCTGACCAGTGGAATTTGTGTTATGAATTATAAGGGCCTAAACCTGGGGAAGAGCACCCAATGAACTCAAGAAAGAGCTGTGCTAAATTATTTTTTGTGTTTGAAAGCTGTAATAGGCCTAAAGCTTGCGAAAAAGGAACCCTCAAAGTCCTATCAAGAAAGCATCCTGATAACAGTGACTTTGAGTTTAATGGTTGAAAGGGACCTATGCTAGGGGAAGGGAAGCCTAGGAGTGCCAGCCAAGTTGGAAACGTATTAGTTTTGTTGTACTATTGAAAGCATTGAAGAGTTACAATTTCCCATGGTGTTTTGAAACTTGATTAAACTGAAGCTTGGGGAAGTAAAGACACTGAAGGTAGTTAGAATAACAAAGAGGCCTGTGGAGAAGGCCCTATGAACAGCCCTGTTGATTGAACTCATTTGTGTGACATTGATTAAGCAGAAGACCACCTGAAACCAACTCTGGTTTCCATTTTCTGTTGAACCACTATTCTTCTTATTTTAAAAAGACTTGCTATCACATTTTTGTATAGAGTGAGGGCAAGCATAGGTTTAGACACAGATGGACTTTTATTTTGGACTATTAGACAACAACAGCCGTTAGAAACATCAGTTAAGTGAATTACCCCTTTAGAGTTAGGGCCAGTTAGGCATTACACCAAACCCGGAATCTTAGTAATTAAAGGTTTTCAAACAAACCCTTTTGAGACTGTATCTCTTGATACCATTCCTGTCTCACAAGGGGTAATCGTATACACTGACCCCCTGTGGTGGAATTGGAGGGGCAAGAGTATCAGGAGAGGGAGCCCCGGGGACCCGTGTCTACTGTGGTGTTTTACTGGGGGCCTAGTCAGTGGGCAGGGGAGCCGCCCCCCGCCCGACACAGCCCCCCAACTCCCCCGCAGGGGAGCAGGGGAGCAGGAACCTGGATTGTGGCGTTTTGGGAGTCTGGCTGGGCTTCACCCTTGGCCCGGTTCCCCCTTGCCTGACACAGGTGTGTGTGGCATCCTGGTGGCAGGGCATATTGTCACTCCCCACTTACAGAACATGTAGGCTGAGTAAGACCGAGAAAGGAGAGGAAAGCACAGCCAAGACCAGATCGCTGCGGGGCATACCCTTTTCCCCGGCAGGCTCACTTTCAACTGCATTTGGAGGTCAGAGTGCAGAGAAGTGCCCTGGGTTCATTGGGGCTGGCTGTCTGGAGCCTTTCCAGTGACTGCGGCGACCGGGTCGTCCCAGTGGGACTCGGGAGAGGCAGTGACTGAGCCACTGTCCCTGCACTGGTCTTTGATCGGCATCTGGTCAGAGTGGCTGCTCTCTGGAGGGAAGAGTGGGGTCTGGGCTCGCCTAACCCCATTGCACATTACCTATTGTGGTGGGTCCCACAGAGGTATTGCAGAGAGGTGGTGATCACCGGGAGTCTTATTGAACGGATTTGAGACTCTTTGACCCCCCCCACCCCTCCGTTCCCCCACAGATGGGCTGGAAATCCTCTCTCCAGCTATTTCATTTTCAATGGTCCCTGGATCCGATCGCATCGGCTTTCAGCAAGAGCATGGCAGAGAAGTCAGGGGATCAGGTGTCAACGAAAAGAGACAATGATGCCGGGGGAATAAGTGCAGCGATTAGCAGTAGGCTGGACAATCTTTACCAGAGGGTTGATAAACTGGATGAGCGATTTCAAGCGGTGGAGCATAATCAATCTTCCCTAGATGCCTTGGAAACCCAGATGGACATGCGATTGTCAGAATTGGCAAGACGAGAAACTAAAGTGACGTTAAAGAGGGATGATTTCAAGAACAGGGAGAGGAGAAATAATTTGCGTTTTTTTGGCTTCCCGGAACGGGAGGGCGAAAAGGAGAGGGACATATCCATCCATGAGGTCGCAAAGCTTCTCTTCTGAGACGATACTATAGATGTACCAAAGATTCACAGGGCCAACAGAGCCGGGAGGGAGGACGGAAGGGCCGAGATCTGTCTGCGTTTTCATAACTACCCAGAGAAGGTGAGGATTCTTTGAAAAGCTTGGAAAATGGGCCCGATGCAGTAGGACTCTGCCAAGATCACCATCTTCCAGGACCTTTCCTCCTTCACGTTGGCAAGACGCAGGATGTGTGGGCCACTCACAAAATGGCTCAATGAGAAGGGGGTCTGCTATCGTTGGCCTTCCCCATCTCGTTTGAAAAGGACGGCTATGTACAACTTGTTCTTAAATAAAAAAGTTTAAAAAAAAAAAAGAAGGGTGGCTATAAATATCAGCTGGTTACAGAGGATGACATTCAGCGGGTGACAGGGGAGCTGATAGGTCACCCAGAGAACCCGACAATGGGAGGAAGGAGGGGTTCAAGAGGAACCGTGGCGCATTAGGACTCCTAACAAGCACCGGATGTCAGGCTCGAGGAAGTACAGAAAACTGAATACCCTGCCGATGGCCCGCTCTTGAGGGCTGAAGTCACTTGGGACTTGTCTGGTGGCTGAACGATCTCTCCTGCCATTGTGACCTGATGTTGCTCTAACTGTTACTATGTTGTTATAGTGTTAAAAGGGAATCGGAGGGGGGTTGGAGAGACTGGAGTGGGTTGAATGGGGAAGCGGGGGTCAGAAAGAGTTTGTTGAGGCGGGTTGGGGGTGGATGGGATTGTGTCGGAATAATGTTGGATGGTTCATGACGTTAAGGCTATGGGGGTTAAGAGGTCAGGTTGTTGGTTGTGTGATTGGTCTACGAGGGTAGCCCTTCCTGGGTTACATTTTCGTATTACCCGCCCGCTTTTCGGTTGTTGGCTTGGTGTTGGACTTGCCTGGTTGGTGATTGTAGAAGTTGAGAGAAGATGAGGGAGGGGGTGGGAGATTGAGGTCGTAGGAGATTTGGGCATGTGGAGTGTGGTTGAGGGCTGGGTTGAGTGTATAAGGTTTCTGAGGTATGCTGTGGTGGTTTTGGTTGTGGGTAGTGAGGGGTCATCGGGTATGAAGGTGAAGTGTGGAGACTTCCTGGTGGTTTGGGAACTCCTGGTGGTCTGGTCCTCTAACATCCATGTTGGCTGGACAGGGCTAGATGCCTTGAGGGGCAGGGGTCAGGGTATGGGGGGGGGTATTGGTATAGGGAAATTGAGTTCAGAGAGTGGCGGTCCCTGGGACTTATTTCTTTGGAAGGTGCATTAATCTGGAGACGGGACTTAATGGTTACATGGCCATGGTGAAAGTGATTAAGGGGGATGTAGGGGTTAGACTGTCTATGAGTCTGTACGCTGAATGGGAAGGGGCCCAACTCGCTGACTAAGAGTTCATTGATGGCTAGAGAATTTCAGAGAGGAGGGTTGGATATCCTCTTTCTGCAGGAAACTGGTTCTCACAGGGGGATGAAAGGAATATTTCCTGTGGTCTTGTTGGACAGGTGTATTGGGCATCAGGGGACTAAGAAAGGTGGGGTGGGGATCCTCTTCCACAGGAGGCTGAGGATGGAGGAGATAATGATGTGGAAAAGTGGCTATGGCAGAGCACTGGTCCCTCTGGAATTGTTAAGGGGGTGTGCCTTATGTTTGCAATGCTGTATGCCCCTAATCAAGGGTAATTTTGAGGGCCCCTATTGCAAAGGTGGTGAGGGAGTGCCCGGGGCACTTAATAGTTGGGGGTGACCTTAATATGTGAACAGTCTCAGTGCTAGAAAGGCATGTCCCTGGTGTGGATGGTGACAGGGCTCCCCTGACTGGTAGTGCAGGGTTGCAGCCCTGTTTGGACGCTCATGACTTGTACGATGTGTGGCGCATAGTCCATCCCCACAAGAGGGGCGTCACCTATTATTATTATATTATTATTATTATTATTATAATTGTCCAACCTGGAGAGAACCAGAGCTTGGGAGACCATGAGCTTCTGGGGGAAGGAGAGGAAAGGCAGAGTACCACTGAGGAGGTGCAGTAGGAAGTTTCTCTTTTTAGAGACATAAGAGATGTGGGCGGAGAAGGAAAGTGTGGAGTCGAAGATGACCCAGAGGTTCTTGGCCTCACAGGTGGGGGTAGGAGGAGGGCCAAGGGAGGCCGGCCAGAGTGAGGGGAAAGGATGGTGAAGGTGTGCCGATGAGGATCACTGTCTTGCTGGCATTCAGACAAAGATCATTGGCAACACACCTATCTTGAATGGCAGTTAGGCAAACAGAGATGAGAGAGGAAGAGGAGGTCTAGGGTAGCCTGAAAATGAGTTGTCATAGCACTGGAAATTTGAGCAGAAAATGGAAATGCAGTGGGCGAGAGTTGCCAAGTATTGGTTGAAAAGCTAGTGCAAGAGGTTAGACCCCTGGGGAACACCATAGGTATAGAGGAAGATAGATGATAGGAAGGGCCCAAGTTGGACCTGGAAGGGTCGATCAGAGAGGAAAGAGGTCAGCCAGGCTAGAGCCTGATCGGTGATACCCAGGTTATCACAGAGACGGTTGAGCAGGATGGTATGGTTGACCGTGTCAAAGGCAGTAGACACATCGAAGGAGGGTGAGGACAGAGGTAATGTTAGTCATGGTTGAAGAGCAGATCTTCACAGATGTTCAGGAGAGCAGTTTGTGCTTCTGGCAGCTCTGAAGCCAGACTGTTGGTCATGGAGACAGCCAACAGAATTGGAATGAAGGTTAAGCTGAGAGATGGCCAACTTTTCCAGGTGTTTGCCCAGAAAGGGAGTAATGGAAATTGGGCGATAGTTAGCAGGACAAGAAGGATCAGCAGTGGGTTTCTTGGGAAGAGGATGCACAAGGGAGTGCTTCAGAGGGGAGGGGAAGGATCCTGAGGCAAAGGAGTGGTTGCAAAAATCAATAAGGGCTGGAGCGAGGGTGTCAATGTGGTCCTTGATGTTTTTAGAGGAACAGGGATGAACCTGTTTTGACAAGGCTTTCATAGATCAGACTTCTCTAGCGACCTCATCAGGGGAGAAAAGAGGAAAGGATGAGGAGGAGGGTGGGGGGGTGGCTGAAGGAGGGTCAGCAAGCACAGACTGAGAGGGGAGAGGGTGGACAGGGTGTCCTGTTTTTTTATTTTTTAGATAAAGTGAGAGGCAAGAGCATTGCCAAGAGCCTGGAAGGCAACAGGAGGGGTAGAGATTGCAGCGTGGTTGGCCTGCTCCTTGCACATTTTTAAAGAGTTTGGCCGAGTTGTTAGATACCGCAGAGACACGAGGTTGAATGTGGACTCTCTTCTTGGTGAAGAGAGTCAGTATTGCTTTTGGAGCAGGCGACAGGCCAATTTGTCAGAGGATGAAGAAGAAGCCCTCCATTTCCTCTCAGCCGCCCTACGTTTAAGTGTAGCTAGGTCGGAGTCATAAAGGGAATTGCACTTGGCTTTGGGCTTCAAACGGATCCTCTTGACGGGGGCAAGAGCATCAAGAGTATCAGAAATTGAAGAGTAGAGCAGAGACAGGGCTGTGTCGGGATGAGAGAGCCAGAGGTGGATTGAGGGGGGGGGGGGCGGTGACGGCAAAAGCCTCAACTGACACACGCTTCATGGGCCAGATGTCCGAGAAGATAGGTAGCCGTGTTGGGGTAGGCTTGGCTGGGCTTGCGGGGGGGGGGTGGGGGGGAGATGAGAAGACAGGAGGGAGTGATTGCTCCAGGAGAGAGGAGTGGTCAGGGGGATGGAGAGCGGAAGGTCAGAGGAGATCAAGACATCGAGTGTGTGCCCTGCAGAGTGAGTCGGGTCAGAGGGGAGGATGGACAGGGAGAGGTAGTCGCAGAGGTCACCGAAGAGTACAGAGTAGGAACAAGGAGAGTCTAAATGGATATTGAGGTCACTGAGGAGGAGTTGAGTGGTAGAGGCCAGGAGGAGGAGGAGGAGGAGGAGGAGGAGGAGGAGGAGGAGGAGGAGGAGGAGGAGGAGAGGTCCGCCCACTCAGAGAAATGAGTTGATTTGACCAGTAGGCCGGTAGATGGTAGCCACAGTAAGAGAATGGATAGGAGAGAGAATCCCCACCTCCCCCCCACCCCACCGGACTGGAAGGATCTGGGTGCGGAGAGGATCTTGTAGCCATCAGCGAGGAGAGTGTTAAAGCTTGTGACAGAGCTGGCCTTGAACCATGTCTCAGTAAGACCAAGGACATCAAGGTCTAGTTCTGCAAGGAGGTGGCAGCTGTCGGAGGAGTGTTTGACAGCAGAGCGAGAGTTGAGTGGCAATAAGAAGCTTGCCTGCCTTAAAGACCTTCCGGGCAGGGGTACAGATCAGAGGTACGCCCTGCGGAGGCAAAAGAGCGCCAGGAGGAGGAGGAGGAAAGCGATGGCAAGGTAGCCAAGGGGGGGAGGGGATGGGACAGCAGAAGATGAGGAAATTGATGAGGCGAAGGAAGTGCGTATCAAAGAGGAGGAGATTGGCCCGAGGGCCTTGGACCATGGCAGTGCCATTAAGGTAGGCATTAATGATGACTTAAGTGCAGGAGCTGGGCAAGGTGAGTGTCTCCCAGAATCCTGCCCCAGATGCCCCTGAACTACCTTAAACGCTGTAAACAGTGTTTAAAAACAGCATTTTCTCCTGCGCTCTCGGCGCTCCAGTCCCCTTCCTCCTTCCCCTCCTTCCCCCTCCCTTCCTCGGCCTTCCCCGGCCCAATCCGGCCTCCCAACCCGCCCCTCGCCCCCCGATTGGTCCACGGGCCAAATGGAAACAACCACGAGGAGCCTGGCGTCCTCGCCGGCACCTTCACTGTGCAGGAGCTGGGCAAGGTGAGTGTCTCCCAGAATCCTGCCCCAGATGCCCCTCAACTACCTTAAACGCTGTAAACAGTGTTTAAAAACAGCATTTTCTCCTGCGCCCTCGGCGCTCCAGTCCCCTTCCTTCTCCCCCTCCTTCCCCCTCCCTTCCTCGGCCTTCCCCGGCCCAATCCGGCCTCACAACCCGCCCCTCGCCCCCTGATTGGTCCGCGGGCCAAATGGAAACAACCACGAGGAGCCTGGCATCCTCGCCGGCACCTTCATTGTGCAGGAGCTGGGCAAGGTGAGTGTCTCCTAGAATCCTGCCCCAGATGCCCCTCAACTACCTTAAACGCTGTAAACAGTGTTTAAAATGAGCATTTTCTCCTGCGCCCTCAGCGCTCCAGTCCCCTTCCTCCTCCCCCTCCTTCCCCCTCCCTTCCCCGGCCTTCCCCGGCCCAATCCGGCCTCCCAACCCGCCCCTCGCCCCCTGATTGGTCCACGGGCCAAATGGAAACAACCACGAGGAGCCTGGTGTCCTCGCCGGCACCTTCACTGTGCAGGAGCTGGGAAAGGTGAGTGTCTCCCAGAATCCTGCCCCAGATTCCCCTCAACTACCTTAAACGCTGTAAACAGTGTTTAAAAACAGCATTTTCTCCTGCGCCCTCGGCGCTCCAGTCCCCTTCCTCCTCCCCCTCCCTCCCCCTCTCTTCCTCGGCCTTCCCTGGCCCAATCCGGCCTCCCAACCCGCCCCTCGCCCCCTGATTGGTCCACGGGCCACATATCACAAACCCTCCCAGGGCAGCCCTCTGCCCGGCAGCCCCCTGCGGCGAAGGGCCATCAAGGCCAAGGGCGGCTCCTACAATGGCGGCTCCAGAGAGTGTCTGCAGGTGTCAGCAGGGGAAGCCAATGAAGCCACCAGACACCGACAAAACTGTAAGTGCTGACATGGGTGGGGAGTAGAGCAATTACTCCACTCCAGAAAGCTCCTGCCACTCTAATTTACCTTTCAATGGCCTGCAGTATAATGTTAACCAGTACCACACCCCGAGAGAACCACAAAGATTAGCCTGCACCAAATCTACACTGCACTTAGATGGTACTCTCAACCTTAGCCCGCATCGCATCTAGGTAGAAATAATGATTGTTAGCATATGCCACATTTAGATGAATCTCAAGTTTAGTCTACGCCAAATCTAGACAGAAATGTAATTGTCAGCAAAAACCGCACCTAGATGGCATTTCAGAAATGTGATTGTTAGCATATGTGATTCCTAGCATGCACCACAATTAGAATTATGAACCTAGCTTGCGCAGCATCTAGATAGAAATGTGACTCTAAGAACAGCTGCATTGAGAAGTGTGCCCAATAGCCCATGTGTATTTAGAAGTTGCGCCCAATAGCCTCTATGTATTTAGAAGTGTACCCAATAGCCTCTCTGAGAAAATTACATTAAGAAGTCTACCCAATAGCCTATGTGTATTTAGAAGTCGTGCCCAATAGCCTCTCTGAGAAAGTTGCATTTAGAAGTTGTGCCCAATAGCCTCTCTGAGAAAAATTGCATTAAGAAGTGTACCCAATAGCCTATGTGTATTTAAAAGTTGTGCCCAATAGCCTCTCTGAGAAAACTGCATTTAGAAGTTGTGCCCAATAGCCTCTCTGAGGAAAGTC
Organism: Ambystoma mexicanum; assembly: GCF_040938575.1. Classification (NCBI taxonomy): domain Eukaryota; kingdom Metazoa; phylum Chordata; class Amphibia; order Caudata; family Ambystomatidae; genus Ambystoma; species Ambystoma mexicanum. The sequence continues at coordinate 474,646,165 of NC_090934.1, forward strand.
GCATTTAGAAGTGTACCCAATTGCCTATGTGTATTTATAAGTTGTGCCCAATAGCCTCTCTGAGGAAAGTTGCATTTAGAAGTGTACCCAATTGCCTATGTGTATTTATAAGTTGTGCCCAATAGCCTCTCTGAGAAAACTGCATTTAGAAGTTATACCCAATAGCCTCTGTGAAAGCTGCATTTAGAAGTTGTGCCCAATAGCCTCTCTGAGAAATGTTGCATTTAGAAGTGTACCCAATAGCCTCTATGTATTAAGAAGTTGTGCCCATGGCCTCTCTGAGGAAAGTCGCATTTAGAAGTGGACCCAATTGCCTATGTGTATTTACAAGTTGCGCCCAATAACCTCTCTGAGAAAAGCTACATTTAGAAGTTGTGCCCAATAGCCTCTCTGAGAAAAGTTGCATTAAGAAGTGTACCCAATAGCCTATGTGTATTTAGAAGTCGTGCCCAATAGCCTCTCTGAGGAAAGTTGCATTTAGAAGTGTACCCAATAGCCTATGTGTATTTAGAAGTCGTGCCCAATAGCCTCTCTGAGGAAAGTTGCATTTAGAAGTGTACCCAATAGCCTATGTGTATTTACAAGTTGCGCCCAATAGCCTCTCTGAGAAAAGCTAGATTTAGAAGTTGTGCCCAATAGCCTCTCTGAGGAAAGTTGCATTTAGAAGTGTACCCAATTACCTATGTGTATTTAGAAGTTGTGCCCAATAGCCTCTATGAGGAAAGTTGCATTTAGAAGTGTACCCAATAGCCTGTGTATTTAGAAGTTTTGCCCAATAGCCTCAGTGAGAAAGCTACATTTAGAAGTTGTGCCCAATAGCCTCTCTGAGAAAGTTGCAATTAGAAGTTGTGCCCAATAGCCTATGTGTATTTAGAAGTTGTGCCCAATAGCCTCTCTGAGGAAAGTTGCATTTAGAAGTGTACCCAATAGCCTATGTGTATTTAGAAGTTGTGCCCAATAGCCTCTCTGAGAAAGTTGCAATTAGAAGTTGTGCCCAATAGCCTCTCTGAGAAAAGTTGCATTAAGAAGTGTACCCAATAGCCTATGTGTACCTAGAAGTTGTGCCAATAGCCTCTCTGAGGAAAGTTGCATTAAGAAGTGTACCCAATAGCCTATGTGTATTTAGAAGTTGTGCCCATTAGCCTTTCTGAGAAAAGCTGCATTTAGAAGTTGTGCCCATTAGCCTCTCTGAGAAAAGTGGCATCTAGAAGTTGTGCCCAATAGCCTCTCTGAGGAAAGTTGCATTTAGAAGTGTACCCAATAGCCTGTGTACCTAGAAGTTGTGCCAATAGCCTCTGAGGAAAGTTGCATTAAGAAGTGTACCCAATAGCCTATGTGTATTTAGAAGTTGTGCCCATTAGCCTTTCTGAGAAAAGCTGCATTTAGAAGTTGTGCCCATTAGCCTCTCTGAGAAAAGTGGCATCTAGAAGTTGTGCCCAATAGCCTCTCTGAGGAAAGTTGCATTTAGAAGTGTACCCAATAGCCTATGTGTACCTAGAAGTTGTGCCAATAGCCTCCCTGAGAAAAGTTGCATTTAGAAATGTACCAAACAGCCTATGTGTATTTAGAAGTGTAGCTGGTTCCAGTATGGTCTGGAATGCAGGGAACGTTTGGAAGAACATGTAAACCCACCATATCACACCCCACGCTTACTCTCTCCTCTACATCACCACTCAAATAGAACACAGAGATACTATGACACAATTCGGTATAACTGTTCTCATACCAATACTTCTCGCTCACTCCCCATCACTCTAAGTAAACACCGCTGGTTACACACCCCCCAGCCAGGCGTTCTCCTCAGGCCTAACGCAGCCATGATCGGTCTGGATAAATCCTGCCAGAACGAACACATACCCCTGATATCAACCACCACACCTACCACTAAGAAGCAGCTATTTCACGAATAACACACCAGCTGCACACATACCCGGTGCACACACGTGCCGTTTGGCCCTCCCCACTCTCTCTACTGACTTGAACTTCGGTTCCCAAGGGCGTTCAACCTACCAGCGCCTTCAGACCATACCAATGGTATATAAGGCGCTATATAAGTGCAAAGTAACAATAACAATAACAATTATTCTCCACCCCATGGGACCTCTACTCGTATTTACTATATTTGTGTGTCGGGGGAGCTGTGGGACAGTGCTCTCAGGAGCAAGATATCTTTGGTGAGTTTGTCGGACCATGACATGTGTCGCTGGATCGATCATGGCGGGGGATAAGTGCCTGACACTCCATGTGGTGGGTTAATGAAACACTGTGGAAATGCCCGGTGTTCGACAGAGGGGGTTGAGGTGGGCATTTGAGAATTTTTTCTCCATAATGATACAGGGAAGATGGATAAGGGCATTGTCTGGGACGCAGCCAAAGCCACCTGGAGGGGTCCGTTGATCAGGGAAGGGGCCCGGCACAAGAGAGAGGAAACCATACTTGAAAATAGGTTGTGTCTGGAAATTGGTGTCCTGGAAAGGAACATACAGACATTGGACACAAGGGTGGAGGTGGAGGGGCTTGTGGAGGAGGCGAGGGGTAAAAGGGAGGATCTGCAGTTCCTGGAGGAGGGTAAGGAAGCTTCAGTTGCTGCTGCAAAAGTATTATGAGAAAGGGGAAAAGGCGGAAGCGCTCTTGGCCGCCCGCCTTTGAAGACAACGGGCCCAAAGATGGATAACGGCAGTGTGGGACATGAATGGCGGGTGGAATAGATTTCTGAAGGGATTGTAAAAGGATTTGCTTCCTTTTATGATGGGCTGAATAGAAGGGCCAAGGGATGGACCCCGGAGGCCTGGGGGCCTACCTAAATGGGGTCTCCCTTTCAGTTCTGACGCCTTAGGAGGTGGCCAGTGTGGAGGCACCCACAATGGGGGAGGAGGTTTTGGACGCCATACGCCGACTGCAGCTGAGAAAGGCCCTGGGAGAGGACGGATACATGCCAGAAGTTTAAAAATCAATAAGTGTGTTCCTTAACCCTTACCTGACCAAGTGGTTTAACCATATCCTATCGTCTGGGCGAGCCCGCGGGTCTGTTGTGAGTGCCCTCATCTCTGTGATCCCTAAGGAGGGGAAGTATCCCCTTCTCTGTAGTTCCTATAGACCTATTTAACTTCTCAATGCTGATCCAAAGATATTCACTCATTTATAAGGGGCCGTCAGGGGGGGGGCTGACAAGGTGCAGAAGACACTACACCACATGGATTTGGCAGAGGGGAATCCTACATTGCTTTCCATTGATGTAGAGAAGGCATTTGACAGGGTCGATTGGATGTTTGAGGCAGTTTTGTTCAAGTTTGGTTTTGGGAGTAGGATTTTGAATGGGATTATGGCATTGTATTCGGGACCGACGGCGGGCGTGTCAGTGAATGGACGGTTTTTCTGCTCGTTGGGTTTGGGCCGGGTAAGAGACAGGGTTGTCCCCTTTCACCCCTGCGTTTTGCTCTTTCGCTGGAACCACTAGCACAGAGGTTGAGGGAGGATCTGTAAGTGGAAGGAATAAGAGTGGGGGAGGTGGAGTACAAGTTGGGGTTGTATGCAGACGATCTACGGGACCTGCTGGGATCGGTGCCATCAGCGGTGGACCTCAATGGACAGTATGGGACGTTCTCAGGGTTTATAATCAATAGGGCTAAATCTATTTTGTTTCCTTTTGGTGGGGGATGAGGGTTATCTGGATATTGGTGGATTGAACTACTTGGGAATGGAGGTGCGAGAGGGCCAACTGTGCTAATTGGGGGTGCTTCTTACGAGGGACTTGCACGACTTGTATGAGGTCAATTACCCCCCTTTTGCTTGAAAGGTTATTTCAGGACTTAGGGAAATGGGAATGGCTCACCATCTCGTGGATGCGAAGTCTGAAAACTATTAAGATGAATTTCCTCCCCAGATTGTTGTATCTCTTTCAGATGCTTCCTGTCAAGGTTCCTAAGGCTATGTTTAGAGAAGTGATGGGACGTCTGTTAAAGTATTTATGGCAAGGAAAGAAAGCACGCTTGGCATACGCCATTTTGGGGCTTTCAAAGGAGTGTGGGGGGTAGGTTTCCCGGCTCCATAGGTGTTTTATAAGGCAGCTCAGCTTCGGGTCCTGGTATCCCACTTGAGGGGACAGGTGGAGCTTCAGTGGGTTGGTTTGGATAATTATCACTTCAGGCCAGTGACAGTGGGGGAATGGTTGTGGGTGCTGCGGAATCAGATTCCATGTAGAATACAGAAACATCCCATTCTTGGTATCCTTTAGCAATTTGGCACAAGGGACCTGAAATGCAGGGGGTTATGACGTGGCCATCACTGTCGAGTCATCTGTGGGCCCCAGGGCTGAGGGAGTTTATTTCGAACTTGGAGAGGTTTCAGAATTGGTTTGCGGCAGGGTTGGAGCAGGTTCGACAGTTGTGGAAGAAGAGGTAGTTTATCCTCTACCGTAATTGGAGGCTGTGCAGGGCATTGGGCCTTTGTGTTCTCCGACCTGCGGCTGAAGGGGGTAATTGGGGCTGAAGTTGGAAAGGCACAGGTGCAGCGGGATCTTACTCCGATGGAGAGGGTTCTTGACTCGTAGACTGAGATGAAGGGTTTGATTTACCGGCTGTGCGGGGCTCTGATAGAGGCGGATAAGGGGAGTACGGACAGGCTTTGGGCTAGTGGGAACTACTTGGGTGTAGATCTGGATGGGGCGATGTAGTGTAGATTATGTTCTAGGACATTTAAGGTGTTGCTTGCTTGCCCGTATAAGCTCCACGCTATCAAATTGTTGCATAGATGGCAATATGACCCGGTGCGCCTCTCCAAGATGTTTCTGGAGCTTTGCTGGCACCAGTGTGGTGCACGGGCGGATTAGTGGCATATGTGGTGGGGGTGCGATGAGGTGCAGGTGTTCTGGGATGAGGTGCTTTAATGGATAAATTAGATGGATGGGGTTGTGTGGGTACAGATGCAGTTGCTTGTGCTCTTCCGCCTGGAGGAGATTGAGGGAGAGTGTCAGGGATTAGCGTATATAGCACATAGTTTGCTCTTGGTGGCAAGGGCTTGCTAGGTTATGCATTGAAAAGGCATGAGTTGCGGAGACCACCAGGGGGCGGGGAGATGTACTGACGCATCTCCACACGTCTCCTCCAAAGGGCGCCGTGTACGGGATCTGAGCCCACCCAGACGCCCCAGGAGTGATTCGCAGACCCCCACCGGGGCTTCCTGACAACGAGGGGCACCTGTGGAGCCGTCGTCGAGCTAGGAGCCATCAAAGATAGGCGGGAGGGAGAGCCCTGCCTTTCCCAGCGCCGCGGCTCTATACAAACTCACTGTGAGCCGCAGCTCGTATGAGGCCTGGAGTTTAGCTGGACGGCGCGGGAGAGCCTCCCCCTGCGAACTTGACAGCTGCCTCTGCACACTATTGAGCCCGGGCTGCTTTGAAGCCGCACCTGGAACCTGGCGGCTCGCGTCCATCCCTGCAAATATAAGCGGGCGGGGGAGTTGGTGAAGCCACGAGGAGCCAGCGAGGGACAACGCGTCGCAGATCCGGACTGCCCCCAGGAGGTTTTTGGCCCCCACTCCACCCACGGGGTTGGCCCTCACTTGGGGGCCACTGAGAGCAACGGCCCCCCCACCCCTCCATCTGCCGGTAATCTGAGTACACAGGCACCCCCCCGGCCTGCATTAATCCTCCCACCCCTCCCACCACAGGTCCTTCTTGGACGGAATAGCGGCTGGGGAGACGGGCTGCGGGAGTTTCGGGGCCCCCTTGGGGCGAGGGAGTGCCCCAGCGCTCTATCCACCATCGAGGACATAGAGGGCTCGCCCCTGGACTGCTGCTCCACAACATTTCTGAACACCACAGCAGCTGGCGACCGTGGACCGGAGAAGAGGCCCGCACAGCCCCCCCATCCTAACAGTGAGTACTGAAACGGAGCTGTAAGCCGGGCGTAGTCCCCCTGTGGGCCACGACAGAGCTCGTAACCGGCCCCAGCCACTTGGGGGATCGAGAGACGCTCCTTGCACAGGGGTAGTCGGGGAGTGAAGAAGTGGTCCGGTTTGCAGACCGAGGGCAAGACCTGGCACAGAATTGGGTAATACCAGACTCCCGCAAGGCTGAGGGGATTGGAGCCTGGGAAACGTGACCCTGCTAGAGGCCTGTGCATGATAAACTCCAAGAGGTTGGGATGTGTTAGTGGAAGGGCTCCAACGCTAGGCCGTCCCTGAGTGGTGTTGGTTGCCCACAGAGACTTTCTGCCACACTGGACCCCCCCCCATACCCCACTCCTCAGAACTGATTTGCGGCCCGGTAACGGTGCCTACTGTGCCTGGTTTCTTAGTGGGGGGCATTGCAAAGTAGTGATGGTCTGGAGGTGCCGATGACCTAGAAGGAGTCTTTGCAGAGATTTCGGCGCCTGGCCCCTGGCTTCCCGATTCTCCCCGAGATGGCGGCCCCAACGCATCAGGAATCAACGGAAACCAGCACGGTCACTAAAGGCATGGCAGCCCTCCTGGATGAGATCAGGGGATTCAGAACGGATATTGCGGTACAACTAGACACCCTAGATAAAAAAGTCGACAAAATAGACGACAGGGTACAAGCGCTAGAAAACAACACGGCCTCGAACGACATTTTTGAGACTCAATTTGACATGCGCTTGGCGGAGCTTGAGAGAAGAGAAGAAAAATGTTCCCTGAAACTTGACAATTTAGAAAACAGGGAACGCCGCTGTAACCTGAGTTTTTTAGGCTTCACGGAGCAGGATGGTGAAACACAGATGGACATTATAAGAGCTGTCAACACGGTGGTGGGATTACTCTTCAAAGGGACCAATACTAATGAACCAACCATCAATAGAGCCCATAGACCAGGTGCAATCAACAGAGGCCCCAGGTCTATCCTTGTACGATTCCACAACTTTGCAGAGAAAAGCAAGATTCTTGAACTAGCTCGCAAGAAGGGCCCGGTGGATTGGGAGGGGGCCCAGATCTCGGTATACCAGGACCTTTCGGCCTTTACCCTGGCAAGACGTCGGCTCTGCTCCCCGCTGACGAAAATGCTTCAGACCAAGGGGGTCCGGTATAGGTGGGGGTACCCATTCTCACTTTCCTTCGAACTTGAGGGCTACAAATACGCTCTGGTCACGTAGGATGATATTCACAGGGTGTCGGGGGAACTCTTGGATGCTTCGAATATGGAGTTCGGCAGGCAGGACCGTGAGCGAACCCCGACAGGCTCCAGGGAGACCAAGGGTCCATAGGAAAGGTGTAAGGTCCGGGGCCACAGGAAGTTTAGAAGAGTGGCCCCAGCATCCCCGGAACTACCTAACGCTTGAAGAGCCCCCGGGTGCTCTCCGATTAAGCTTGTACTCGATCTTGGGAGTGGGGGTGCGACGTAATTGATTTAATATTTTTTGGGTCAAGGGTGTGGTGGGGCTCGAGTTGTTGTTTTTGAAGAGATAATGTGCCCGGAGGAGAGGGACAGTGGTGGCCTGGCTTAGCGACAGGATGATGCCGCTAATCAACCGGGCGTTCAGGGGGGAGGAGGGGGTGAAATGTTGGGGTTAGTTCAAGGGGGTTTTAGTTGGGACACGCCACGTTTTCTGATCTACCTTGTAACCCTGGAATGTTCTCAGGGCAACAGTAAGGTGCGGAAGCATTGCGGGAGTGATGACATTAAGTGCCTCATGGAGGGGGCCATGTGCTTTTACCTATGCTTTAATGGATGATCCGCTCCAATTTTTGACAGTGGGGTCATTAAATGTACGAGGGCTTAACTCTCCTACAAAAAGGTCATTGGTGGTGAAAGAATTTACGAGGCTCAGGCTGCATTTCCTATTTGTTCAAGAAACCCACTGGGTTCGGGGCAAGGAACCGAAGCTCAGGGCAAAAATCATCGATCAGGTGTTTGTAGCGTCCTTCCAAGCGAAAAAACGTGGAGTTGCTCTATTGGTTTCTCCCGAGGCCCATTTCACACTCACAGCGCAGAAGTCTCATCCGGAAGGACGGTATATTATGGTTAAGGGGGAGGTGCGGGGCCGGCTGTTTACCCTGGTTTGCATATATGCTCCAAACAAGGCCCAGGATACCTTCTGGGAGGGGATGAGAGAGAAAATTGTGGCATTTTCCGAGGGCACTTTACTGGTGGGTGGGGATTTTAACATGGTTCTTTGCCCCGAGAGGGATAGGAGGTCTGCCAATCCCTGTCCCGACTTACGACTCCATAAAAAACTGGCAGAAGCTTTCCAGGAAGTTAATGGGGAAATGGGCTTGAGTGATACGCATGCAACTAAGCAGGGCCGGGACCCCGACTTCGCCTTTTATTCTAAGCCACATGCCGCATTCTCCCGTATTGATTATATATTGGTTGACTCCTCGCTTCAAGGAGCGGTCACAGATTCGGGGGTGGATATCGTCCCTTGGACGGACCACGACATGGTGGTCAAGATAAGAATGGGTATTCCCCCTGCTCCTGCGCCCGGATCCCAGTGGAGGTGCAATGACCTCCTTTTGCACGACAAAGAAGTACGCCAATCCCTTTTAGTGGCCATTGAGGATTACTTTTCTTTCAATGACAATGGAGAAGTCAGCGTCATGGGGGTTTGGGAGGCATTCAAGGCAACCATTAGGGGTATCCTTATTGGAATAGGATCGAGAAAAAAGAGGGAGAGGGGACACAAGGAGAAGCTGTTGAGGGAAAAGATAGACGCCATTCAACCGGTTGGGTAATTGAAAACGCAGATGTTCCCTGGACAGTGGGAGGAACTACAAAGGCTGCGCTCTAAGTCAGCTGACCTCCTGATGGGACAAGCGGAAAGGAAGCTATCCTTGCTGAAACAGAAATATGTGGAAAAGGGGGAAAAGGCGGATAAGATATTGGCTTGGAAACTTCGCAAGCTCAGAAACAGTAGAAGGGTGAATTCCATTTGCACCCCGGAAGGGGAATCTACCGTGAGAGACAGTAAGATAACTGAACAGTTCAGACGTCACTATGAGCGTCTGTATTGCTCGGAATACGTGGAGGACGGTGCCGAGATTGACAGCTTCCTAGACTCCCTCCCGATCCCGGGTCTCCTTCCTGATAAGGCAGAGTTATTAGAACTTCCCATATCCCCACAAGAAATAATAGACACCATATCCTCCTTGAAGAGCGGTACAGCGCCGGGGGAAGATGGGTATACAGTTAAGTTTTATAAGACCTATCGGTCCACGCTAGCCCTGTTTATGGCCAAGATGTTTAACGCAGCATTGGAACAGGGCTCCCTCCCTCCCACGATGATGTCCGCTTTGATTGTAGTGCTCCCCAAAGAGGGGAAAGACCCTTAACAGTGCCAATCATATCGTCCTATATCCCTCCTTAGCACTGACGTTAAGATCCTGGCCAAACTTTTAGCAAACAGACTGGCAAAACTCCTCCCTTCCCTGGTACATGGAGATCAGGTGGGCTTTGTCCTGGGACGTCAGGGATCAGACAACATACGAAAGACTCTGGATCTCATGTATGAGGCTTCAAGGCAAGGGGTGGAGGGCTATCTTCTCTCGTTAGATTCAGAAAAGGCCTTCGACCGTGTCGAGTGGCCTTATATGGGTAAAGTTTTTCGAAAGATGGGTCTGGGGATAATTTCTGTGGGTGGTTTTCAGCGTTGTATAACGGCCCCTCAGCGAAAGTTCTGGTTCATGGCGGCACCTCGGAACCTCTGGCACTTTCTAGGGGCACCCGGCAAGGTTATCCCCTATCACCTCTTCTATATGCCTTGGCAATGGAGCCCCTGGCTATAGCGATCAGAGCTGACCAAGAAATCACAGGGATAAGGTGTGGTGACTGATTTTAAACTCTCTCTGTTCGCGGATGATATCCTGGGTTACCTGACCAACCTCCAAGACTCCTTACCCCGATTATTCGGGCTCATAAGCTATTTTGGTACCTTCTCGGGGCTTAAGATAAACACGTCCAAATCTAGCATTATGCCCATGGGTCCTGGGGACTATGATATTGGGAGTAACTCCGAAATACTGGGAGTAAGAATAGAGCGGGTATCCACTAGGTATTTGGGTACCACCGTTCCAAGGGATCTGTCTCAACTTTATCAGTGCAACTTTCCGGGGATATTGGCTAAGATTAGTAGTGACCTTAAACGTTGGGCTCCCCTTACCCTCTCTTGGTTTGGGCGTATGGTTACAGTAAAAATGAACATCAGGGAGGATCAGGGAGGCGGGAGGGAGAGGAGAACCAGGAAGTGGGAGGGGAGGGGAGAGCAGGCACAACAACGCGCTCTTGCAATTTCACTATTTTTAAAGGAGCAAACAATTTACTCACGGATGCCCGCTAGGGTCGGGCAGGGCTTCCAGGGCCTGCAATTCCCTCAGGGCTCCCGGCGACCGCTCTCCCAGGCTCAGCTGAACAAAGGAGCGAGCAGGGGGAGCGGGCGTCGAGTAGCCAAGAAGGGAGGCGGCCAGGCAGCCAATCAGAGGGGGGGGTGGGCGGGCAGGGAGGCGGGAGGGAGAGGAGAACCAGGAAGTGGGAGGGGAGAGGAGAGCAGGCATAACAACGCGCTCTGTGCGCAGATGCAATTTCACTATTTTTAAAGGAGCACACAATTTACTCACGGATGCCCGCTAGGGTCGGGCAGGGCTTCCAGGGCCTGCAATTCCCTCAGGGCTCCTGGCGACCGCTCTCCCAGGCTCAGCTGAACAAAGAAGCGAGCAGGGGGAGCGGGCGTCGAGTAGCCAAGAAGGGAGGTGGCCAGGCAGCCAATCAGAGGGGGGGTGGGCGGGCAGGGAGGCGGGAGGGAGAGGAGAACCAGGAAGTGGGAGGGGAGCGGAGAGCAGGCACAACAACGCGCTCTGTGCGCAGATGCAATTTCACTATTTTTAAAGGAGCACACAATTTACTCACGGATGACCGCTAGGCATGCCCGCTAGGCATCCGTGTCTATAATGCTTCTATTTCATAACCTCCATCACCGTTTCCAGAGACTCGGTGCAGCTTCTAACCCATTGAGAGTCAGCCTGACCCCACTATGTCAAACTGCATGATGTATATCAAAATGGTAATTGAATGTTTCCTCAGCATCTATAACCTGTAATGTCTCAAAACTTGGTATGTTTAAAAGTTGGGGGGGTGAAGGGGGAGGTGGGATGGGAGTAAAAATCAAAATATACTGACATTTAAGTTTGTTTGATGTATTATTGGCAGGGATTGCCTTCACACCCTGCCTTATATGTAAAAATGTCAATAAAAAGAAAGTAAAAAAAAAAAAGAAAAGGCATGAGTTACCCCAGAAAATGGAGTGGGTCAACACGGCTACGAAGATTTACGTGGTGTAAAGGATCACGGCAGCCATCCACAGACATGTGGTGGGTATTGAGACAGAATGGAGGGGGTTCTATGCCCGGTGCATGCCCCCTTGAGATCTAGTGTAGTGGGGTTCAGGGTGGAGTGTGGCTGGAAGGGATGTCTAGTTGGGTCGGATTGCTGCCCTCCCCACTGCTGGGGAGGTGTTCTAGGTGCCAGTGCTGGGCTTCACTCCTTGGAGGATACTAAGATTATGGCTTACTGTCTGACTTCCTGTTGGTTCTTTCTTGCCGCTTTCTGTGTGGTACTGTTCCATTGTTCAGGTGCTCAGATATTGCACAAGCAGTTTGTTGAGGGTTTACAATGGGTCCGGAGGTGTTAGTTGCTTATGCCTGGGGAGTGGGGAGCTGCAGTGGTTATCTTTGTTTATTTATCCATGGTGAATGCCGAGTTTTGACCATTGCTCTTCCTTTTCTGCGTTTGTAAAATGCAAAAAAACTTTAAATTTAAAAATAAAAAGAATCCTAAGCTGTACCTCTTGTTATATGCCCTTAACTTTTAGCTTTTTCCTAAAAAAAATTACTGAGGAGAATAGTCTTGTCAAGCCCTCAATAAAACAATCAGTAGTGTACTGTGGTGAACCAGAAGGATTCAGGACTACAATGGGTCACATTTTGATGTGGTTCATTTAAATTACAACAATATGCCTATCTGACCCCATCCCTATGAGGCAAGTTCCCTAACTTCTAAAACAAAAACTAAGGGTGCTTGTCAAAGTCCAAAAATAAAGAGTATGGAGTTCAAATCCTAAGCAACTAACTGACCCTTTCACATTAGAAAATATAACTAAAAGGGAAAAGGGATAATAGCCTCAGGATTGGCTTCTGCCTGGCCCAACTCATATGTGATTTATTCTCCGTCTCAAAAGTTCCTTTGAGCTATATTGATAAAGTTCACTGTTGGTTAAAAACACAAGTATCTTCAGTCTTGCTTTCTCTTCCCCTCTTCAGAAAAGAAGAATTCTTCTTACAGCACTCTTCTCCACATTTTTATCAGTGTCAAATCCCTCCAGGACTATTTGAAACACACTTCGCTGTATTCCACCTTCTTGAAGCTGGGACTCCTCAAAGTAGTCTGACTCTTTGGCTCAGTGATTGGTTTGCAGTCCAACTGAATAAATGTAGGGCTTCTGCCCACTCGAGTATTACAAGTTCCTGTTACCTGGTTGGCTTGGCAAGCCTTATTGCACATATCCCTTGCACTTAGGTTTAAATAGGGCGTGTGCCCATTCGGGGCTCTTGTACTGTAGGTGGCTTCTCTAAGCTTGATATACAATGTTCATATCTCTTTCACTCTGTTTTATCTGGGTCATGTGCCCATTCCATTTTCTCAAACTCTCGCACTGTTGATGGTTTCGGCAATCGCAGCCCTCACTGGCGATCTCATTTTAGGAGCATTCATTCCCGTCACTAGTCATCTCCTCGGGAGAAGTGGTTACCATGTGGAGCTTGGGGATCTGGGCTCCTTTACTATCCGTGGTTTCGCCGTCCGTTGCCAGGCCCATCACTGTTCTCTAGTGGCCGCGCAACCAGGGAAGACTGTTTTCTTTCCGTCTCCATTCCTCTCCTGACCAGAGCCGCTTGCTCGGGTCAGAGAACACACTTCTCAGTCTCCAGCCAGCAGGTCTCACTTCTCCCATGCTACTGCTGGTTCCGCGGCTTGACAGAGCTCTGCCCCCTGTTAGGACAGTTTTTCTGAAGTCCAACTAAGGGCTTAGTAAAACTATTCAACAAAGACAGTGCTAGTCTCCACTCTTAGTATAAGGCTGCACCGCCTGAATATATGGTAGCATAGAAAGAGCATCCAGGCTCATTTTAGGAGGGAGACAGGGTGGTAGAATCAGTACAAAGAAATTTTAGTACATATATGGTCCAAAGAAACACAAACACTACGCATTGTAAAAATACATTGTTTATTTAAATACAAGTAGGCCCAGATGAATCCTGGGGGAAATTAGTACCATCACAGATCATATAAACACAAAACAACACTATGCTTTAAAGTACACAGACCAAAGCATAGCCCTCATTCAGAAAACGAATAGTATTATTTATTTGTGTTTGGTTTGTTAAAAACCTTTACAAACAGGACAATAATAATCTCGACATACATACAATGAATTATTTCGCAATTACACATTTACACAGAAAAACATTCATATATTAGTGACATCGTTGACTGGTCAAACACAAATGAAACAGCTTAAAACATACTTATATAATTTTAAAATTTCACCCAGAAAATTATTATTTTTAAAATGATTCTTTATGGGTTGCTATTTTCCATGATTTGACAAATGATGCAACCGCTACCCCCTTCAGCTGTCGAGGTTTGGTAAAGCCTTTTTTCCACTGTTCTACAGGACACAGTTATGACCTACACCGATTAATTTGTTTCAATCAACCATCCTTTCAAAATGTAATGTGGGACAGTCCATGAACAAATGTTTAGCGTTTTCTATAACCTCTTTATCATTGCAATGCTTGCAGGCAGTTCCGGCAACACCAATGCGGCCCCTCCTTAATAGGATCTCCTTCGTGTGGAGTAAATTCCATCGAAGGTATAGGATCATGGAGCAGTGGTGTCTATTAGAAAAGATCATAAGGCAAGGCGCTACCAGGCCTCTAGGCTTATATTCGTGAGACAGATGGGATAGTGAAGCAAAGCTGTGTAAGGCATCCATTGTCTTTATCCAATCAAGTTCATATAGTATATACTTATAAAGTAAGCCAATTTTCTTTCGAATGTGGAATTCTGCAGCAGCATCGATAGATCATTATTTAGATGTGTGGAGGTCTTATTGTTCCATCTCAGTCTATTGCCTCTATTCATTTAATGGACCGTGGGCCTCATTCCAAGTCTGGCAGTTGCCGTGCTGGTAAAATGGCAGGCTGCCACCAGACTTGCAAATTTTTCCAGCACTTGACTTCACGGAATCACTGGGAAATTACACACGGAGGTCCGTGAAGTCAGACGCCGGAAAATGTAAATGCCCATTCCCATTTGAGTCACATAGGACTCAATGGGAATGGGGAGGACGGAAGCACCGGCATCGTGTTTAACAGTGCCGGTGCTTCTGTGTAAGTCTGCGAGTAGGTGCCAAACCGCCCGCCAGGTGTGAATGTGGCGGGCGGGACGGCACCTGCCCGCAGACTCGTAGTGTCCCAGTCCAGAAACAATGGTGCCAGTAAGCTTACCGGCACCGTTGTTACCGGACCGGCACAATTATAATGAGGCCCCATGTTTAAAAACCTTAGCATGTGTCACCTCAAATTTAGACATTACCATGTTATGGTCACTCCAGATGTTTTCCAAAACAGTAAAATCTGAACAAGCATCAATTAACAGGCGGTTAACAAATATTATCTAAGGTTGAATGGCTTAGCCTTCTACGCCATGTAGGTAACCTGTTACCTGTCGCTTGGTCGTGTCTATTGACCACATGGAGGTCTAACCCCCTCATAGTAATTGCCCAATTCAATTCAGCAGCTGCTTTAGCAGACTTTGGACAGTCATTGGCAATCACTCTTCGAATCTCATCATCAAAACATTTATCAGGATATTTATCGGCATTTAGGTCACCTGCCACTAGGATAAAACAACCCTTATTTCATGTTTTCCAACTTAAGATACAATTCTGTAAAATTATTAAAAGGTTGTCTAAAATTGCAATCCATTTATGCCAGTAAATGTTAACAAAAAGTATGGGTGCAGATGGCTATACAGAATGTGCCTCTGCAGCAAGGTTACCGAACCTTAAGTCTTTTATCTTCTTGACTATCACACCATGCCCAGTGCAAATGTCTATCAGTAGCCCACCTGATGGTCTACCCAGCTCGACTGACGTAGCAGACTGGAAGACGAGTTCACAGCCATCCAAATGGCGGCAGGCTGTTAGCCATGTCACTTGAAAGAACATTATCGTATTCGTTTTCAGGTAGGCCCAAGCATCCGTATTCTCGTGCAGTTGTACAGTATAACAGGTGACATTTAAGATTTAAAAATGTATTTGGTTCTGCCATGAGCCATCCGTCATCTGCTATTTCTGGTCCACTTGGCTGAGATTAGATTGGAGTAATTTCGACCACTGTATCCCCTCTGATCAATCACTTCTTTCTTTTCTGTCTTCATTAAACTGTGTTCTAGCAGAGGATTTGGTTAGAGCAACTAAATTGCTGGAGTCATGGAAGACCTTTATTTGATCATGGCTTTTTTCAATATTAAAGCCCAAACGTTTGGCACTTTCAGACAGAACCAAGTCCATTACTAAAGTTGAAAAGAAGTAAATGACGCATTTGCTTGTTTGTGGGCGATTTGGAAAGTGAATTAGTTGAATGTCCAAAGAGGAAATGGAGCGCAAGGCTGAGATTTCTCCAAAGATTGTTAATACGTTGGCTCTAGTCAGACAGATATCCACATCTCCAAAGGACGGGTAGGTCATATAGAGCATCTTCATATTTTTTTTTCGTGTCGTGATATAGTTTGAACAGGGCGGAGCATGGATGATTATTTTGGGCGTCAATGACTTCAATTCGTCGCTATTATAAACAGGGTTTATCACAACACGAATAGTGAGGATTCACAAGGGCAAGGTCGTTCATAGTCACGTTCTCAGGACAATCACAACCTGCAAAACCATGTAGGACGCTGTTAGTCAGAAGTATTAGCCTGGTGGACTCACCTGAATGAGGGTTGGAATCATATTGAAGGTTTGTGACCTGCATCTTTAGGTCGTGCAAGATACTGGGTTCGACATTGGTCATATCGGTTGGGGCCGCCAGAGCAGTTGACAGAGGCTTATTCACTGAGTCAATACGGGGCCAATATAGTTTTCCAAGAAGAGATTGCATGTCAACATTAGACTTAAGAGAGACAGTGGAGGTGCAGGTCCCCACAGTTTGAGACAGTCTAGCGACTCATCAGGAGGAAGGGCACAGAGATCGACTGTTTCAGAAGTGGCACAAGGCGACCACTGACATTGTTCATTAAGGTTGGCAACATTGCTATTCGCTGTTGTACAGGAGAAGGAAGATGTATCATTGTTTTCTTGTTTGACTTTTCCTAGTTGCAGAGCAGACTGTTCGTCCATGGGTTTGATGCAAAGAACTGCTTGTGCCTCAGTCTGGACACCCACTGGGATGCAGGCAATTGGAACTGGATGTGCTGTTGCCATGTTTTCATTTGCTTGCAGGGCAGATATTTCAGTTAACACCTTTGGCAGCAGCGATGAGGAAACTTTCCTGAAGGACGTCGCAAGTGTAGAATTCGTCAAAGTAATCCTTCTGCTTCTTTTGTCACAAATTGCTGATTAACTTCCTCTGGAATTTGCGTCCGAATCCCTTGTAGTGTCTCAAAGAACGAGGAAATTGACTATACAGCTTTAGCTTGTTTACCCGAAGATTTCCTTCTTAGTGCTTTTTTTAGAATCGTTTGTGATTTGTTCACGATTCGAGCCCGACGCTTTTTGCACAATGGGCCGTGTTCGGCATCTACATTGCTGGTTTCTGGCAGGGTTTCTATGTATGGACTTCTGTCTGCATGGCTGGCATGGGCAATGGTGGAGCAAACAGTTTCTGGTCTTTTGATTCGACTGAGTCGTCCAGGATTATTAGGTCAGGGTTGTCATCCAGCTTTTCAGAAAACCAGACCGCCAACAAAAGCGGTAAGGGACATAACAGCTTGCCCATTAGGTCCAACTTCCGAGCAATTGCGTCAAAGTAATTCTTATGGACCCTCACCTCTTCACGAATATTGACGTAGAGTTCGACAAAAGAGATGAGTACCACGTTTAGTGCGGAAATCGTAGGTGAGGTCAACCAGATTCTATCATCCAACTCTAGCAACGCATGGTTAAGGCAGGCGCTTTCAAAAGGGGGGCTGAAATTGGCACCCTTAATTGCAGGTTGTTTCCCATTATTATCCTCTAATAAGTTTGCCAACGGGGTAGGGGGAATCAGGAGCCAAACTTTGGTTGGAATGTTGTATAGATAGACTTGCCATAGTAGGAAAGGGCGCAGAGACCAGAGGAATAGCAGATGTATCAAAGACCATTGATTCATCCAGATTGATCATATTGAGGTCGTTCACGTGTGTACAGTCTGCCTCTTCCAAGTTCTTCAACCGATCAGGCGCTTTAATTTCCATGCTGGAAACTGATTTTCTTTTTTTATTAGTAATTAAATTCGGGCCAAGAGCAGATTTTTTTTAAAATGTTCAGAAGCGTGAACTATGGGAGCCCCAGAGGCTACTGGTTTGCTCAGGAGAGGCTCAGCGGTTATCAGTAAGGATTTCTCCTGCTCTAAATCGGTTAAAAGTTCGGCAACAATGGAGCCTTCTTTGAAGGATACACAGTTCAATTTTGCCTTGGAAAAAAGTTGGAAGAATCAGCTCCAAGATTTATCATCTCTCAGACCGCAGACCGCTTTCACTTGCTGACCGCTTCACGGCAGTCACGTGTTTTTAGAGGTGAGCCGGCGGTAGGAGTCGTCGTCGTCGCAGGAGTAGCCAAGTGAACAGAAGCAAACAGGAGAGCGTCAGGAGCAATGCAGAAAACACAGCTTTCCCGACTGCAGACCGCTTTCACTTGCCAGTCACCAACAGTATTTCTAGATAAATCAGACCTTATCATACACATTTAGTATAGGGCACACCTATTCGTGGGGAGTAAAACCATTAGTTACTTTAAGATTACTTTACAGTAATTCAATGGTAGTAGACCCGGCAAGTCGCCTAGAAACACTTGTGTACAGGCACGTTATGAATGCCATATCATATCAAGCTATGCATTGACACTCAGTTAAGGAATCACATAATCAACCAACCCTCTTACCAGTCCTTCCCTATTCTATTGCATCAGTTAATTCAGAGGCAGACGAGGGACCCCATTGGTCTAGGTGCCAGCTGTAGGCAGGTTGAGATGGGGTTCTGCTGCAGGCAAACCTCTGAGTTCCTGTGGAAGACTGTTCAAACAAATAAGTGGCTCACTTTCAAGTTGTTTAGGGTCCAGGGACGTCTGAGACGACAACCTAGGAGGACTCCAGCAGTGGGCCAGGGTGAACTGGATGACAGGACACCGAATCACAGAAAACACAACAGCTTTACAGAAATCACACAGGCTTATGGTAAGTGTATACCCCAGCCAAGATAGTACTTCACCAGCGAAGAAGCTGCAGGAAGATATCAGGATCTGCAGCCAAAAACCCAGTTGATTGATTCCTTTGTCATGTAGACAGAAGACAGGACGCTGGAAGGGAATTTTCAGCAAGGATCAACAGAGAAGGCTCGAGGCAAGAGTTTCTTTGTGGCTGGATGCGGCTCTGTGGTTTTGGCACCCTTTTCAGTGGCCAGAAGAAGACTGAATATCGTCAATCGGATTCTCGTTGTTTGCAACGTCCAGCTCTCTGATGAGGGGACTTCTAGGACTCAAATCGTATCTCTGGAGCTCCAGCAGGATGCCACCAAAGTTTCACCTCAATCCGGAATTCAGAAGACTCTGCATCGCACAATGGCTTGAGGTCTCAGGATATTGGAGTATTGCAGTACGCAAGGTGGCAGCATGACATGGGATGGCGCAGAATGCAGGTCTTTGTGAGTCTAGTCGATCTCACCAAACTCTAGGTCAGGGCTGTCGTTTTTGGAGTCCCAGGTAGCTTGGAAGGAAGGGTAACAGAAGGCTCTATTTACACAGCAGGCCTACAGTCTCTGGAAATTGCTACCACCTTCGTTTCTTCAACTTCCTCTTTGGTTTCAGCTCCAGTGGTTGACTTGTCAGCAGCCTCCAGGTTCTGAGTTTTTAACAGGAACTACAGTACAACCTCTGCATTCTCTTCCCACATTTTACAGAAAGGGGTGGTCTGGCTGTCCAATCAGGACGGCCAGCCCCCCACTGGGAGTTGTTCCCTTTCAGGCAAGGTAGAAGATAAAGGGCTGCAGAGTTTGACTCCACCCTCGCTTCCTGCCTTTCCAGACACTCTGGAACCTGGGCGGGGAATCCACAGGATTCCTGCCGAAGACAAAATAGCCACCAAGGTTGTTCCTGCCTAGAATGGCAGGGGAAGCCCTCAGAAACAGCAAGCACACTGGAAATGACAACAAAAGAAGGAGCACACCATTTGAGAAAAATGGTACTCCTTCTGTGCACTACTGAGGCTGAATTAACAGCCTGCGAGTAATAAAGACTAAAAGTCATAAAGGTAAAACCACTGCCACCAGCCATTCATGTAAAACTTGCAATTGTAACAAAATGTTACCAGGTAAGAAAGAAAGGGGATACATTGTATCCCCCTAGTACTGCACATAAGGTGGGGTGTGCTGGCTCACTATATAAAATGTAAAGGGAATGAAAATCCCTCCTTACTTGGGAGCCCATAGGGGCAATGCAGCCCAAACCCAAAAGTTGAAGGAAACTATAACTTCCATCATAAAATATGGAGGGACATAAAAAGGTAACCCATAAAAAGAGAAAAAGACTAGGCGAGAGAGGAAAAGGTTTCCCCTTCACCTAGGGACAAGGTTACCTAGTTAAAGCAAAATATTCTGGGGTTGACACAGGTCAGGAAGATTTAACATTGATATGAAAATCTTACCCAACACCCGCCCCCCTCACCCACCAGGACGTCGACACTGCAGAGGCGCGTCTCTGCATAGCAATGATTCTCCTCCCTCCACAGGAGTCTCTCCTCCATTCGCAGTCTGCACTGCTCCTAAGCACGCCATCAGAACAACAAGAACTTTGTCTTCTTTAATTATGGCCTTCAGATGCTGTTCGGCATTATCTGAAGCCAATAGAGTGAAAGAGGGCCTTTGTTGGTTACAGTAATAGCAGGAGACATCAAAGTCTTTCCAACATCCATATTTTCAGAAAGTGTATTTTGGACTAGGAATTCCTTATTGGAATGGGAGTCCACGTCCCCATGAGAGGAGGCACTCCCAGTAAAGTCCCACTTGCCAAGACCCCTAGGGAGGGCCGACATCCCTAGCCTCAAAGGGGGTGGCTCCCCTGTGGGGAAGGGACGAATTGTCCATATTCGTCATAGTACATGAATGGTTCCCCTTTACGTTAGTGTTGACTCTCACAGTGGTAGTGGGAGATTGCTCAAGCTTCCTCTTGAGAAAAAAGCAACCTGTAGTGGCAGGCAGGGTGTTCCAACATTTGAGACTTGTCTCTTGCAATAGTGTGGCTAAGCAGTCTAGTTTCAGTCTTGGAAGAGTGAAATTAGAAAGGTGGAGATGTACACAATGGGGCTCATGCTCAATGAGCCGTAATGTAAGAGAAATGCGCAAAAGCCTTGTTTATGTTGCTATGGTTTTCAATGTCACACCTCATTTTCAAGTGTTTGTATGGCAAAGCAGGCACACTCCAGAGGAATCCATTGTAAACGCCTCCTGCCATGCATACATGCGCCGTTTTCTTAATTTGTATGGTAGAGTGCAACTTGGCAGCGTACAAGCGTGTACACCACTTTTTTGCCCTGCCCATTTGCAAATGAGGAGGATTTGGCCATGGGGACCCTTGTACATGAAAGTATAAATGGAACGGGACCCCACTATCAAATTACGGGGAGTTTCAAAATTAGCCACAATTGGGATGCGATCACTATTAAGTTACGTCTACACAGCACACTTACTGAAATAAAACTTGTACCAAGGTTTCCAAAAAATGCTTATGCAGAGTGCCATTTGAGCAAAAGTAGTGTGGCCATACACACCAAATGCTATTAAAGCAAGAACGTCCTTCAATTTGAAAAAGCACTGCACTTCCCCTGGAGATCCGCCACATCCCCCTTTAGTTTGCAGACCACTGTTTTAGTAAAAAGTAATGTGTTAAGACACATTCCCAGAAAGTTTACCTTTTAACTGCCATGGGTCCCTCCGCCCCTCTCCAGTGCCAAGGCCCGTTTTGGTGATTTTGGTATTTCTCCATTCAATGCTTTCTAACGTTTTCTGTTTTATTAACCCCTTACGTGCCAAGGATGAGGTAGCTCGTCCTTGGCAACAGGGAGGTAATCCCAAGGACGAGATACCTCGCCCTTGACACTTAAGAGGTGATACTTGACTGTTTTATTTATAATGTTTCTAAATTCTTAAGTGCATAAAAGAGACAAATACACTCCAAACTAAAAGTACACAATATTACTAGTATAGAAATATGCATAACAAGTTATTTAAAAAATCAACAGCCAGTGAGAGAAATCCAAACAATGCCCTAGATAATGTTAAACCCCCATCTAAGCAGATTAAGCACATTTTAGATGAGAAGTACTTTAGTACTTAAGACGAGTTTGGATAGTTTGTAAATGTTTTCCCACAAAGTTCAATGGGACAAAGTCTGCAAGTCAGATCATGAGTACGGTAAAAGGTAGGCAAGCATCATCTGAGGCGGGTCACCCACATTAAATGAGCGACAACCATAAGACTGGAGAGTCTTAAAGACCCGACCAGAAGAGATTTTTTTTATTTTTTTTATTGTTCATTTGTAACAAGTTTAATACCAGCGAGTGGCTTCTAAGCGTGGGGTCGGGATTCAAACCTGTGTTGCGCTGCGTTGTCTTGCTTCCAAGACAAACGCGTTGCCCCTGAGCTATCCTATTTTTCCACGCCCAGGTTCAAGGACAGGACACGCGAAGATGGATTGTCACAGAAGAGGAGCAGAAGCTCAATAAAGAAACAGCTGCAGTCATGGGGGTTTGAAGTAGGACTGCGTACAAAGCCCCACAACTCTAGAGAGTAACACCATGGGTAGATTAGTCGTCCGAAGGGCCCAGGAAGATTGACTCAGTTGAAGGAGAAGGTGAAAAAACCCAGGAGTCATGGGTGCAGAGGTTAGTTTTGACGACATGTTTTAGTTTCCGTCGCATTGTCAGTTCCTGCTGCAGAGCCCCGGGAGTTGGCTCTGTGGAGGAAACACTGCGGGTGGCATTCATTGACCCCTCAAGTGACCCATAGAGAGCTGGTCATGAATGCAGCAGCATGCAGGAAGCACAATACTGACTAACATGATGCTCGAGTGAAGACAAAAGGGCACACAGAAAGGTATTAGGGACAGTCCCACAATGGGGAGCAGGAGCTCGAGCAATGATGTCCGCCAAAGAATAAAGATTTTAGCAGCACAATCACACATTTTTGGATTCTCTGGCATCAGAGACTCTCACTGTATTTCTGGCGTTTACCACAATTCCAGGAAAACTCAGACGGCACGAAAAGGCAGCAAGAACAGAAGTTCCATTGATTTCCACCAGAAGGAAGACAAAAGAGGTTAGAGCAACATTCTACAGCAGGGAGACAGAGATTTACCATTTGGAACAACAAGAGTACTCTAGTCGAGCCTTAAGGGCCTTGAAGGATATTCTATCCCTCAAGTAGCTTCAAAGTAATGTTCAAAATTTGAGCATGCGCATCGCTCGTAAAGCTCAGGAGCACCCTAAATATACACACAAGAGGTTCAAGGATTAGCTCTGCCCACAAATGCACAACCATACATTTAAAAAAAAAAAAGTTTTGGCAATATTCCAAACAGGTTTGGCTAGTGAAGCATAACTTTAATGAGGCCAGGGGTCAGTGCATTTGTTTAGGATATGGTAGGCATGTTTTTTTCTGCAGCACACAAACGTCACAACTGGAACGTCAATGTTAACTGGTCAAATATCCGACTAGGTCAGTTAGTAAGTTTTTCTTTAAAATATATTTTTATTGGTAAAATCGCAATGTAACAACAAACTCAATACATCAAACAGACATTCACCATTTAGGTTTTCTGTTTTTTCCCCCTCCTGCCTCCCAACCCACAAGGAAAAACTGAAACACCCCTCCTCCCGCCCTCCTTCCCGTTTCCCAATTTGAGATTTGTACTTGATGTGCTCATCACATGCCACAGCCTCGAACATTATAACGTCCGCCTAATGAACACTGAGAACATTCGAACTTTCTTAGCCGCAGTGTTCGACGAGGGAAGGACAGAAATTGAAAGTAGGAAGAAAAGTTACAGTGGTAACGCAGCTAGAGTGTCTGAACAAAGCCCCTCCTCAACCCCCCCTCCCATCCCCCTGGGATTCTGACCGCTACTGAGACACCCCCCCCCCCACCTCCCATCCCCCTGGGATTCTGACCGCTACTGAGAGACTGGTACTGTAGATGATCTACACCCTTCATTCATTACTTCTTGCAGCTGAGAACCTGAAGTCCATTTGCGGGGATCCCTTTTAGTCCTGGCAGAGGAGCATTTCGCAGGCACTAGAAGCAATTATGCGGGAGGGAGGGAGGGCGCTCTATTCTGGCTCGTGTTTTCAGGTTGTAGGTACCTCCCTAGCTTGTCTGTTTCTCTCTATAGTATTGCAAAAAAAGAGAGCCATTGCTGATCAATATGAGTATGCGTCTCCATCAGCTGGGCCGTTAAACTTTCCATTTCATATATTTCCTTTGCTTTGTGCAACCAAGCCGATTGTGTCGGGGGAGTAGGGGACTTCCATTCTATCGTAGATTTCTGGGTAAGTGCAGGAGAAGGGTATATTCATCTCCTGTTCGCTCCACCCCGAAGAGGACCAGTAACGGGTGTAACACTCTTTTGATGCCTTCCATCCAATATATCCACCCCAAGATTTATTTCCAAAACAGCTGCAGTCGAGGGCATGCATCCCCCCACCACTGATGCCAATATCACCCCAATTGTTGACACCCTTTCCAGCACCGGGGAGGGAGACCCCTATACATTTTAGAGAGTCGCAGGGGAGTAAGGTGCCATTGCATCAAGATCCTGCAGTTGTGTATCTTGTATTGCACCGCGATGGAGGATTTCCACACTGCTCTGTATATGGCGTCCCACCCCCGTTGATCATCCTCCAACCCTAATTCTGCATCCCATTTTGCCTTAACGCTTGGGGCGGGGAGGTGTCCTCTATCAATGAAAGCATTATATATACCGGATATACGGCCTTTAGAACCTAGTTGAGTGTTCAGGACTTGCTCAAAAGCAGTAAGGGCACGTTGTAATTGATCTCTCCATCTCTTGTCTGTCAGAACCCCTTTTAACTGTAAATACGATAGTGGGTGGATCCGGAGGCACTCCTGAGCTTCCTCTAGCTTTTCCCTGGTCAGAAACTGCCCGCCCCCTTCACATCTGACCCACCCTTACTAGGCCCTGCTCATATTGGGGCTGGAACCGAAGCGGCTCCCAGATTGCATCCCTAATTGGGTGGACCCAAATACAGCTGAGAGGTGACGGCCTGGTTGTGTCTCCCAACATTTCCTGATTTTTCTCATGCCATATATCCCAAAGGGCTGCCTAGACTGGGTGCTGCCTAACCCGACACGGAATAGCCTTCCTTGGTACCCAAAGCCACTCTCCCAATGACGCGGGAGCGAAAAGGCAGTTTTCCAAGTCCACCCACTGCTTTGATCTCGACTCTCTCAGGTGGTGCACCAAGACCCGTAACTGGGCTGCTACATAATAAGCAGCAATGTCCAGATAGGCCAGACTCCCGGCCCTCTCCTTTGGAAGAATAAGAGTTTTGTACCCTATCCTAGGTCTTTTGCCTTCCCAGAGAAAGGCCAACAACGCTTTTTTAGCCGTGGGCAGGAACTCCTTTGGTAAGACTATGGGAAGGGACTGAAACAAGAAAATAAGGCGTGGCAGAACATTCATCTTAATCGCCATCAGCCTGCCAGCCCATAACAGGTTCAGCCTCTTCCATATGTCAATCCCGTCTGATAGCAGACCACAGCGGCTTATAGTTAGCTTGGTATAGGCCACTAAAACTCTTTGTAATCGTGATCCCCAGGTATCGAAGGCCTGACTGCTCCATCTGCAATCCCCAAGAGTGAGGGGGCATTTCTCCCCGGGGAGTGTCCGCTCCGAGTGGGAGGACCACTGTTTAAGTTTGATTTATATGAAACCCCGTTCTCCTGCCGTACTCCTCAAGCTCCTGCAACAGCACTGGGATCGATTGCGCTGGGTGGGTGACGTAAGCCAGCACATCATCAGCAAATAACGCCAACTTATATTCGCCACTCCGCCTGGTGAAGCCCTTAATTGCCCCGTCACCTCTGACCATCTGAGCCACGGGTTCCATAACTAAAACATAAAGGAGAGGGGAGAGAGGACAACCTTGCCTCGTCCCCCTAGTGAGGTTGAATTGGGCGGAAGCAACCCCATTTACTACTACTTTGGCACAGGTGTTTCGGTACAGCGCTCACGCGCCTCTTATCCAGCCTGTGCCCAAGCCCGCTTTAACTAAGACATGACCCATAAAGCCCCACTCAACCCTGTCAAACGCCTTCTCGGCAGCGGCTGAGATCAGCACCGGCTCCACATCCTCCATCTGATATCGAAGCCATTAAATCCAATGTCTTACAAACATTTCTGCCCCTTGCCTTTCAGTAATGTACCCAGCCTGGTCATTGTGAACTAGCTGCGGGAGAACCGTACGCAGCCTAGTCGCCAAAATGCTCGCATAGATCTACGCGTCTACATTTAACAATGAAATTGGCCTATAAGAGCTGCATTCCATTTTCACCTTACCCTCCTTCAGAATTAAGATAATTCTGGCCTCTGTAAATGTCGGCGGGGCCTCCCCTGTCGCTAGAATGTCATTAAAGAGGAGCGTTAAGAATGGGATCAGTACCCCGCTGAATCATTTGTAAAATGCAGACGTGAACCCATCCGATCCCGGGGCGGAGCCAGCTCTTAGCTTAGAAATTGCTGACTTCACTTCCTCTGCACTAATTGGGCAGTTTAATTGTTCTCTGTCTGTCTCGGACAGCGCAGGGAAGGATATATTAGCCAAATATGGGTCTGGACTTTCCACGGGGAGACATGCCTCAGCAGTGTACAGCTGCTCATAATACTGGACAAAGCGAGCTGTTATATCTACTGGGTTAACGAAATGCTCATTGGCGGTTGATTTTATCATGGGAACTGGTCTCTGCCTTCTCTTTCCTGAGTTTGGCTGCCAACAGCGTATGGGATTTATCTCCCTTTTCAAAAAATATTTGCTTTACTAACCTCAAATGGGATAGTGCTGTCTCCTTCCATATTTCTTTAAGCTCTAGCCTCAGTGCCCGAATCTGCGCACTGGATTCCTCCGTCCCTCCCTCCTTTCCACTCAATGCTCGTTCCTTAGCCTCTATAGCTCCCTTCACTTGCCACTCCTTCAGGAGTTTCAGCCTCTTTACCGATGATCCCTGCTAAATAATGAGGCCCCTTATTGTCACTTTCGCTGTTTCCCACACTGTCCGGAGGGAGACCTCCCCCACATGGTTTCTCTTAAAAAAAAGTCCCTGATCTCAGTGTCTAGCGACTCTCTAAAAAGGGGGTCCTTGAACAGTGCGTCGTTGCATATCCATCGCCTACCGGCCGGCATGCTTCGACCCAGGTCTAGGTAAAAGGTGACCATATCATGGTCTGACCAGCCCACCACCTCACACGAGGACCCTCTCATCAGATAATCCAACCTGCTTTCCAGCAAGATGTAATCTATCCTGGAATATGTTTGGTGCGGGGGAGAGAAGAACGTATACTCTGTTATGTGGGTGTATGGACCTCTAGGTATCTATTGGGTGGTGACTAGCCATTAGGTATTTAAAAGCATCATTGACTGGAGGAGGGAGGGCTCCCACTCTGTATGATTTCCAGTCACAGGCCGGGTCCACGACCTGATTAAAATCTCCTCCACAAATCAACGGGCCGGTTCGCTGACCTTCCAGGGTTGCAAATAGCTCTCGTGTAAATGACAACTGTTGGACATTAAGGGCATATACTGAACACACGCTGGAGACCAAGTAATAATACTGGGTCACACAACCGCTCTCATATGGGGCCCAAGATGGGCACGTATTTATATCTGATTCACGACAATATGTTCAAGTATCCATAATATACCATACTTCTTAGAGAAAGGAAGATGAGTCTTTCTGATTCATATCAAAAATGATTTATCCATAGTAGTTCAAACAAAAAGCTATCACTAATAATCCTTAGTGAGGAAGCAGTTGCCACAATCCACATGTATTAGACTAAAAAAGCCAATGCATTTCGGAAATTATTTCCTTCATCAGGGCGAGTCTAATTATATAAGTCCAGCAAGCAAGTATATAACATAACAAATGCAAGTATGTGACATAAATTCATATAATGGTGACAATTCAAACGAAACATACATTGAAAAAAATGAAAGGAAACATACTAATAAGTAGATGTTTCATCATGGGTAAATATCAATAGCAAAAAAGAAAAAAGAAAAATGCCGTAAGTGGTTTATAAGGTAAATAAATGAAACCAAAGAATATTAGGTGTGGATTTACCTCATTGGTGTGGTCAGTGGTAAAAAACAGAACGTCCTGCGTTCATGCCCACTCAGCAGTGGGTTGTAAATGACATTATGCACAAAGGCATGGAGAAAATCCACTCGTGCTTACAAGGAAACCAATCTGTGGATCATAAAAGATCCAATTAGATACTGTGGTTCACACTCATACTTGGTCAAAGAGAAGGATTGTAATCAGATTCTTACCTTGTAATACACAGAGAGAAACGATCCTCCACTGTGCAGCTGCAGGGCAATGACTCAGACTGCAGTGTGAAGCCGTGTGCAGCTGCACAGTGGAGGATCGTTTCTCTCTGTGTATTACAAGGTAAGAATCTGATTACAATCCTTCTCTTTGACCAAGTATGAGTGTGAACCACAGTATCTAATTGGATCTTTTATGATCCACAGATTGGTTTCCTTGTAAGCACGAGTGGATTTTCTCCATGCCTTTGTGCATAATGTCATTTACAACCCACTGCTGAGTGGGCATGAGTCTAGGCCTAGACAACGGCTTCACAATGCAGTCTGAGTCATTGCCCTGCAGCTGCACAGTGGAGGATCGTTTCTCTCTGTGTATTACAAGGTAAGAATCTGATTACAATCCTTCTCTTTGACCAAGTATGAGTGTGAACCACAGTATCTAATTGGATCTTTTATGATCCACAGATTGGTTTCCTTGTAAGCACAAGTGGATTTTCTCCATGCCTTTGTGCATAATGTCATTTACAACCCACTGCTGAGTGGGCTTGAACGCAGGACGTTCTGTTTTTTACCACTGACCACACCAATGAGGTAAATCCACACCTAATATTCTTTGGTTTCATTTATTTACCTTATAAACCACTTACGGCATTTTCCTTTTTCCTTTTTCTTTTTTGCTATTGATATTTACCCATGATGAAACATCTACTGATTGGTATGTTTCCTTTCATTTTTGTCAATGTATGTTTCGTTTCAATTGTCACCATTATATGAATTTATGTCACATACTTGCATTTGTTATGTTATATACTTGCTTGCTGGACTTATATAATTAGACTCGCCCTGATGAAGGAAATAATTTCCGAAATGCATTGGCTTTTTTAGTCTAATACATGTGGATTGTGGCAATTGCTTCCTCACTAAGGATTATTAGTGATAGCTTTTTGTTTGAACTACTATGGATAAATCATTTTTGATATGAATCAGAAAGACTCATCTTCCTTTCTCTAAGAAGTATGGTATATTATGGATACTTGAACATATTGTCGTGAATCAGATATAAATACGTGCCCATCTTGGGCCCCATATGAGAGCGGTTGTGTGACCCAGTATTATTACTTGGTCTCCAGCGTGTGTTGCAATTATAAGTCCGGGTGTCTCCAGACTTGTCACAGCCAGCTCCTTTTCAATTGGATGCATATTCTTTTTTGAAACATTTGATTTTTACTTGAATATTCTGAACATTTTTGAATACATGGTGGTGCCCACTCTCTTCTCTGCATATACTGAACACAACACAATCAGCACTGGACCAATCGAACCCTGTAACACCAACGACCTCCCTGCAGGGTCTTCATTAATGTGCGATATTTGGAGACCTAATGAGGAGAGATACAGAATCCCCACGCCTCCGTTCTTTTCCGACCCTGAAGCCCAGATTGTGCTCCCTATGATTCTGCATTGCAGGTTAAATTCATTGCCCTGCTTGAATTTTGTTTCCTGGACAAAAAGAATAACCAGGCCCACCTGCTTAAAAGTTTGAAATAACATGGATCTTTCCTGCAGTGAATTTTCGCCCTTAACATTCAGGGATCCAATTCTAATAGGCCTACCCGCCATCCCCAAGACAAGGCAATCTTTTCTTCCGTAGCCGAAGACCCCGAAAGGACCCAGGTCTTGCCCAGAATGATGTTTGCTGTTCTTCTAGTACATAAGGTACCGGTCATTGTGGAACCCCAGGGTACTCCCCCTCCCCCTCAAACCCTCTTGAAAGAGAAAAGGAAATAAGAAAAACAGCACATAAGTAAAGGAGAGTTCTGTGCAACCTTTCGCTTCCACCCATCCCCCTCCCCCCGAAGAAAAGTAGACGAAGAAAATAGAATCAAGAAGAGTAGATTGAAACAGTCGATAACATTTCCAAACATCGGATACGCCCTAGGTATAAACATAGGGCCGCTCTACAGGCAGAGCTCTGGAACCTAGTGCAAACCTAATGAAAATGTGATCCTTAATTTGGCAGATTGCCCGGAGACAACATCTGTTTGTGCCCAGCCCGGCTTGCTTGCCCAACAGCGAGCCACATTGAGGAAGACCGTAGGGGCCATTCAGCCAGAACCCCTTTCAAGTTTCAAAAGAGTAAAGTCTCGATCTGGGTCCTCTCAGTTGAAGCCACTGGATCCCCCCAGGAAGCCTCAGTCAGTTACTTTTAATTGGTTCTCTCCCTTGCTATGGTACAAAAAGGTACAAACGATAGCCTGAGAACCAAGTCCAAAATACGAAAAGAGGAACGTTTTCAGTTTTTTCTCCAGGGTTGTAAAATGAGAGTAATCTTAAGGAAGCTAGAATGCATTTTCACAATCGTTGGGGGAAGGCAGGCCACCAATTTGCACCCAGTTATATTTTGTGATAAACAGTGGAATGACAGTGGATGATCTTAGGGTTCTGTTTGGAGAATAATAGTATGAATAACCAATAAACAGTGGTCCATATTCATAGGACATGAGACTAAACAAGTAGATGATTTTAAAATGAATATGTTCCCACACAAGGAAGCAGTGCAAGATGCACAGTACCGAAGCCATGTGCTTCCTCATGTATGTTCTTACAGAATTATGAATGGTTGTAGTATCTGTACCAAGTAGGCTGGCAGGCCAAGATAAAGACTATTTGCATTGTCAATCTGAGATATAAGTCATTTATAATGTGCCTGTACACAAGTATTTCTGGGCAAGACAAGAGAGGGAAAACAGAGGGAGGACAAGACAACGATCTTACTAGGCCTTGTGTCATTCAGATTGTGCAAGTGCGAGAACGAGAAGTGCAAGGGGAAAGAGAGGGGTGGGGGAGTGTAAGGGATAGGGAGGGGAAAACAGGGCAGCAATGCTCTGAGTAAATGCAGCCAGTGAAGCGCGGCTCTGGGTAGTGCAAGGGGAACAAGGGACTGTTAGGTTAGAGTTACAGCCCTTAAGTGTGTGGCAGGCCTGGAGGCAATGCAAGGGTGACTGATCAAGAAATAGCCTGTTACCCAGTAAGACTCTGAGGGTAGCCAAGCAACCAGTCGGTACAGCAGACAGCTAAATCAGCAGGGGAGGGAGAGAGAAAAGCAGAGGAGAAGAGGAATGTTTTAAGCTGCTTCCGGAACTTCAGGTGGTCTGGCTCAAGTTTGAGAGGGGCAAGGAGGCCATTCCAGACGGAGGCACCTGCAGAGGAGAGAGATCTACCCCACACTCTCTGCCTGGAGAAGAGTCTAACCCTTAGAGAGTTGGAGGTAGCTGGGGGAGGACTCGAGAAGGAAGGTATTTTGGAAGAAAGTGTTGGATGTAGTGCATGCCCCGGCCCCAGAAAGACTTGTGGACAATGCAAAGGGTCTTGAACTTGATCTTGAATTTGATCCGTGCAACCACCAGGAGTCAGTGGACAGATTTTTAGGGCTGGAGAGATGCAGTCCCTGGGCTTGAGGCCAAGAATAAATCTCACAGTCTTGTTATGGATTAGTTGAAGAGGGCTGAGAGTAGAGGAAGGCAGACTGAGAAAAAGGCTGTTGCAATAGTCCAGCCTAGAGCTTCTGTGCGAAAGTGGGACTTCTTGGTGAAGTACGAGATGCGAGTAGAGAGAGAGTGGAGTCGAAGATGACACCAAGGTTTTTTGCCTCGCAGGAAGGCGAAGGAAGAGGGCCCAAGGCAGGCGGCCAGAGTGAAAGCGGAAAGCAGGGGCAGGGGTCCCAATGAGAAGGATCTTTGTCTTACTGGCATTAAGGCAGAGATGGTTCAGATGCAACAATCCTGAATCGCTGACAGACAATCAGGAATGAGTGAGTGAGGAGAGGAGGCTGAGGGGAGATCCACATGAGGAGAAGGTAGAGATCAGGTGGGCCAAAGGGACCGAGTAGAGGTTGAAAAACCAGGGTCAGAGGATAGAGCCCTGAGGAACGCCACAGGTGGAGAGAAAGGGATCAAGTTGGACCTGGGAGGGGCGGTCCAAGAGGAAGGAGGTCAGGGCCTGATCCGTGATGGCCAGGTTCTCACAGAGTCAATTGATCAGGATGGAGTGGTTGACCGTGTCGAAAGCAGAGGAAAGATCAAGGAGGATGATGACAGGAGAAATGCTGGATTCAAGGTTAGAGAGCAGATCTTCAAAGGTGTTCACAAGAGCAGTTTCCATGCCTCTGGCAGCCCTGAAGCCAGACCGATGGTCATGGAGATCACCAACAGATTCAGTGTGGAGAGTAAGCTGGGAGATGGCCAGCTTTTACAAGAGTTTTTCCAGAAAAGGGGTGATGGAGATTGGGCAATAGTTTGCCGCACAGGTAGGATAGGCAGACGGCTTCTTGAGGAGGGGGTGCACAAGGGATAGCACTAGACCAACAATAGTGGAAGTTATTTGTCCTGTTGCAGGATAGGAAGTACAATTTCTAATGTGTAAAGATGCCAGAAGACAGATTTTACCTAGGTGTCCAGTAAGAGATTGCAGTGCAGATTTACTTCCAGATTTCTGACTTGTTCAGCTGTGGCTGGGCACTCGCCTAGCTCCACGGAACAAAAACGATTATTTCCAAGTATCGGGATGGGGGCCAACAACCAAATTTACTGGAATGAGCTTTTAACATTGTTATTTATCCACGTGTTGATGGTTACGTTGCAAGAAGACAGTCATAATGGTCCCCCCGGAAGCGATAATTTGTTCAATTAATCAGCATTGTTGTCATAATTATAGAAATGTATGCCAAAGCTTTTGACCAATTTGTTTGATGGTGGAACCAAGACATTGAAATGGAGCAGGGACAAAGCTGCCCCTGAGGGACTTCGCTCAAAGATGAGAAAGCCAGATCTGAAAGGGGAGAAGGGTGGAAGAGGGCGATACATGACAATTGTCTGGTCTTGTAGAAATGGACTGAATCCACTGGAGGGTGCGGCCAGTGATTCTCTGAATGCTTCCAATTTGTGCAGCAGGATACTGTGACCAGCCACATCAAATGCTGCAGACCGGCCCAGAAGGCCCTGTGATGAATCCAAAGCATTTGTCACCTCTCCCCAAGGGGGGCAACCCTCTTTGGGACTTGGAAGGTGACCCTGCTTTTCTTAACACCCACTAGGGGACAGGGTAAGCGGGATCCCTCTGGAGGAGACTCCCCCCTTAGTGGACAGGAAAACCTGAAAGGGATTTAAGTCATCATGCCTCCTTATCCATCTCTTGGTACTAACCTACAACAGACCAGTACCATGGCATTTCCCATATCTGCCTAACAGCTTTGAATGAATTTGCTGACTCTTGCTGATCGAACGTCAACCTGTAAGGGGTCAAAAGGGTTATGGATCTCTAACAGAGTTAAAGGGGAGATACACACACCCTTTCAATATTATATTTGTGTTATTATTCAATATATTATGTGTGTTCCATATATACATTTATACCTGCATTGGGATGGTGACAGGACTGCAGGTTGGTCCAAAGAGGACTACATCAACATCCGGAGTGGATCAGCAACAGTTCCATATTTCCTTAAAATGTTTTGAAGGTCAAGCATCAAGCATTGAAGACGAGCCTATTCGTGTTTTTTTCAAAAGCATATAATTGCTCATTCATAAGTGGGCAGAATGCTGTTAAACTAGATCCCAGTGGTGTTCAATACATTTCTTCACAACACACAAACTGAGAGTGCATAGACAGCCATATATCTTTGTAGATTTCCAGATTTTAGTTGAGAAAAAGGTTACTAGCAGGACACAGAGTTCTCTAAACAGGTGAATAACAGCTGCAAGTAATTGTGGGTTAAGCAATTCATTCATTCTCTTTTTGGATGTTTCCAGCACAGCTGATACAGTCATAGTAAATATGTTTTGCTATCCTGATCTCTTTCTTGTAGTATGATGTATAGGTCAATAGCGCACGTTTATCTTCGAGTCAATTAGCGGTATTCCTGCATCTTTCTAATCAATGCATTTTCAATGTTGCATCTTTAGGGGCAATGGAGAACTATTTGTATCATTCTTTCCCAAGGAAAACCAGGTTTCAAGGTAAGAAACATTTCAATACGTTGTTACAGTTTTAAAGAGTTGGAACATTTCTCTCATAGTCCACAACGAAACAACATCTTTGGGCAGCTCCTGATTAAATGCAAAAGGTAGGTAAAGATTCCGAAAAAACTAAGCAGAGCTGCACAAGAGTAAACATTGAAGCTGGCGAGTATGACTCATTTGGAGACTGATCCAGACCCTGGATCATCAATCAAAGGCCTTGAGAAATAGGAGTTTACAGGTAGGAGGCAGACAGATTCACAATGGTGAAAGGGCTACCGGCGAGGACCCCCCCAGGCACCGTCAACTGCCACCAGAAATGGATCCAGAGAACGAAGACATCTAAGATGTTGTGCAGACTACTAAGATATGTTGAAGGGACCCAGAGGGCACAGGGGCAGATCAGTTCAAGTAACAGTTTTCCGGAGGTTGTGGTGCAGCACCCAGTAAACAAGTTCAGGCAACTCCTCAGCTTTCAGGAGGCTGGGACACAATGAAAACAAGTTCGTAGGAACCCCAAAATATGACCCTCAATCTGGAAATTTGCACACGCTTTTGTTGGGTGAATGGGCTTATCCATCAACATCCAAAAAAACAAGGTAATGGTTATTTAGAGGGAACAAGGCTAAAAAGCATCCCATAATCAAACTTGGCTTAGCAGATGGCCCGATTTAACAACTCTCCACCTATGACTATCTAGGCATAAGAATAAAGGGGGATTGCACTTGGAAGGAGCAGCTAGGTAAAGCCAGGCTTTCACTGGCTAGGTATAGTGGTATAGTGGTGCTCAGGCTAAGTTTACCATAGAGCATGGGGTAGGGTGCTGTGAGGGTTGCTCTGGAGGTCTTCAAAGCCCAGGCCAGGCAGGCAGCCCTCTATGGTTCTGTGCTTTGTGGCTCGACTAACAGTGAATCCTTGGCAGTGGTAGAGAACACATTTTTAAAGAATCTTTTAGGTTTACCCAATCTAGGTTTACCCAATCAATTTATCAATGCACCCAATCTATCAGTTAGTCTTGAATTGAATCTACAGCTCATCGAAGCAGCCTGCAAAGCTAATCTATTGTATTGTACAAGGGTTTGGACTAATGAAAACCTAATCAAGTATACATAAGTAGGCTGTAATGTGATGCCCAGTAAAAGAGCCATGCATTTGCTTTGGTTCCAGTCCCGAAAGAAGGAATTCCAAACCCTTGGGCTTATTGATTACTGTACTAACCCGGACACTATTTGTAGCAATTCCAAAAAATGTTACTGTTAATGGTCTTAAGGTAGCAAGGGAGTATGACATGTTTGTGGGGCTGGTCCATTCTACTCAATTAATAAGATACTGGTCAATAAAGCAGACAGTGGGCTATGAAGACTATCTGGACCAAATACATCCAAAACAAATGAGATCTTGTTATTCAAAGCACGTCTGGTCATTCTCTGCATGGCCACTGTTAAGAGCAAGCGGAACCATAAAGCTACCCCTACATATCCATTTTGCCCTGATGAAATAGAGGACATGGTTCACGGTCTTGTTTTGCCAGTACTATGTGACTTGAGAAGAGGATCCTTATAACCTCTGTTTATTGCTCATGCACTTAATACCACTGCCAAGGCTATGACACTAGACCTAGCAGCCAAAGATAATCTTGCAACCATGTCCACTAATCCAAGGGGGCCAGAGGGTCCTATATACCATGTTGTGCATATATGAGGCATGACTTCTCTGTTTGAGCTACTATTAGATTTTGTAAGTCAAGGGTAATGACTGTTTAATTTGAACAATACCTATGTTGGAATGTTCAGCTTATTTTATGCACTGTATTTTTCAACCATGTGGGATTTCTACTGTCACTCTAGTAATTAATGCACTTTTTGAACTTTTATATTCTGTATAGATTTTACTGTGATTAATGTATATTTATTCGAGTATAGTTTTTAGAATATATTTCTAAGTGTGTTTTGAAGATTTGTCTAGCAATGTCTATCAATTGATTGTATTGGTATTATTATTTTTTTTAAACTTTAGTTTTTATTAGCATTTTTAGAAATAACAAACACTTTCAAGAACCCAAGAGAAAACCCCCCCTGGTTTCAATATCAATGAACGTGCCAGCCCCAAGACTGCAGAACACCATACCAGTTTGTGAGGAACGTGCTGCTTTCTTTGTTCATCATCGCAATTAGTTTGTCCATCAAGAACATGTTTTTCACTTTTAGCTGCCAGTCCTCTTTGGAGGGGGGCTCGGGGCTTTTCCACATCTCGGCAAGGGCCACTCTGCCCGCCCACAGCATGGTTTCCCACATCCTAGGGTATTGATATAGCTCTGTTTCCTCTGGGGGGAGACCCAACAACATTGTTAAGGGATTCAGTGGCAAGCGCTCTTCTATTACCTCTGCCATCCAATCCCGCACTGAGCCCCAGTAGTCCTGAATTTTCGGGCAGAGCCACGACATGTGTCCTCTGGTGCCTGCTGTCCACAACCTCTCGGACACCTAGGCGAGACCACCATGAACATCCTCGACAACTTCGCGGAGTCCCTGTGCCACCCCTGTAGCACCTTAAAGTTGTGCTCCATGTCCGAGGTGAACAAATTTCCATGAAATGCTATTTTGAAGATTCTGGCCCAGGCGTCCTCTGAGATCTCCTCACCTGCTAGGTTGTTCCAAAATGTACGAAAGTTTCTTCTGCCTTGAAGGTCAAAGGTGTTTAAAGGATAGTTCCGGGACTTTTTTTTTATTGTCCCTACGGTTCGGCCATGTGTTTTTAAGCATAACTCGGTGGTTTATAAGGTAAATAAATGAAACCAAAGAATATTAGGTGTGGATTTACCTCATTGGTGTGGTCAGTGGTAAAAAACAGAACGTCCTGCGTTCATGCCCACTCAGCAGTGGGTTGTAAATGACATTATGCACAAAGGCATGGAGAAAATCCACTCGTGCTTACAAGGAAACCAATCTGTGGATCATAAAAGATCCAATTAGATACTGTGGTTCACACTCATACTTGGTCAAAGAGAAGGATTGTAATCAGATTCTTACCTTGTAATACACAGAGAGAAACGATCCTCCACTGTGCAGCTGCAGGGCAATGACTCAGACTGCACGTAGAAAACTTTCCTATGGACCTTACCCGACTTTTCGTCCATTAACGCACTCGAAATCAGCCGCCATTTTCTGATAATCCTATCATTTCCCCCCATCGCCCTGGCTCACCTGCTTTTGCGGCACTAAATCAAATCCCCCGCCCCTGAAACAGACTTTATCAAAACATTCATATTCCCCGCCTCTATACGTGACGTGACTGTGCTGCGTAGGCAAACGCGCCCAGGCGTCTTCTACGCGACTCCACACAGAACCCGGAAATCAGCACAGATCAGCTCACAACACAGCGCGCCACAATTGGGAATATGAAACTGTACTTTTAAATTAAACCGCAAGATTGTAAATTTGGTAAAGTACATTTATTTGACATCAAATGTTTTGAGAATATTCAGCGATTTGCATTTTTATTTGCTCTTGATCCAAAATAGTTCGTCTTGAGGCAAGCGATGTTCGTGTGCAGTACACAGGGTGTTGGTTTACGATAAAATAAGCTCTTCGGTTGCACTGATAATCGCATGGCTGTTCCAACAACGAGGCACTAGGCCACCACAACGGTCTGTATGTTGCATCTAGCCGTTAGTACCGCGTAAGGGCATACTTGTACTTGGCGATCGTCCCATAAAATGGTCAGGGTGGTAACGTTGTTCACGCGGAGAAGCAACTGGCGGTTAAAAAACCCATCCGCCGGTGTCTGGTACTCGTGACACATGCAATAATGAATGATGTACCTGTTTGAAAAACATAAAAAATGAAATTAGTCTCACCATCAGATCTTTATTAAAATTATTCATTTTATATATTAGGTCGGGAAATTATTTCATAGCTAGGACAGTGCAACTGGGTATTATACGTCAAGGGGGGGCTGTAGGATACTGAGACAGTCCCCCAGTGCAGGGGTTGACAGGGAGGCAGTGCAGGTGGAGAGTGGAAGGGCCCAGTACCGAGGTCGCAGACAGTGGACCAGTTGTAGCAGGGGAGAGGGAGAGAGAAAGCAGAAGCAAAGAGGAAGGTTTTGAGGTGCTTCCGTAAAAGGAGATGGTTCTCCTCAAGATAGTGCGCGGTACAAAACAATATGCCACATAGAACGAACAAGTACAACTTAACCCGTCTTTAAAGCTACTGTATAGTAATTAAATTGCGGTATAAACTCATCTAAAGAGTTACTTACATTATATTTGCATTTTCCATTGTGTCTGTGCGTAGGGCAGCCCCGAAATACCACTCCTTCTATGCCGACGTTATTTCTTCTAATGAACGAACATTAAATGGCTTTCGTTTCTGAAATTATATTCATTATCGTTTACGTTATTGCACCACACCCCCAAAAAGAAGTCTTTCGGGATGGTCCCGGCCTGTCAAGGTCAAATAACAATAGAACCTTATACTGAGTCGTGGGCCATTCCGGCACCCGAGCAAAAAATCAAAGCAGCTGACCTTCACTTTGAACGAGCACACATTCCTAGTTAGCTACATTCAGTGTAAGGCCATCTCACAGGACTTGAAATTTACACTCCATCTTTGCATTTTGTCTGCGTGCATTTGCAGCCCCAGAGAACCATAAATACGGAGACATTCTATATTTTTTGAAAAATGATTTATATTACCGTTTGGTTTAATTCAATGCGCAAATGAACAAGGTTGGATAGACACATTGCATGTACACTGAGCAATCAATTTTATTTACACAATACATAGCTACACATATTCAATGGGCCTGCGACATGAGGAGACTCCAGAGCAAAGTCACAGGTGACACCCGGGTGGTTCGCACAACTGCACGGTGAAGGGAGGGGCAACGGTGGAGAGACACATTGCATGTACACTGAGCAATCACTTTTATTTACACATTACATAGATACACATATTCAATGGGCCTGCAACATGAGGAGACTCGAGAGAACAGACAATCAAATTACAATCATTTAAACCGTGATGTGTATTTCTCAATGAGCTCTTCTTTAGGTGGACATGGAACACAGGCAATGTTGGGTGGCAATGCAGTTGTCCCCTGCACAGGTTCGTTCACAACACCATTTATGTGCCTATCTAGGACGTCAACAATAAGTCTCTCAATAAACTCATATTGCATATCCTCAAACACTGGTTTGATCACCCATTGTTTACTTCTTTTAGTGAAGGCCTTATTGTAGCGAAGCGTCCCTAAAGTTCCGGTCGTCCTACTTTGTTGACGGCCAACATTATGATTATGTGCCAAGACCGCTAGAAGAGTCCGATTTATCATGCCCTCCATGCCAAAATGCAATCGTTTTGGCCTGTACTTTAGGCACATATTGTGGAACACCTCCAAATCTCCTGTGTGGCAGAATTCCGTGAGTCCCCTCAAATCTCTTGTTATAGTTTTATCAAATACAATCTTTTCAATGGCTTTGTGAGTGGGTGATGAAGGAATGAACCACTTCTTCTTCCGTGCCTCCTCTGTGGACAAATGGCCATGTTCACAATTGTGGAAATGTTGGTTTGTGTTCCAACGGTGAATGTTGGTACAGTGTAGCATTACTGACCGCCATTTTTCCAGTAGAATTTCCAACGACCCTCCACATGTTTTTGAGCTCCACCAAAGATGGTTGCTGATTGACTTGGACCACTGTGAAATACCTTGCATATCTTTTTTTTTACCTGCAGCCGACATTTTTTTATTGATTGTTTTTGCAAGATGCCAAACGTCAAATTGGTGATTTATATTTTTGTACTCTTCTCTCATTGTCTTGGCAATTGAAACGTGTCTGTCCGTGGCTATCAGGTCGATCACCATTCCCCGCGATTGTAGTTCTTGCAATGATGCTACAAAGCCAACTTTCTCCTAGGCCACTGAGGATGTACTTTGTGACACCTGCACGACCACCGAACTCACAATTTTCTTACTTTCCATGTCCTGAAAGTGGTAGGTGCAGTACTTGGCTGAAAATCCTGGGCTGTCGCACTGTCCATCACCGGCTAGCCTGAACCGTTTGCCCGCGAATGTACTATCAATAGACATTTTTTCCATTCTCCAAGCTTCGCTAATGGCTGGAAATAGATAATCGGTTTGGTATTTGTAGAACTGAGTTTTCGCAATGAAATGGATTCCCACAAACTGAAAGAAAGACTCTAACTTTTTAAAACTTGAACCACTAAAAAGTGCAGCCGCTGCACAAAGTAGATTGCCTGCTGGCAGTTGCCCCAGCATGGGTTGTGCAGACCATGAAAAAGGATGATATTTTGTACAGGTAGCATGTATTTTAAGGTTAGTGCCTCGAATTGCACGAGTCACATTAATCAATGGCTCCCCACATACTTCCCCACCAACCGAATGCCCACATTTCATCCGAATAATAATATCAATCAAAAAACTATCGAATACAATGCATTTGGCCTCTTTCCTTATACTGTCACTCTGCATCCCAGCTGGTTCGGCCTGTAACGTTGAGGACATGTCACTCACATGAGAGGTAGAATCTCTGATATCGTCTTCCGCTATGTTCAGTGATATTGATGGTGTTTCATTGTCGTCCACTTCATTCTCTTCCATTGCAACATCTGTTCCTTCTCCGGCGATGGGTGAATAAAACAATTTCTTCAACTTTCTCGCGGTCTTAGTTTTTGCGGGTGTGGATTCTGTGAATTGATCTCCGACTGCATCCGAACTACCAGGAGGACATTCACTATCAATGGCTGGTGGTGGTATAGCTCCGTTGTCAATCACTTCATATTCTTCCCATTGGCACGATGCATCTCCAGTCTCAAGTCCCTGCCAAAAGGTTTGACAAGCAACATCTCTCGTTCGCTTCACTGTCTGTGTAGATCTAGTTCTTACACCCACTCGCAACTAGAGGACAGATTAGAAAAGGGATGTTCAGTTTAAACACAACTTACAGTATTGAACTATTAACATTGAAAAACAACATAATATAGTGACCAGGACACTAACCTTCTTTTGCTTTCTTTTCTTTGAAACTTTCTTGCCTCGAACTTCAACAACAGGACGCTGTTGCTCCGACTCGTGTGTGCATGTCTCCACTTCCTCTTGCGCTGCAACGACTATATTTTCATGATAAGCACATCCATCACGCACTGACGCTCCATCGACTCCCTGAAACATAGAACTTTCATTAGTATGTATAATAATATCAAAAACACAAAATGTACTTGGGGACCAATACACACGTACATCTCAATAGCAAAACACGAATGAACGCTTTGTGTAGAACATTCAAACGACAATTATTCACGCATTGTTGATCTAGTTAGAAGGAACTGTCAAGATCCATATCTCGGGCTCCTCATAGACTTCCATTGATGATATTATTGAAGATGATGCTTCAGTAACTCAGTAATTGCATTAGTATGGTTTTCTATTTTGTTAAAAAGAACATAAACTTTGTGCAGGCGTCAACGGCTCATCTAAATAGACCTGCACAAATGATCAGTTGTCTAAAATAAATAATGGATATCTAAATATGATTCGATTTGCTCGATCGTTGGAAGTGTCACCACCCAGAGATCTGCATCAACTACTAGGGGTGATGTTCTTGTAGAAGAAGCTCCGTCATCTCCCTGAAACATAGTACTTGCGTTAATAAAGAAGGAAGTATAGCGGATGTAATCACGTCATATGATTTCGCTTGATCGAACTGTCAGTATCCATACCTCGAAATGCATAAGAACATCAAGGGACGATGTAACTGCGGTGCACACTTCTGCAAGCTGTTGCGCCGACCCGTAACTGCATGCTCCCCCTTCTTCTTGGACTAATGCTCCATCGACTCCCTGAAACATAGGACTTTCATTATTAATGAACATAATATTGAAAAAAGAAGACACATAGGAGGGCGACGACAGAAGGACATATCAATGGCTAAAAATGAAAGAAACATTGTGTGTAACAATCACGCTACAAGAATGCAAGATCTGATGATCTCCATCGATGGAACTGTCCGGAAACGTACCTCGAGCATCTGAGTGACATCAGCGGTAGTCGTCAATACGTTGGACTCCTCAGCATCTCCCTGAAAGACAGTACTTGCATTATTTTGGATAACAATAATTATAACTGAAAACAAAGACTAGAGGACGAGTACAAGGGTGTACCATTAGGTAAAATAATTACACGATAAATTAAAACTATTGATTTACATGCCTAAAACAAGTCAGTGGCAGAATAGCCACGTAAGATTACCCGATAGGCGCTTGAAGTGGCTGATGACTGCAATAACGACACGGATGGAGAATCTTCCGCCTTCATATTGAGTGGATACATAAATGGGGAAATTATTGTTAGCCAATGCTACACACTACCGCAAGGCCGAGAGATAAATACGTAAACTTGACTCACCAGTGGAGGGATGTGGACGAATAGAGTGGGAATAGCGGTTGAGAGCAATTTTCGCCTCGCTCGCGGTGTGTTCTTCTTTATTAGCAATGATGTGGAGTACATGTTAGAGGTAAAGTGCCTGCTGCAGATGCGGTATCGATCACCCCTCTTGTCCGCAAAGACTTCTAGGACTCTACTTTGAAGCTCAGACGGTGGATATCCGCAATATCGGACCCATTCTCTTATCTGATCTATTGTCTTAGGGAAAACATGCATTATAGTACCTTCAGATTTATTATGGGTCTTCGAAGGGCAACCGCCAATGGAACAGGCAGGCATTGTGGAAAGTTCTGAAAAGTAAAGATCAACAATTCTCTATGAATACCAATGTAAACTCAGAACATGTGACTAGTTCCTTGCATGTACTGTCTTGAACGAAAAGAAATTGGACGCAAAATGATTATGGTACATGGCCTTACCTTGACGAACAAACAGTTAGATGCAGGGATCAGAGTAGTTTCTTGTCGTAGAACAGGGAGCAGTTCACAGGTTGCAAACTGAGGAGTTTCCTCGAAATGGTCACGGAAGTTCACAGAGACGAAGAGCAGATAACCAGCACCTTCACGGGTTGATTAGCAAAGCGCAAAGAAGTGCTCATTAGAAATATGAAGTGGGTTATAAAGAATTCGAAACAGGGGTGTGTTTGTGAATGAATGACGTGTATATGTCGTGGCATTATGCGGTTTGCAGGGGACCGTCCAGCGTGAGGGGGGATGCTTGGCAGGAGACACGGGGTCTGGAGGTAGACATGGGAACAACAACCCATGCTCTATAGACCACTTTGAAGTGTACATGGTCTTTGGCACCTCTTGGCCTTTATCGCTCCCTGACAGCTCCAGTTGCCAGCACAAGTACCCCGGTGCGAACTGCCTTTGATAGGGCGGGGGGTGGATTGGGGCGTTGGTCGTGCAGACAAGACACAGGAAGACTCGTGAATGGAGACACACTTATGTGGATTGCAGGGGGCCGTCCAGCGTGAGGGGGGATGCTTGGCAGGAGACACGGGGTCTGGAGGTAGACATGGGAACAACAACCCATGCTCTATAGACCACTTTGAAGTGTACATGGTCTTTGGCACCTCTTGGCCTTTATCGCTCCCTGACAGCTCCAGTTGCCAGCACAAGTACCCCGGTGCGAACTGCCTTTGATAGGGCGGGGGTGGATTGGGGCGTTGGTCGTGCAGACAAGACACAGGAAGACTCGTGAATGGAGACACACTTATGT
This sequence comes from Ambystoma mexicanum, assembly GCF_040938575.1. Taxonomy (NCBI): domain Eukaryota; kingdom Metazoa; phylum Chordata; class Amphibia; order Caudata; family Ambystomatidae; genus Ambystoma; species Ambystoma mexicanum. The sequence continues at coordinate 474,689,676 of NC_090934.1, forward strand.
GGATTGCAGGGGGCCGTCCAGCGTGAGGGGGGATGCTTGGCAGGAGACACGGGGTCTGGAGGTAGACATGGGAACAACAACCCATGCTCTATAGACCACTTTGAAGTGTACATGGTCTTTGGCACCTAGGCAGTTAGTCAGCAGCAGGCTGGCCGGTGGTGGCAAGGCGGCACGGGCCAGAGGGGGTCATCTCTGTACCCGGTGCCCAAAAGGATGATTTATTATGATCAACCATATTGATTATTTACCTATAACCATGTTTTTTATCAATAAAATCCAACGGCCTTCCTTTTATTGCCAACGCTTGAACAAAGTGGTGTGGTAAGTATTTTTGGGGGAGGAGGCAAGGCCGGGAGGCTTGATGCCAACCCGCAAAATAACATATGTATGTCTGCTGCATATGGGTTCAACGGTTATGTGGATTGAAGGTGGGCGGCCAGCGTGAGGGAGGATGCTGGCCGGAGACATGTGGTGTGACAAGACAAGGCACAGGAAGACTATTCAATGGAGACACACTAGATTCATTTAAAAAATCAAAACAACCATTGTTAAAATATATGTTGGGTTTTATTTTAGATCTTAAGTTCAATTGAACATAAATAATAAACATTACACATTGTAAAGTTCCGGTTGCAGCACATCCAGGGAAAATCTGCGGTATTGTCCACTGTCGCTGGGGAAATGTTGTCTAATGGCAAGTACCACACAGGCAGGTATTACTCTCCGAACGCGGTGTCCGAGCCTCCCGTGAAGCCACCAAGTGAAGCAACGATAGGCCACCAGCCTGTACCACCTGTGAAAATGAAAGATGCAAACTGTATTAAAATGACAAAACTTTCTTATCACTATCGATTCAGGTAAAAAATGTCATTCTGCTTTGAAAAAAATTCTATCTAGAAAATGCACAATATGGAACCAATTTACATGCATTCGAATGATATGTAGATGTAATTTTATATGTGGGAGACGACCATGAAATAGTAGTGGCATCACTGACATCACAACCAGAGTATACTTACTCGTTACTCGGATTACGCGGACGAACAGTGCCGCGAAGTTCGTGCATAAGCACCATCATCATCCTCAACACGGTCCGTGAGAGGCAGGCTTCCCTGAACTCTGGCAGCTCGGTGATGCATTGCGGACTTGGCTCGCCTTCCGAAATGTAGGCCAAGCACCCGGAATTTTCACGGCAGCAGCAGTTCTCCTCCTCAGTTGGCATTAGCTCGCACCGATTGCACGTGCACCAGGTGGAGACGCCGTCCATGCGACATGGTCCAGGCTCTTCATCCGTTGACTGGTCCTCCCAACTGCCGTCCGAATCCCCATCGTTTTCGCGTGCTTGCCTTTCCAGTAGTTCTTCCTCGGTGTACTCGGGCTCGTACATATACGGCATTATTGTAGCCATTGTGTGGTAAAGAAAGTAAAATAATTTACAGAGATGGTACAGGTGTTCACAAGGCCTAGAAGCGGCGAAGGTAGCTGACCAGAGCACAGAAACGAGTCACAGAATACTCAAAGTAACACAGAGAGAGTAATGGAATCGAAAATCTGATGCTGTGTGTTGTGAAACGGTGTGTTTATACTTATAGAGGAAAGAGGCGTCCTGCCATTTCCATGGCGACACTTCATTAGCTGAGGCGCAGCGATTGTTGACACGAAACGTGCTTTGGCGTTGGGAAATGGGCGGTACGCGTCTGCTGATGTCAGGCTCAGGGGCGGGGGATTTGATTTAGTGCCGCAAAAGCAGGTGAGCCAGGGCGATGGGGGGAAATGATAGGATTATCAGAAAATGGCGGCTGATTTCGAGTGCGTTAATGGACGAAAAGTCGGGTAAGGTCCATAGGAAAGTTTTCTACGATCTACCGAGTTATGCTTAAAAACACATGGCCGAACCGTAGGGACAATAAAAAAAAAGTCCCGGAACTATCCTTTAAGATCTTGTACATGTTGGACACCGCCCCTTTCCTTGAGGTCGCCAGATCGAGGAGTTTTTCGAAGGGGGTCAGCTGTCTCCTCAAGTTCGGGCCCCATGATGGGTTGCAGAGGATGCCCTTCAGGCGGAGGTATTCGAAGATGGACATCAAGTCTCTTCCGAGAGCCTCCCTGAGGTCCTCATATGTTAGGAATTCCTCTTCTCTGAACAGCTGTCCTGCCCATTCCATTCCCTTGTCCGACCATTCCTGAGAGTGCCGGAACCCCCTGCTTCCCAGTTTAAGGGGGTGGCCCCAGAGAGAGGTCATTGGAGACGGCGAGGTGGTGAGGTGAGCGGTCCGGGGGCCCTCTCTCCAGATGTCCCAGAGGACTCCCAGGGTCGGGTGGGACCTTAAGAGTTGAGGGATCGACCCGCGAGGGGCCCACAAGAGGTCTCGTACCTTCAGGGGATGGGCGTCCATGTCTTCCAGGTATGTCCAATACGTTCCCATTCCCTCTTTCATATGCTCCAGAAGGACACGTAGTTGGGCGGCGCAAAAGTAGAGGTAGAAATCCGGGAGTCCAAATCCCCCCTCCTCCCTAGGCAGAGACAGAGTGGTCCTCCTTATTCTCGGGGTTTTCCCCTGTCACACAAAGTCTTGGACCCCTTTTTGTAGTTCTCTAAAAGTCTGAGCGGGGATGTTGGTTGGGAGAGCCGTGAAAAGGTAGAGAAGCCGTGGTAAAATATTCATTTTTACTGAAGTCATCCGGCCATACCACGATAGGGTCACCTTGTCCCATCTCCTCAAGTCTGACTTGATTTCTGCCATCATGGGGTCATAGTTTGCGGAGCTCAATTTCGAAATGTCTCTGGTGAGGAGAACACCCAGATACTGTACAGCGGCCTTCTCCACTTTGATCCCATGAAACCAGTCTAGAGGGTCGAGCCCCGGGTCTATTGTCCTCATAGGGAGCAGGACGGATTTAGCGGCGTTTATCTTCAAGCCTGAGAAGCGACCAAACGCAGCTACCAACGCTAGGAAGGGGGGGAAGTGATGGTATTGTATTATTTAAGGGTCTTAATTCTGTTTTCATAATGAACAAACAACTATCAAGTTGGTGGATCCACGCAAAACAGCAGCAGCAAGACTGCACAATCTTGACCCTTTAAGACAGGGCAGCTTAGTCACTAGTCAGGACTGAAGAACTGCAGGCAGGACAAAAGATGATCCCTTGGAGGAAGAATGCTGGGGAAGAAGTTGTGCCTGGCGCGTCCTGAGATGGAACAGCCTTTAAAGGGAGCAGGAAAGACTGTTTTACCCCAATGAAGAGGGTTTTCAGTTTTTACAGACAACAGTGCAGGCATCATGCAAAGCTTTGTTTTCTGATGGGTCCGGAAGACCCTCAGCCAGCTGGAACTGGATCACATTCCGTCAGGAAAGCCTTTGTAAACACATGAAGGCAACATGAAAAATCCCTTTGAGAAACTCTGAAAGCAAAACCACAAAGAAAATGTCCAGGATACAGGACTTCAAATAATTTGGTAGCCATTTAACTCCTGTTCAGGAAGCAAGTGACTACCAACATGGTACAAAGGTAACATGCAGGTGATCCAGATTAAAAAAAAAAAAGCACAGCTGCCAACAGCATATAATTGAAACGTATTGGTGAGGAAGCTCACACGGGACTAACTGGGACACTTTGCAGTACCCCTGCCTTGGTCATATGTGCTACTTAGAGAAACACATATAAAGTTAATTGTTCTGTGACGCTTTGAAGGAGCATTATTGGAGGATAAACAGTGCACATTTCAGGAAAAGCGTCAGAAACAGTTTGAAGGTCAGGGCCGCAGTGGGACTACAAAAGTAAAAGGATCTTTCCACCCCAACGCCACCCTTTTGCCCCACATGCATCTACATCCATGGCCTTTCATTAGCCTCAACACAAATGCAGGTTTACACTGTGAGTAACGTTGCACAGTTAGTTGTGTGTTGCACTAGTTGGTGGCAGGCATTAACTTATTTGTGACTAGTGAGGTTCAGTTTGCTATATCCAGGAAGGGACACAAGAGGGCACCCAGATGTTAAAACCCAATAACAAGTCACACAGCTAAACGTTAACGCTATAATGAATGGAGCAAGGATGTTGCCACGTATCGGCATGGCTTCTGTATACCTGAAAGATGTTTGGATGAACTTACCCTGGGAGTTTGCATACTTTAATTGTCGAAGTTGCAACAGGGATGTTGGAGAGAATACACTGCCAGATGGTCTAGGAATCGAGACAACGTCAAACCAACGAGCACCATTATAAAGACTTACTGTGCACCTTGCCAAAGCATGGCTGACTGGAACCTTGTAAGCCACCAGAGGGAACTGACAAACAAGAGCGCTCACTCCCCCCAACCCCACAGACATAGGGAGGTTGCAAGTCTCAAGGATCCCCTGTTAATCATAAAATCTTGCTGCTCATCTCTGCATGGTTCCAGCATAACGAAGCCAGAGCACGGGAGCACTGGTAACAGACAGTGCCACATAACTCTGAAAATATCATTAGGGTTCTGAGGATTCAACATCTTACCTTATCTACAACCTCTGGACATTGACTGCATCTCATAGCCGTACCGGCAGCAAACAGGACAGTTGCCTGCATCAGAATCTTTCATCTCCCCTGAAAAAAACCTGCTCCAGTAATCTTCATCATGTATGCTTTGAGAGGTTAGTGGTTGTCACCAGACCCCTTGCTGCCCGAACCAGAGACCAGCATTGCTACGTCTGACCTTTCACGTCACAAAGTACCAAAGTTGTCACAGCCAAGGCAGATGGATACTATCGGCGACATTGGGCCTAAACCGGACAATTTAGGGTACCACAGCATCAGGGCCATATACTGCTCCACCAATCCTTGCTGGTCCATTCTCTCCGATTCATTCCCATAAGAAATGAACTGCCAGTGGAAAAGATAGTCACTCAAACCTGAGGTATTGACTAACTGGGTATCAAATTATCAGATTGTCTTTAGGCATTGCTGGTGATCCGACCTGGTAGAGCCACAACCCTTAAACACTGAAAAGGTTTCTTCATAAAACTAACGTATTCGTAATATGCATACAATTTTACTTACAGTCTCAAAAGATAAAGAACAATAGATCAGATCATCCTTGTGTGGACATTTTGTTACTAAATGTTGTGTGTTGTACTGTATCTCAAAATGCCTTGCTCCACCTCCTGAGAGTTGTTTTTGAGTGCTCAGCCACTGCTACCACCTTGTGAGCCAGAGAAAGCTTGCAAGATACCCTGTTGCAGAGCTGTGGGTTTGTTCCCCTCACCCCTGAACAGTGTGTCCTAACAAGGGCAGCCACAAGACCCATTTCATTTACAATGTTTATATAGCCAGGAAATCAGCACTTTGTATGGCTAACCAGTCCTCAACTATTGCAATGTTTCCGTAAATTCGATTAGAAGAACTTGTATAATTTTGTAAACGCTGGCCTTTTCTGTAGTACACATTTTAACTGTACAAACAGAGTGGCGTTTGGGACTGGATGCATGCTGTCTTCTCATTTAAATAAATTCTAGCCACACAAGAATGAAAGCTGGGGCACACATCAAATACATGATCTGTGTCCGTTTTTCTTTTATAAGATTTGGTTTCTCTCCAATAGTTTATAGTGGCTGCACCACTCATCAGTATATGGTCCTTTTCAAGAAATATTTGGGTCTGGGACTTCCTTGTGTGCCTAATGCAATTTCATTTCACTGCTGCCCAGCCAGATAAAGAAATTACCTTTGTTGATTTAGCAGTCAGTTGTATTGACTCAATACCTTCGGGTTTAAAAGGCTTGGCTTTAGTAATGTAATTCTATGGCTCTTTCAGATTCTCGCCTTTTAAACTATAAATACTACTTACTAAAGTTTATCGGAACATTTGTTTAAATGAATGCAAGTCTTCTGACTAGGGCGATGACATCCTTTAAAAAATATCTCTCTACAGTGGCCCTTCCTCCCTAGAAAAAGCACCTCCAAAGCGGGTCACATGTCACTTACGATAAGGACCTCCCCAGAGTAATTCATATGTTACCTACAGGGTGCTCTCCCCACATAGAGTTGAGAGGTTCACCTTTTCTTTAGATTGAGCTTTTCTCAGAGAAGGCTTATTCTCTCTAAAATGACCTTGCAAAAGTGGATCGACCCTTTCCTAGAGTGATGTCTACACTATAGTGGGTTGACCTGTTTTTAGAGAAAGATCTTTCTAACTTAACCCCATCCACTGAGACAGATCGATGTATAGTGGACTAACACTTCTGGAGAAGGATCTCTCTCCTAAGTAGGCCACCTATTCTGCCACTAACGTACAGGAGTAAAATCTTCAAAGAATTAGGTTCTCCACACAGAGCTCAAGCCTTCACTACTTCACTCCTATCGACACCCACCACAATGAATATCAGAGGTGTAGTAAATGTATACACATCACGGTGGCACAGGAGAGAAGTGCTGCTCCAAAACGTAGGGACACATGCTCCTCTGCCCAAATGCATACTTTTCCAGTTTAGACAAAGGTTCCTCTGAATATTGCGCTTTACATCATAGCTTCTATTAGCTAGAATGCAGTGGAGGTGCGAAGGGCTGTGACAAAAGGAACCTAAAAAATAAATATTTTTAAAGACTACCCGATGATATGGATGTGGGGGAGTTGGGTCGACTAAAACTTTAGTTTCCCTCATGAGGCACCTCTTTACTGTATGTATGCATTTTTAATAGGACTATTTTTTGAAAGGGTTAAATATAACCTGTTGCCCCAGTGCCAACAGCATGATGTGCCTTCAGCGAGCCTGAGAGCAAGACTGACCAGGTCCTAGCGCAAATCTCAAACCGGCCAGCCACTGATTCTAAGTCCTATCCTCAACAAGGGTAAGCATTACAAAGAGGGAGTTCCTTGCAGGCTAAACCAACATGATTCTCCACAAATACCTAAGAGAGGGTTTCTCTAAAACAGACTATTAGGCAGACCAGCCCAAGAGCAAAAGCCGAAGCCCCTGGGACAAACCAGCCCATAAGTACCATGCCCAAGGGAACCAGGATGTTCAGAACTGCATCTCCTCTGATGCACTATGAGGAACACGTTACTTACCTGTAATTGTTGTTCTCCAGCATGGGTCTGGCATGGATTCACATGCTCATGAATAATCCCCCGTCGTCAGGCCGGGAATCCTCGGTATAGAAAAAAATCAGTATCAGTTTTGTTTCTGATCGGTCTTTCTTAGTAGTAACCAATCACTGGTCTCTGGGCCATACTGCCTCCAGCCAATGACTGCCCTCTCCCTAAGCCCCGCCTCTGGCAGCCATCCTCAGATTTGGTAGCACGTAAAGTGGCAGTATGACCAAGTGAAGAGCCGCAGAGGGGTAGGCGGGAGGGTTTGCATGTGAATCCATGCCAGACCCATGCTGGAGAACAGTTACAGGTAAGTAACTTGTTCCTTCTCCAGCATGGGGTCTGGCATGGATTCGCATGCTCATGAATAAGAGAATACATAGCAGTACACACATGCACAACCACGGGAGATGGCAACCGGCTCAACATTAAGCAATACAACAACTCAACATTAAGCATCTCTTACCTCCTCACCAGGCTCACCTTGGGCGAAAAGGTTGCGCAGCACTGCTTGGCCGACCCTGGACTCCTCCCTGGAGTCCCGATTGACGCAGTAGAATCTTGTGAAGGTGTGCGTCGACCTCCACGTCGCAGCCCTGCAGATGTCCAGCAGGGGCACACCAGACAGGAACGCCCTGGTAGCAGTGATCGCTCCGGTCGAATGGGCTCTCGGACGGCCGGGCAGCGGTCGGTTTGCCAACCGGTGACAGTGCATGATGCAGCCGGAGAGCCATCTGGAAATGGAAGTCTTCGAGAGAACCTTCCCTTGATTCACAGTCCCAAAATTCACAAACAGCTGTGACGTCTTCTGAAAACTCTTCGTGCGGTCCACGTAGAACTTCAGCGCTCTAGCTACATCCAGCGAGTGCAAAGTCCTCTCGGCCGGCGACGAAGGCGACGGGAAGAAAACTGGCAACACCAAGGGCTCGTTGAGGTAGAAGTCCGACGGCACCTTGGGCATAAAGGAGGGGTGTGTCCTCAGCACCACCCTCGTGTCATGAAAAGTCAAGTATGGAGGCTTGCAAGATAGGGCCTGGATCTCTCCCACTTGTCGTGCGGAGGTGATGGCCACGAGGAAAGCTGTCTACCATGACAGGAACTTCAAAGGCGCCGAATGCATAGGCTCGAATGGGGCCCCCATGAGCCTGGTCAGCACCACATTAAGCTCCCACGCCGGTGCAGGAGCCTTCACCAGCGGGAATGATCGGAATAGTCCCTTCATGAATTCTTTCACCAGGCGATGAGACCACAAGGACGCCCATCCCGTAGTCCTGGTATATCGGGAGATTGCAGCCAGATGTATTTTGATGGAGGCGTGAGCCAGTCCAGCTTTGGCCAGCGACAGTAGGTACGGCAGCACTTGAGGGGCCATAATCCGCAGAGGGTTAATCTTCTGTACACGGCACCAGACAGAGAACCTCTTCCATTTATCTACGTAGCACTTGAGAGTTGAGGACGCCCTGGCCTTTGCAAGAACCTCTCTGCAGTCGGCCGGGATGTCGTACCCTCCAAACTCTAGTGCTGCAGGAGCCAGGCCTGCAAGTTCAGCGACTCCGGGTTGTGGTGAAGAATGGCGCCTCCTTTTCTGGAGAGGTGGTCTGCGTCCGTCGGCAGCATGACTGGTGTGGACGTTGACAAGTCCAGAAGGTCCGGGAACCAGATCTGTCTCGGCCACGCCGGTGCGACGAGGATCATCCTGCACCGGGACCTCTTGAGCTGGTTGATGAGCCGGAGCAGCAACGGCAGCGGAGGGAACGCATAGAGAAATAGGCCGTCCCAGGGGAACGAAAAAGCATTGCCCATGCTCCTCGGCTGGGGGAACCTGCTGGCGAACCTCCGGCACTTGGAATTCGTCGCGAAGAGATCGATTTGAGGTTCGCCCCATCGTCGGAAGAGTCGATCCACTTGATCCTGGCGTAGTTCCCACTCGTGGCACGAGCGCAGCTCCCTGTTGAGTGAGGCGGCGATCGTGTTTTTTATTCCTGCCAGATGAAGAGGCACCAGAAACATCCCTTGGGCGACGGCACAATGCCACAGATCCTGGGCTTCCTTGGGCCTGGGCCGGGGACCTGGTTCCGCCCTTCTTCCGGATGTAGAACATTGTGGTGGTGTTGTCAGTGAAGATCCTCACCACCTTGCCCTTGTCGGACGGAAGAAAGGACCTGAGGGCCCAGAACACTGCGCGGAGCTCCAAGATGTTGATATGGAGTGACTTCTCCTCCGGGAGCCAAAGGCCTCTCGCATGAAGATCTCCGGAGTGCGCTCCCCAGCCTTCCAGGGAGGCATCCTTCGTCACCGTCACCTGGTGAGCTGGGGTCTGAAAGTCCGTGCCCGCCGACAGATGGGAGCGGTACCCCACCACCGGATCGCCTGACGGAATGTCTCGTTGAGAGGGATCCTGTCCTCGAAGCTGCCCGTCGACTGGACCCAGCGGGCGTCGGGGAACTCTTAAGGGGCGCATCCGAAGCCTGCAAAGGTGCACCAGATAAATGCAGGAGGACATCATCCTGAGGAGGGATTTGATAGATCTTACCCTGGCCATGTTCGTGGCCAGCAGACGCTGCACCTTGCCCAGAATGGTCCCGGTCCTTTCCTCCGACGGCGAGGCCAGCCGCGCCACTGTGTCGAGCTTGGCTTCCAGAAACAGGGCGACTTGCGACGGAACCAGGTGGGATTTTGGAAAGTTGATGGAGAATCCCAGGTCCATGAGTAGCTGGACGGTCTTCGCAGTGTGCTCCACGGCGAGCTCCCTTGTCCTTGCCCGGTTGAGCCAGTTGTCCAGGTAGGGGTAGACGTGGATCACCTGTAGGCGCAGCCGCGCCGCCACCGGTGCGAGGCACTTGGTGAACACCCTGGGTGCCGCCTTCAATCCGAACGGGAGGGCCTTGAACTGGTAGTGCCGCCTTTGGACCACGAACCTGAGGAACTTTCGGTGTCTTTTTAGAATGGGGATGTGGAAGTACGCATCCTCCAAGTCCAATGACGACAGCAAATCGCCCTCCTCCAGCTGTCCCAGCACGTGCTGGAGGGTGACCATACGGAACTTCTGTGCCTTGATGTACTTGTTCAGTCGTCGCAGGTCCAGGATGGGGCGCCATCCTCCTGTGTTCTTTTTTACGAGGAAGTACCTTGAGTAAACTCCGGAGCGCCTTGCCTCCTTCACCTCCCTGTCGACGACGACGGGCACCACCTGACTTGCCGCGTCCCCTGTAGGCTTCCTTGGACGAAGATCTTGCTGCTTGGCAGTACGTGGAGGAGCTACTGCCGGATCCCTTGGAGGCACCTTGTCTGCCTCCGGAGCTCCGAAAGGACGGCCGTCATTGTTGGAGCACTCCCAGTGCCGGGGCAGTCTCTGTGTCTGTCTTGATAGCCTGAAGGGACTCATCAACCGCCTTCCCAAACAGGTTGTTCCCGTCGAAGGGCATTTCCAAAACCTTGGTTTGTACGTCCTGGCAGAAATCCGTGGCCTTGAGCCATACTCGTCGTCTCAAGCAAACGCCGTTGCCCAACTGACGGAAACCGGTGTCTGCGATGTCCGTTGCCACCGTGATGGCGTGGTCCGAAGCAACCTCACCCTCCTGTAGGATTTCAAGGGCCTCAGCCCTTTTGGCGTCCGGAAGGAAGTCCAACAGAGGGGCGATTTTGAACCACAACTCCCTGTCGTAGCGGGCTACGATAGCCAGGGCGTTGGCCGCCTTGATAGTCGTCGCTGCGGATGAGATGATCCGTCGTCCCATCGTGTCCAGCTTCCTGCCCTCGCCGTCCGGCGGGGAAGTTGATGTCGAGGCCGATGCCCCCCCAGCTTTCTTCTTTGCCGCCGCCCAGATGATCGAATCCGGGGTAGGTTGCGCACGAAGGCACAAGGGGGCAGCGTCGGGGACCCGATACTTCTTCTCGTACTGGTCCCTCTTTGCCGGCGCCGTGGCAGGGTTCTTGAGGAGGACGAGCCCCTCATCCCAGATGTCATCAAGAAGCGGTACGGCGAGGACCGTCTTCCTCTTAGCCTTGCGCCGTTGGTAAAGGAACCCTTCCTTCTTCTTCTCTTCTGGGCAGAGCTGGAAGAGCTCGGATGCCCTGGAAATAATGGCATGAAAGGATCCAATCTCGTCGGGCGGGGACGCCCGAGCAGGGGGCGACGGGGGACACGTCCCGTCGTCGCCTCCGTCGTCATCTGTACCTGTCGTAGCCGTGTCCGTGCCTGTATCATCCCCGTGGGTAGTAGACCGGGGGGGAAGGCAGAGCAGGCCGCAGAGGTGGGAGAGGTGGCGTAGGATGCGTCATCCTCCTCTTATGTGGTGGACTTTCCGAAGGTCCTGGCTCCGGATCCCCCGTCGGGTCTGGCTCAGGTACCTCTGTCAGGGGGAGGGGCAACCTTGTCCTTATCTCCGAGCATAAGGACTGAATCGCTGACAAAATGGCCACCGAAGTGTCCTGCGTCGCCGGAAATGACAGGCGTGAGGGCTCTTGAGGAGCCTTGTCGGCGACACCGTCGCTCTCGTCGTCACCCTAGTCGGGATCCCTCCTGATGGGCTGGGCCTCTTCCACGACTTCGATGAGCTCTTCTTCAGAGGTCGTGTCCATATCCACGATGGCCACCAGCCCCTCCCCCACCTTTTCCAATGAGGACTTCGTGGGGGTCTTCTCAATGGGCCTGAAAGATGACTCCCTCCGTGGTGGCAGGGAGACTCTGGGTCCTGAGGTCGCCTCCACTGGTGTAGCCTCCACAGCCTGAGCCAGGGCCGCGGCGACATCCTCAATCGAGGTCTTAGCAGGGTGAATTAAGGCCATCGTCACCTTCTGTATGCCTGGGGCCTTCACCTTGGGGGGAGGGTCCGCGCCTCGCTCCCCCTCTGCCGGAATCTCCGAGATCGACCGGGGCCTCTCCAGAATCTTCGCCGGGTTCTCTCTTACCCGAGCCAGAGCGTTGGCTCGTGGTTGATGGTGCCGGGGAGGATGCGCCCTGCCTGGCAGCCAAGGAGCCCGACCGTTCGGCGCTCCCAGTGCCTGCAGACTCGCAGTGCTTAGCCTTTTGTTGGGCCCCCGTCGCCGGGGGCACCCTCACAGGACTTAGAAGACTGCTCGGACTTCTTTTTCTTCTTCTCGCCTGACGGGCTCTTCCCTTCCAGCCAGTTGGCGAGACGGAGGTGGCAATCCTTCATGGTCCGCTCCGACATGTTCCCACAAAACGCACAGCCCTTCTCCGTGTGCGTCTTGTCCTCATGGAGACAGAGGCATAACGAATGCTCGTCCTCCTTGAAAACATTCTGAAGCTGGCATCCAGGGCAGGTCCTGAACAGCTTCCCGGGCGTCGAGCTTCCTTTCTCCTGGGCCATGTCCGGGGTAGGCCTCGGAACTTCTGGAATCCTCCAAAAGCATAACTCGATGAAATCTTCACCCTTGAGGGGCGTAGAAAACTCCGAAACGGATCCCCGTTGATCGGATGTAGAAACGGTGGAGCTTGAGGGTCTATTTACCCGAAAAATTTGAAAAATCCCCTGAAAAAGCGTGAAAACGCAGCAAAAGCTAGAGAGCTAAAGCACGAGGACTCCCAACACTTGAACGTGCGGTAAAAATCTGAGGATGGCTGCCAGAGGCGGGGCTTAGGGAGAGGGCAGTCATTGGCTGGGGGCAGTATGACCCAGAGACCAGTGATTGGTTACTACTAAGAAAGACAGATCCGAAACAAAACGGATACTGATTTTTTTCTATACCGAGGATTCCCGGCCTGACGACGGGGAATATTCATGAGCATGTGAATCCATGCCAGACCCCATGCTGTAGAATCAAAGTTAGAAAATCTGGAATGGACCCAGAAATGCCTACCAGGGATCCAGAGCAAAATAAGTTATGAGGAAAATCTAGCCTATGAACATAGACCCTTTGACAACAGGTGGGGATCCTTGAAGGGCAACTCTACCTCTTTCTCCCAGAGCAAGAGAGCTTGTAGGGGAGAAATCCTCTCACTGCTCTGCCTGCAATGGCAATAGTTAATGGGAGAAATGCTCCTCATCCCTTTCTCAAATGGAAATCGGGTTTCTCAACTGAGAAACATACAAGAGGCTTTCTTGTCGCACACAATGACCTTTCAGTCACCAGAGAACCTCCACACCATTACCAGTGCAGACGAATACCGAGCAGGCAACTGAGAAATAGAGCAGCTTCCCTTGCTCTGACCTAGGAAATCCTGTATACAATCAGAGGGGGCTTCCTGAACACCTGAACTGATCAATCAATTGAGAACAACCTTACAATTAAAAGATTACCCAATCTTGATTGGGGACTTTGGAATGGGATTGGACTCACCTAACAGTATATTCCGGATTGTGAAGTGATGGTATAGATTGCTCTATATTGGGGTGAAACCACACAGAATTAATTTGATCAATTAGTATGTATATGATAGGAAGTCTTGGGGAGGTGTTAACTGTTATCATGTGTACATACTTGTACAAATTAATAGTTATCAGTTCTACTCCGATCTCTGTACAAATTCAATAAAAAAGATATTCAAACAAAAAAAAAAGAATTATCCAATCAATTCAAACGTTTGCCTTAGCCAACAGGAGTATGTTGAGGACTTTAAAACTAAGGCTAAGAGCCACTACCAGGGTCTCTGGGCTGGATACCCAGGGGAGGAGTTTGCTGAGAAAACTGAAGAGGACCAAAGAAAGGGTGCTTGTTGATCCTCAGAAAAAGGGAGTAGGCACTAGTGAGGGAAAGCACTTGGTCCCCTTCTTGGTCCCCAGAAGAGGTGAGTGAGCAGTAGAGAGGGACAGTGTGCCTAAAAATGAAACATAAGAGGGGTTGAGAACCAGAGGGGGAGAACCACTTGATCACCAGAAGGTGGTGAGTACCAGAAAGGGAGAAAGTCCCTTGATTCCCAGAAGGAGAAGAAGTGTGGATGGTGCTTTATCACCAGAGGAGAGCGAACAAGAGAAAGGAGAGCCTCTTTACCGTCAGAAGAGTGGGTGAGTGATAAGAGAGAGGGAGCACCTTCATATTCAGAAGAGGGGGTGAGAGATCCAAGATGGCCGGCTAATCGGGAGGACGCACCGCCTCGCGCTCCCGACCTGCACTGCCTAAGGTGCCCGCTCGTTGTTCTAGCGGCCCTCCCCGGCGTTGGAACGGGTGGCTGTCGGCCCCCTGCAGCGGCTGCTGGGGCCGGGTGAGCGGCTGCTGATCGGAGCGGGGAGAGAACCGGGGCCCTGCGGGAAGGCCCTGGGTGCCCGGCTGGGTGCCCGGCTGGTGCTCCGCCGGTGCTTTTTGGACGGCCCCTCGCTCCCTGGGAGTTCGGCCCCCCCGAATCGCAGGGGGGGAGCGTGCAGGGGGCCGGGAGCAGTGTCCCTGGTGTGTTCACGGCTGAAGGGGCCGGAAATGCAGCGTCCCATGGCCCCGAGGCCGTTGGGATTGGAGGTGGTGGTGCCCGTTCCGTGTGGAGCAGTGTGGGGAGCTCCGGGCGAGCGGTCTGCCAGGGGGCTGTCGCGGCCTTCCTGGGCTCCGGAAGAGGAGCGAAGGTGCAGCGGTTCGGGGGTGGAGTACTATCCGGATATAAAGCGGCGCCTGCCGGGCGCGTTGGAGGAGAGTCGAGGAAGGACCAGAGAGTGGCGGAGGGCCCGGGTGAGCGTACAACCCCCGGACTCCATAAGAACAGTTGGCCTGTGCTGCAGCTCCCATTCAGCCCCGTGTGGAGGGGCCGCCTGTGTGGAGCGGTCAGGCGAGGAAGGTCATAGCTGGGGGCTCAGAGGTAGCGAAGTAGTCCGTCCCCTGGCCGGAACTTTTGGACTTGGGTGAGTGGCCTGTCTGCTGGGCCCCGCTGGGGGGCTAGTTTGGTGGATCGCCTGGCTGATTTTAGCTACTTGCATCGTGGACATAAAATATTGAAGCGGGCCGGTCAGTCTGAGCCCCTTCAGCGATATAGAAGACCCCAGGTGCCGCAGGAGGGGAGTCGTCCCTGCGGTTGCTCCACTGCCACTGGGGGCATTTGCTGCCGGGGAGTAAACCTAGCTGAGTGGGGCGCTGGGTGGAGCAGTGGGTTCCTGACTTGGCCGCCCCGGAAGAGGGTGCGGGTCCGGTGTGGCCCTTATCCCAGTTCCCGTGCCACCCCTGCCTAGGAGGTGCGGTTGTGGACGCTGCTGCCTCCCTTGGTCTTCTGCCACTCGAGCCAGTCATGTCCAGGAGCAAGGGGAAGGAGGGCACATCACAGGGAAAGATGTCCAAGAAAACTATAGAGGGCCCCCTTATGAAACTTTGGCCCAAGGACACAGAGACCACGGAAACTCGAGACTCAGTTCGGGGGCTTGCCGGGTCCTCTCCAGAGGGCCAAGATACACCGTTAACCCAGGAATCACTCTCGCGCCTTATGGGCGAACTGTTAGAGATGATTACGGCGGTCGGTCAGCAACAGATGGACAAACCACGAGAAGAACTGGCTGAAACCTTAGGGGATCTCAGAAGAGACGTCAACAAGGTTGAGGAGAGAGTTGACACCAACGAGAGGGCTTTCCAGGAACTGACGGAGGATGCGAGAAAAGTTGATACCCTACTCGAGTCATTGGCGGTGGCTACACAAAACCTCGAGCTGCAAGCCGAGGACCTGGAGAATAGGTCTAGAAGGGCGAACATCCGAGTGAAATCGTTGCCCGAGGATATCCAGGATCACGAGCTCCCGTCTGTGCTGAAAGGGGTATTTGTCAACCTGTTGATTGTCTCCCTGGATTTCGACATGCAGTTTGACAGGGTCCACAGGGTGGGCCCGAGACACTTGGAGCCGGGCTCTAGACCCCAGGATGTGTTGGTAGCTTTCCACAGTTATGCGACAAAGGAGAGAGTTAAGGAGAGAGTTATGGAGAGAGCGAGAAAGGCGGCTCGAATCGCTTACAACGGCCAGGAAATCACACTCTATCAAGACCTGGCGAGGATCACCCCTTATAAAGAGGCGAAGAATGGGCCCTGTTGTGTCATTCCTCAGATCTCAAAGGATTAGCTTCAGATGGGCCTATCCATTTGGTTTGTCCTTCACCTGGCAGGGCTCTCAACAAAAGATAACTTGCGATCAGGGCATGGCTCAGGGGCTTGGAGGACCAGTCCTTACCCCCCCCCGCGCGGGGGGAGGGAGAGCAGCAGCCTCCGCGCAGACCATGGGAGTGGTCGACAGCTAAGCGCAGGAGGGGCTGGAAAAGTCAGAGTGGTTCCTAGGTGGTGTCATAGCAGTCTGATGGGGTTAACAAGTTCTTTGCGTAGAGGCCGGGGAGGGCTCTAAAGGCAGCTGTTTAAGAGCTCGGGCTGGGCTGTGGTTTTATGTTGCTTCGTATGCAGGTTGGGGAGGGGCGGTATTGGTAATCTTGGAAAGGAAATGGGATTTCCTGCAAGGGGGTTTTCTGGGTTTGGTATTGGGGTTGGCTCTCGTGTCTATTGTACGAGGGGGGCTGAGTGCCAGCTGACCCTGCCCAGAAGGGATGGATGGGGGGGAGGTGGGAGAGGTTCAAGATTCAAGGTTCTGACTAGACTGGCACTAAAAGAGTTGCGTGGGGGGAGATTTGGGGGCACCCAACGATTGGAGTAAGGCCGAGAAGGTTCCCTGGGGCCCGCCTGAACAACATGAATCGGGCAGATGGCTAGGGTTAACGCCCTAAAATTCATGTCACTAAACGTGAATGGGCTTAATTCCCATATAAAGAGGGGAAAAGTTGAGCGTTTTCTTAGGCGGGAACAGCCTCACGTAGTGGCATTTCAGGAAACTCATGTGCAGACGAAAGATTCACATAGGATTAGATTCTGGGGATATTCCCGTCAGGCTACACAGCCAAGCAAGAAGGGGGGGGGGTGTTACTAGCTTTACGGGACGGGTTAGGAATGACTATTAAAGACATTCAGAAGGACAATCAGGGTCGGTATCTTGCAGTGGTGTTGGAGGGTAAGGGGCAGTTCCTTACGGTGGCCACCCCTTATGCGCCCAACCAGGCTCAGGACCCCTTCTTACAGAAGTCCCTTACCCGCCTGGGGAAATATGCAGTGGGGAATATCCTCCTAATGGGTGATTTTAATCTAGCCTGGGACCCTGCTAAAGATAGGAGCTCCTCGACATGGGATAAACAGGGGGGGCCCTCTCAGGACTTGTTGAAGAAGATGCATGATTTGGCCCTGGTGGACACGTGGCGCGAACTATATGGCTCAGCACAGGGGTATACTTTTTATTTGAATGCGCATAGATCACACTCGCGGACAGATTACGTTTGGATCTCGAAACCACTGTTGGGAAGGGCCCTGGCATTGGAGGTGGGTGCGATTGTTGTGGGGGACCATGGCCCGCTTACCCTATCGTTGGCGGTGCCTAGAGACCCTCCGGCCATTTGGAAGTAGAGATACCCGGTTTCCCTATTTTGAGACCCTCTTCTGGTTAGTGAGATAGAGGATACAGTGGGGGAATACGCCTCCCACAATGAATGGGAGGACTCGACTCCTCAGATCTGGTGGGACGCATTGAAGGCCACGATCAGGGGCAGGATCATCGCTATCAAGGCTACAAGGGATAGGGAATTAAGGCTGGAGGAGTTACAGCTGGAGGAGCGGCTTAAGGAAGTTATGTCTCGCATGAGCCTTAAAATGTCGGCCGCCACAAAAAAAAAAGAGTACAGATCGCTTCGCGGTGAGTTGAACCTCATACAAACCAGAGCGGTTGAATGGAATCTTTCCCGCTACCGACAGAGGTTTTATGTAAAGGGCAATAAGGCTGACCGCTTGTTAGCTAGAAAGCTCCGAAAAGAGGCCGGGGACAGAACCATACTAAAAATAAAAAGTGAGGAGGGGGGCTTGCTCACGTCGCATTCGGACATTGCGGGGGCTTTACTAAATTCTATACCGCCCTTTATAGTTCGAGTTTCCCTCAGATTGTAGAGCAGGAGACATACCTTCAGGAAGTTGGGGTTCGAAGGTTGTCGCAGGTCAATAGGGACGCGCTGGAAGTTGAGATCACGACAGATAAAGTGCGGAGGGTCATTAATAATCTTCGATCAGGTAAGGCCCCGGGCCCTGATGGGTTCCTTTCAGAATTTTATAAGACCCACAAGGAGGTCTTGATTCCCGTCCTTACCAAGCTATTTAACTGCATAGGCTCGTCGGGGCATCTCCCCGGATCCATGAACAAAGCCAAAGTGGTCTTGCTTCATAAGCAAGGAAAGGATCCGACCGACTGCACGTCCTATCATCCTATAGCATTAATGAACGTCGACGGCAAAATTCATGCCAAGGTCCTGGCCAATCGTCTGGAACCCATCCTCCCCAAACTAATTCAGGAAGACCAGTCGGGCTTTGTACGGGGTAGACAAACCTCGGATAACGTCAGACGGCTCACGCACCGGATTGAAAAGTCCCAGAAAAAGAACATCCCTGCCCTTCTGCTGGCCATTGATGCCGAGATGGCTTTTGATCGGGTAGAGTGGGGGTTTCTGTTTGCGGTCCTAGAGCGAATGGGTTTTGAAGCGGGCTTTATAACGCGGGTGAGGGCAGGCTACCAAAATCCTGTCATACGCTTAGCGATAAATGGCCAGGTTACTGCACCGATATGTGTGGGAAGGGGCACTAGGCAGGGATGCCCGATGTCGCCGCTCCTATATGCTCTCCACCTGGAACCATTTCTGGCAGCGGTCCGGGCAGCTGAGGACATCCTGTTCGGAGGCAGGGCCCACAAGATCGCGGCCTTTGCTGACGATATGATCTTCTCTTTAACCTCTCCGATCATATCCTTGCAGGCGGTGGCAAGAGAGCTAGACAAGTTTGGTAAGGTGGCAGGTCTGAAGGTCAACGCCCACAAATCTGAGGTTCTCCCCCTAACCCTGCCGGCCTCTGAAACTCAGGATCTCGCCAAGGTCCATAAATACAGATGGGTAGAATCCTCGCTGAAGTACCTGGGGGTGTATCTGACCAAGAATGTGGACCAATTGTACGCAGTGAACTACCCGCCGCTCCTCCAGAAGGTGAAATCTAAGCTAGTGGACTGGGGCCCCCTTGAGATCTCGCGGTTGGGTAGAGTCAACGCTTTAAAGATATCAATCCTGCCCCTGATCTTGTATCACTTTGTCACCCTACCGGTACGAGTCCCTACATCCTTCTTTAGGGCTCTGCAAAAAATAACTAGTAGGTTTGTTTGGAGCGGAAAGCGCCCGAGGGTGGTGGCACCCATCATGAAAAGCCTTGCCGGGGAGTGGGGCAGCGGGTTTTTCGTGTGTACTATCTGGCTGCGCAGCTTAGGGTAATTCGGGATTGGCAAAGGAATGACAGGGGCAAAGTCTGGAGACCAATGGATTGAGCAGGGGTGGGTTCTGACCTAGTGGGTGTCCTGTGGTTACCGAGGCATGATAGGCCACATAGAATGTATTGTAGCGATATAACATCGGCGACTGGGGAGTCATGGGATCAGGCAGTCCGTAGGGCTCAGATCACTACCTTCCCTTCCCCATTTTCTCCCCTGCATGGAAACCCGCAATTTACTCCCGCTACCACTCCTGCGCCGAGTTTTGATCCATGGCTTTCAGGGGGATGTAGGATGCTGCGAGACTTGATCGCCGAAGGCGAGGTGAAAAGCTTCGAGGATTGCAAGTAAGATTTTGGTGTGGGAGAGCAACAGCGATTCTCATACCTTCAGTTCAGGCACTGGATCTCCCACCCGTCTGTAAGACGCACGGGTTCGCGCCCTCTTACCCAATTTGAAAAGTACTTAGATACCAACTCCGGGGACAGGGCGGTGGTTTTGTCTATTTATAAGCTCATAAAACGGGAAGAGGTTCTACATTCCAGGTCCTGCATGGGTACATGGGAGACTGATCTAAGGGCAGGCGTAGGGGAGCAGGAATGTCTTAGGCTGTGGTCCCAAATCCCAAGGCTTACGAGGTCCATTCAAATCAGGGAGATGTGGCTGAAGTTGCTACTTAGATGGCACCATACCCCGCTTAAGTTAAACAAGATGTACCCCACGCACTCGGCTCTTTGTTGGAGGGAATGCGGCGTAGTGGGATGTTGGGCTCACATTTGGTGGGAATGCCCGAAACTGGCTGCCTTTTGGTCTCTAGTTCGGCAGGCAATAACTCAGGTGTTGGGTCGGGCGCGACTTAGTGGGCCTTAATGGAATGCTTGCCACCTTGTCCACCAAAGCCGACCGCAAACTATATGTGATAATGATGATGTCAGCGGCAATGGTCCTGGCCAAGAAGTGGAAATCAAAGGACCCGCCTCAGGAACATGAGTGGGTGGCTAAACTGTGGGCAATGGTGGCGATGGAGTGGCTCACCTATGCGATTCAAGGCATGCACTTGAGGTTTTACTCGGAATGGGCCGCCCTGTTGTCCTTCTTAAAGGCAGGAGCCCGTCGAGCCTGGTGCCCCAGGGCGATGGAGCTGTTGGGCATAGTTCGCCCTCAAGATGAATCAGACCTTCAAAGTTGAAGCGTGCTACCTATTTTCTTTCTCCTACTTGTTGAACTTGGCCGTCCAGAGAACCTGTAGAATCTGGGTGCGGGAGGGATCGGGGAGGGGAGAGGGAAAAGGGATTTAGGGGGTGGTTTTTTTTCTGTTAATGCTCTTCGTTGTATGAATTGAAAAATGGTTAATAAAAAATTATTGGAAAAAAAAAAAGAAGAGGGGGTGAGCACTAGAGTAGGGGAGCTCCCATTTGTTCCCACAAGAGGGAAGTGTGCAGCAAAAAGAGGAGAGAGCACCACTTAATGCCCAGAAGAGGTGCACATGTGACAAAGCAGGAGATCTTGGCACCTGAAGAGGGGGTGAGGGCATTTGGACACTATAGAAGGGGAGATGGGTTGTGGTCCCAAGAAGAGGGGAACCACTAGCACAGACAAACTATGTACGAGAGCTGCATCACTCGACTTTGTGCTATTCCTTTTTGCTGTCCCTTTAACTACTTCACCCCAACAATTACATCCCCCTGGACTCCTGAGTTGCAAGCATCATGAATCAATTCCTATGCACCATTGTTATGCCTTTGCTTATTTAATAAGAACTGTTGAAACGTATTTAACTATTAGTATCTGTGTATCTTCCAGTCCATAATAAACCATACACAAACTTCGTATTGTAATAAGAATTAATTGTGTAAGCTTCCACTGAAATTGATATCAAACCCAACAAAAATAAAAGATCTGATCCAACACCCCAGCTCTTGAGATGATCAGCATCGTGTAAAGTACACGAAAGTACTGTTGACTGGGTGAAAACGCTGCTGGATTTCTCGCCTTACAAAACGCTTGTGCGTATCTCTGTATTTGGATACTTGGATTGTCTGAACTGCTCCTGTCTACAAGGCGGACGTCTTACAAGGACGCACGGAAGCTGCCTGACCTTTTGCAAAGCAAAGTAAATAGCTTGAGTGAAATAAGAACTTGTCGGTGAACGTGAACGTGTAATACTGCTGGTTCCATCTCTTTTTTTTTTTTCCTTCATCTATTTTTAACCACCTCCCTCTTTGGCTTCCTTGCAGCTTCTGTTGATTGAGTCAAGGAGGCCTTTCTCCCTCCTTGACCACGCCCAGTCTATTTCAAAAACAACGTGCCCTGCGCACTCGTGTAAAGTACACGAAAGTACTGTTGACTGTTTGCTGTTCTGATGTTCATGTACTGAGAGCCAGAATATATTATTGCCTTGTGACATAGGGGAAAAACTTTAGAAAAGACAAACTTTGGTGAGTGTAATCCCCCTCCTTTTATTTTCTATATATTTTTCTAGTGCCCTTGTTGCTTTCTAACAAAATGGTATTAACCTTGAAAACTGGAATGCCGCCCCAGGACAAAATTAAAGCTTGTGTTGCTGCGGCCTTCCAAACCCCGAAATCTTCTACACGTTGCATTCAGCTAGTACGCGCGTCTAAATCTGCTTCTAACATAAGGTCTTGTACCCCCATAGCGGATATACGTAAATTCTGTGAATGGGGCACTAAAATGGGTGGGGGGGTTGAAAAATTGCAAGCCTCCCTATCTAACAAGGGGTTATGCTCCAACTATGTTGAAGAAAAGGAAATAAACGGGGAGGTGGTTGATCTGAGAGATACACCCCCTGACTCCTTAGTGGCCGCTGGTGCTTTGGCCATTATTGAGAACCAAGTGGAATTAAGAGGTGAGGTGAGTGAAGGTGAACTAATCACAAATCCCTTAAAATCATCAATGTCCCTGACATTAGATGAGCAGGTTGAATCTAGAAGAGAAATAGCCTCCAACGATGCAGCTTTGGAATTAGCAACATTAAATGAGGAAGACTCAAGAAAACTGATGAGTGTGGCGAGTGTATTCCTTCTGATCACGATGAAGTGGTGGATTTGGTGACTGGAACTAGGGAGAGTTTTCACAATCTATCCAAATCCCCAATGATGTTTTCTCCTTCGCCTAAAGAGTCGTCTGTGTTGTCTTGCTCTTTTATGAACCCTACTCCACGGCGCAATCCAAATGCCTTAAATTTAAACAATCATCCCTCCCAAGGGACGTTCATTGTAGGTGTAGAGACTTCTCTACAAACGGTGAACGCAGCCTTATTTTCTTTGACACGCTTATATGATTCTCTAGATTCAAAAATGAATGAGCAACAGGTGCTACTAGCTAAATTATTACAGAATCAAACAAAAAATACTGAATCTCTATGTGGCTGTCTTAAAAACAAACTTGAGTGTGATCCATGTGTGAATGAAATGTGTGAAAAGATAGGGGGCAAAAAGTATGTTGAAAATGTACAAACTTCTGATGTACTTTTAATTTATTGCTCACAGAATCAACAAATTGTATTACAACACCAGACAGGGAAAGCGAAAATACCTGTACAATCTAATGAAATGGTGGAAAAAACTGATATAAAAGTGACAGAGAATAAATGTGAGATGTCTAAACCCAGTTCTGTGTCGGGAAGCAATATAAAGGAGAAATGTGTTGTTGGACAGAGATGTTCTAAGAAAAGCAAGGCAAAATTGAAGTATACTAATACTCTACCCCCTTCCTCTAGTGAGGTCTGCCAACAACTTAAAGATGCTGAAATTGTAAAAGACCCTGATTCAGATAGTAAGGGGTCGACTTATCTTATATTTGAAAAACAACCTAAAAAAGCACACATTCTGATACCAAATGCCATAAAAAAATCTAAAAACGTCAAATCCATTCCTAATTCCAAGATCAGTGGAACTAGACAATTCATGCAGTCATTATCTAAACCAAACTCTGCAATCACCTTGGCTCGAAAAAATATCGCCAACAAATATCGTGACATGTTACTGTTTAAAGCTAGTCAATCCAAACTGGCCAAAACAGCGTCCTTGATGTACGAACCTTTGGACAGTTTGGTTTTGATGAGGGAACAGGTCAATAAAAATGTGTCTATGCAGAAATCAGTGGCATCATCTCCTTTGGTGAATGATATAGGCTCCCAAGAGGATGACTCGACAACCAAACCAAAGCCTGTAGAAATGAAATTTTGCGGAGAACCCTTGCCAGTAGAGCCTGTAAAATTGAAGAGTGTGGACACAGTAGTATTGAAAGAATGGAAAGAAGACAGAGAAATCGATTCAAAGAATTGTTTCCATGGTAAATAACACAAATACTAAGGTCTCTATGGAAAAAAACATGTTGAACACAATGGGTGCTTTTGCCTATCCCAATAAACCAGCAAATCAAAAAGATCTTAAGTCGAATTCACTCATAAAAGGGGCCTTGAGAACTCCAATAAAAACTGTGACAGCACACCACCTAATCTTGCAGTGCCGCTCGCATCCGTTCCATGCTTTCAATCTTAATAGACAATCAGTCATGAATATCTTTGCAGATGTACCGGCTCTAGAAGGTATATGTTCGGCAGATTTCGAGCAAATAGAGTTTTTACATCCAACTGATCTTTCTGTTGTAAAGCTGTGGATGAAGTCAGGCTTGATAAAAAACGCATTATGGCAAGCAAGAATGGATGTATATGAATTGGGATTCATTCTGCTAAATAACACCTTGACTGATCCTCCACAAATATCTGCAATCAGAAAGCAATATCAATCTAAATCCTTTGTAGATGTGCAATATCATTCTATAAATCGTCAATCAGAGACAGTCTTTGAAAATTAAAGAGTACAAAATGATAGAGAGGAAAGACCATGTAGAAACTAACTATGCCAGCAGTCAATCTCTCTCTCTCTCTATCGTCATGGAACACGAGAGGGTTCAATCATTTGATAAAAAGCAATGACAGCATATTGGGAAAATTTGACATCTTGGCTTTCCAAGAGATATGGCTAGAATGTGCGCCAATCTGGGATAATCACATTATAACCTTGATTCCAGCAATTGTGCCTGCCAAGGGTAGACCCATGGCTGGTCTAATGGTAGCCATAAAAACCACTCCGTACACTCAATTAGAATCATGGGTTTCCCCCAACAGCTTTTTGCAGTTGGTGAGGATAATAATTAACTCCAAGGTTATAGGTTTGATAAACATTTACTGGAGCCATGCAGCCATCACTGATCATGAATTTTTCACCGCCCTTGAGGATCTTTTGAATGTAATCTATTTAGATCCTACCTGTGATCATGTTATTGTAACGGGAGATCTTAACATAACATGTCATGCGCGAGGGGGGAAATGCATATCCACAGCTGCCCAAAAATGGAATGCATTAATGGAAGAACGTCTCTTATGTAAGCTAAACGGTGCCATAAGGGGGGATATTCCCCAACACATCACCTGGCACCGAGGTGCGCAATCAGCCATGATCGATTATACATTTGTAGATGAGCAATTGTTCAAGAGCATAACGAATTTCTCTATTCTCCCCCAACATGTTAGTGATCACGATATTCAATGCATGAGTTGGTCATGGTCCGTCTTTGAGAAACACTATGAAAAATCCTTGGCAACGAACATGTCCTTGAATTATGGGATGAATAGATTTAAATGGTGTCCAAAATCCTTACACATGCTAAATCATAACTTGATCACGAGCGAGTTGAAGAGAGTGAAGAATTGTCAAACTGATACTCAGTCTTATGTGGAAGAAATGCAAATTTTTGCTGTTAAAAGAAATAATTCAAAAACAAATGGCAACAAGTTTATGCACACATATGATTATGAAGTTGCAATTCGGAAAGCCCAATATAGAAAATATATAAGGCACGTGATGAATTTAAACCATTGTGATAGGGGTAATATACTCAGAGCTTTAAAATGTAAATATAAAAACTGGCTGAGATCGAAACATGCGATTTTATATCAGAAGGATGCGGAAAACATGTTAGACAAATTAAAATCTAAGAACTCATCCAGTATCTGGTCCCTATTGAATTATAAGCAGTGTAAACAGCAATTTATTCATCAATTAAATCCCATACCTCAGGAAGTATGGGCGTCCTTCTATAAATCTCTGTATGCTGATACAAATTTAAAAGGGGAAATCGCGGGACCTGATAAGTCTCGCGTTAAGGACCTCTCTTTTGACATCGATGACATACTGTTTCAGATCTCTAAACTGTCAATCTCTTGTGCGCCAGGGCCAGATGGATTGTCGAACTTTATGATAAAGCAACATCCTATGGCTTGGGCCAAATTTTTTCTAACCATTTTCTTGAAAATAATAAGAACGCGAATTTTACCTTGCTCTTGGAAAAAAGCAATAACCATACCTATTTATAAAAAAGGGGATCATGAAAAACCTGCCAATTACAGGCCCATTTCTTTATTAGATATTCCAAGCAAAATTTTTGCAAGATTGCTGTTGAGAGACCTGAATGTATGGCTGAATGGGGTCCAGTTGAGAGACCCACATCAAACGGGATTTAGGCCGGGTATGGGAACGGCAATTAACCTGCACATATTAGAAGTCATAAAAAAACAAGAACAGATAAAAGG
The DNA here is from genome assembly GCF_040938575.1 of Ambystoma mexicanum. Lineage (NCBI taxonomy): Eukaryota > Metazoa > Chordata > Amphibia > Caudata > Ambystomatidae > Ambystoma > Ambystoma mexicanum. Next base: position 474,715,607 of record NC_090934.1, read on the forward strand.
TCAATCCATCTATCTGGCCTTCATTGACTTCCAAGCGGCCTTTGATTCTGTGTGTAGGAAATTGCTGGTGAAAAAACTTTGTGAGGCAAATTGTCCTGAATATATAGTATTCTGGATTAAAGAATTGCACACGAACACCACGGTGCAAATCAGATTGGCCTCAGATGGAACTTTATCCAACCCCATTCCGACTCACAGAGGTCTCAAGCAGGGCTGTATTTTGGCCAGTACCCTTTTTAACTTTTTTATGGCAGCCGTCCGGCATGAATTTTTGAACTGCAGAGCTGATGCTCCGCGAATTGGTGGTCACCCAATACTTTGGTTATTCTATGCGGATGATCTGGTACTTTTGGCCAAAACTCCTGTGGGATTGCACAACCTTCTTGATTCTTTGAGCAGATACGTAGACGCAAACTTATTAACAATAAATCAAAAGAAATGTAAAATCATGATACAAAGCTCCAAGAGAAAAACCCCTCATGCAAAATATCGATGGGCAATACAAGACATAGAGATAGAAATAGTTACAGAGTACAAATATCTAGGCATCCAATTTAACAATGATGCAGCTGATAATCCATATTATAGAGTGTTGAAAGAAAAACTTAAAATGGGAATAAATCAATCTAAGATAATACAAGCCAAATATGGCAAATTTTCCTTGATGCCTGCTGTAATTTTTTACAAACAAAAAGTTGTACCCATAGTGACGTATGCATCAGAAACAAAAGCAGTTATGAAAAAATCTATATGGGTTAAAATGGAAGGCGAATTCTGGAAGTCGATATGTGGCCTTCCTACCTCAGCTTCAGTGTGTCTGATAAGACATGAATTGGGCCTGGTTTCACTAAATGCAATCTATCTCTGGAAAATATTGAGTCTATATCGTAAGTATGTGATGGCCTCTGAAGATGATGGTGTGATGTACTTGATGGGAAAACACATGCTGAATACTGATAATATGAACACCGCCAAGTGGCGCAAGTGGAGCCTTTTGGCTATGACAGAGGCAGGTATTGATGATGAGCTATTGGTAAATAATCCAGAAAGAGCGAAGAAAAAACTATGGATGTGGGATTGGATTGAGACTAGAAATGCATGTGCCAAATTAAAAACTTTCAGATGTCATTCATTTGCTGTGAAAGAAGTACATAAAATAGAGCAATACCTCATCAAATTTCCCAATCCTAAAAGCAGATTCAATTATCTGAGAATAAGATTGAATGTTTTTCCTTCAAATGAAATACGATTCATGCAAAAGTTGACTACTAATGAGTGGCTTGGCGGCCATGCGAGAGTGAGCAGACTCCGAGAGGCTCCCACCAGATCCGACCAAAGATCCTGAGAAAGGCGTATATTAGGAAAAAAAAACCCCAAACAAACGCCAGGGAAAGGCGTCGGAAGACCCAAGGCACACACGGGAGAAGACCCGACGAAAAACGGAGGCCAGAAGAGCGAAAACGAGAAGAGACAGAGACGCGCGGCACCACCAACAAAATGGCGGGCGCGCAGCGCTGAAAAAGAGACCCGCGTCTCAACACGCGAAGAAGGCCGAAGGGAAGGAGTAGAACCGGGCGAGATAGCTGATTAACATCCAGCGCAGGCAGGACCGAAATACCACCAGAGTGGCAGAAATCCGAGACGCCAACTGCAGAGATAGCCGCGCGACACCGACCCGGAGAAGGTGAAGACGGCGCGGCTCAAGAACAGGAAGCGGCCCACGGACCGGAGCTGGAGAACAGCTTTCCCCAGCCGATGCGGAGACGAGCAGCGGCAGCGGGGGCCTAGCGGAACAACGAAAGAACCTGAGCGGTGAGGCAGCGGAGGCGAGGGGCGACCCACAGACCGAGCCCCAGAAGAGCGGAGGTGAGCGTCAACGGCGGAGAGCCAACAGGGCGACGCGGGACCCCGAGAGACGAGGCGGCGGAGACTGGGAGACGACCCGTGGACCGGACCAAGAGAGCCCTCCCCTGACGCGGAGGAGTGTAGAAGCGGCGGAGGCCCAGCAGAACAACCGGAGAACCCGGAAGGCGAGGCAGAACGGATCGAAAGCGGCCTACAGACTGAACCGAGGCAGATTCCCTCGCGTCGAAGCGGAGGTGAGCAGCAGCAGAGCAACGAGGGATCCCACAACGAGAAGAAACGGAGAGCGAAGAGCGATCCATAGGCCGGACCGCAGAAGAGCCTCTCCCGACCGACACGGAAGTGAGCAGCAACGACGGAGACCCAGCAGTGCAACGAGGGACCTCGAGAGGAGAGACAGCGGAGAACGAGAGGCGGCCCACGGACTAGACCCAGAACAACCCTCCCCCTGCCAACGCGGAGGTGCGTAGCAGCAGCAGCGGAACCCGATAGGAGAAGCAGGGAAGAATACGAGGCAGCCCACAGATCGGATCGTTGAAGAAGAGCCCTTACCTGCCAGTCCGGAGCGGAACCGAGGGAGACAGCAGATCAACGCCCAGCCCAGCAGGATCGGAGCATCACCCGACCGGCAGCGAGACAAGGCACCGACGGCAGCAACAGGAAGAGAAGCCCGAGACAGCACTACAGAAACAGCGCGACACCAAACGGGGAAGGAAGAAGGCGCTGAGACCCACGGACAGGAAGCGGCCCACAGATCGAACCGAAGAAGAGCCCTTCCCTGCCGCAGAGGTGACTAGCAGAGCCGGCAAAGCAGCGGGAGATCCCGAGCAGGGAGGTAACGCCGAGACACAGGAACCAGGCCCAGGGAACAAGAGACATACCGCGGGGCGGGTCAGGAAACCCGAGACCTAACAGAGACGACATAAGAGAAGAAGGTAGCCGCCGTAGTAACGAGGAGAGCAAAAGAATTACATATAGACCCGGACACCACCCCAACCAGCTGCCTCACAGATAACCAGCAAGCGGGGGAGAGAACGTAACAGTCACTACAAACCACAAATCCACCCAGCACAAACAGACCCCCCCCACACAGGCAGAAGCTGGGGGAAGAGCCGCCTCACGCAAGGCACAGACTCCAACCACCCAAAAGCGAGAGGGAAGAGAACACCGGAGAGAGACACGGCAAACGGACAAAGAGGGTAAAGACACAGAGAGAAATCGCTTAATAAAAAGGTAACACACGCAGGAAGAGTGGAAGCGAGTGTGGGAATTGAGCAAGGACCCACTGAAGCACAAACGAAACCAGACTGAATAGGGCCCAACTACAGGCCAAGAGCAGTGGGTACTAACATGCCAGACAAGCCTAAAAGCGGCAGAGGGAGACAAACAGTCATGGAGACATTCACCCGGAAGAACGACGACCAGCAGCCAGGGGCTGGGGAGAAAGACACGCCGGAGTCATACGCCACGCAAGGAGAGATCAGGCAAGTGGAAAGCAGCATACTGGAAGCCATAGGGGCATTAAAGACGTCGATAGAAGGCAAGTTAGACGCAGTGATGGTAGATGTGGGACTTCTTAGACAAGATACGAGAAACCTGGCGGAAAGGATGACAACAGTGGAACAACAAGCACAGAGTAACTCAGTGGAAGTGTCCGCCTCGCGAACACAAATGTCGGAAGCACTGGAAAGAATTAATATACTAGAACGCAGAGCTGAAGACGCAGAAGGCAGGGCCCGGTGCAACAACGTACGAATAGTGGGGCTGCCAGAGGGGGAGGAAGGAAGGGACCCCACGAACTACATAGAGAACCTCCTGATCCAAGAAGTGGGAGCAGAGACCCTATCCCAAGGCTTCGTGGTAGAAAGGGCACACCGGGCGCTGACTAGAAGACCGCGCCCAGGAGCACCACCAAGACCAATGATCGCAAAAATTATGAACTTTAAGGATAGGGAAAAAATCCTGACTTTCTCGAGAGAAGGAGGGAACATCACAAGGAACGGGGCCAGGATAACGATATATCCAGACTATACGGTACTTGTGCAAAAGCAGAGAGCCCAGTTCTGGCAGACCAAAGAGCGCCTTCGAGCGGCAGGGGTGAAATTCATGCTGCTGTATCCAGCCAAACTAAAAATACTGCATGACGGAAAAACACAGATCTTCGAGACAACGACCGACGCCCAGGAGTGGATGGACCAGCGTGGGATTCCACAGTCGGCAGAGAGGAACGAGCGAAACAGAAATCACCCCCAGCAAAATAGAGACTAGAACCGGGCACGACAAGTATACCCAACGCTACAGGAGCAAGAACAAGACGGTAGAGATGCCCTACCGGGAAGTAACGAAAAGGAGCAACCGACAGCCACCAAGTTGAAAAGCCCACAGTAAAGAGACTTACAAAGGGAGCACAAGACTCGGGGAGGGGGAACCGCCAAGACCCACAGAGAAGCCCCAGTAAAAACAATGTTTATAGTGTCAGTTTCAAGACACTACGCCGCGACAGGCAAGGCCGAGGAGGAAAAAGCGGCACCTGGAAAGCGGTGGAGCCCGAGCAGAGGAGGGGAGGCTGGGCGTTTGTTGACGTTATTTGGGTTAACAGTTATAACAGTTGGGAAGTTAAGGCAAAGCCCGCAAAGAGAGGAGGAGAGCGGAAGAGGAAATAACAGTTGTCACACACAAAGAATCGGCAAGGAAAACAAATTCAGGGGACAGTACCCACAAACAAAAAGCTGGCGGGAAGCACGAGGCAAGACCGCCCACAACAAAGAGCGGCCAACAGAGAGAGAACCGACCCGAGAGAGAAAACGAACGGACGATTCAAAACTCAACAGCCAGAAGAAGGGACACAGATCCCCGGCAGGAACACACCGAGAGAATAAGACACCGAGCGAGCCCATGGGAAAGAACAGGCCGCAAGCGCTAGTCCCCACAAGGACCGAGATGTCTTAAAAATTGTCACGTGGAATGTCAGGGGGATGAACGCATACGTCAAGAGGCTAAGGATTTATACCTGGTTAAACAAAACAAGGACCCACATTGCACTGTTGCAAGAGACGCACCTGACGGCGGAAAAACAGGCCAAAATAAAGAAAAAATGGGGAGGCCAGATGTATAGTGCAACATACTCCAACTACGCCAGAGGAGTCATAACCTGGGTCGCCCCGGGCGTCCCATTCCAGCTCATCAACCAAGAGAAAGACACGGAAGGGAGAATCCTGGTAGTCCATGGGATGCTAGAAAATCGGGAGATATGCCTCGTGAACACCTATGCCCCTAATCACGACGCTACGGCCTTCTTCAGAACGCTCCCGCCCCGGCTGGCCCCGTACAGGAATGCAACGATGATCTGGGCAGGCGACCATAATTGCACACTGGACCCCCGGCTGGACAGGTCGGATAATAAGCACAAGAGAGCGGCGCCGCCAGCGAGAGCACTACAACAGATACTAGACCAGCTCGGACTCGAGGACGTCTGGAGGAAGGTACATGGGCAAGAGAGAGGATACACGCATTATAGTGCCCCACACAAGACATTCACACGGATAGACTACCTGTTTACGGGCAAGGAGACACTGGGGGAATTCACTGAGGCATACATACACGCGCGAACCCTATCTGACCACGCCCCCCAGACGATCACATGGGCGCACACACACAGGAGAGCCCCTATACCAACATGGAGGTTGAGGGCAGAGGCATTATTGGACGCGGGCTTCCAGGAACACATCCAAAGCGTAATAGAAGACTATTTTGAACATAATGAGGGTAGTGTGGAAAGCACAGGAACGGTCTGGGAGGCCTTCAAGGTGGTAGTCAGAGGGGAGGCGATGGGGAAAATGGGAGGTCTCAGACGAGAAACCCTAGCACAACTAGATGAGTTAGAAAGAAAAATCGAGAAGGCTGAGAGACAAGCGGGGGAGAAGGGGGCGGAACAAGAGAACCTCACCACCCTGCGACAACAGTGCGTGGAGACCTGGGAAAGATTGGGACGACTAGACTACGGGAAATATATACAGAAACTACATGCTGAGGGGGACAAGCCTAGCAGACGCCTGGCTAACCAAGCAGGAGACTAAGCGGGAGCCAAATAATGAAATTCAGAACAGCAAAGGAGAGGTGATAAGGTCCCAAGAGGGAATAAACAAGGTGTTCTCGCAGTTTTACGAGGACTTATACTCCAGGGTCCAGGAGGCAGAGGAGGGGGACCTGAAGGAAGCCCTCGCGGAAATTAGACTCCCACAATTGACGGAGGAACAGGCCCAAATATTAGACGCCCCTCTCACTGTAGAGGAACTAACGGAGGTAATCGCCCAGCTCCCGACAGGGAAATCTCCGGGGCCAGATGGGCTCCCGGGGGAATTTTACAAACAATATAAAAATGACATAGCCCCGAGACTGCTAGAAACACTAGAGGAAGCATACGAGAAAGGAAGACTCCCGAGTAGTATGTCAGAATCTATAATAATCCCGATCCTTAAACCGGACAAGCCCCCCCTCGAATGCGGTTCCTATAGACCGATTTCCCTAATAAACCAGGACTCCAAGATCCTGACGGCGGCACTAGCCAACCGCCTGAAAAGAGTGCTACCCACCCTGATCCACACGGACCAGACAGGGTACGTGCCAGAACGGAACACGTCCTGGAACCTGCGCAGACTCCACTATGTTATAGAAAGGACAAACCAGGAGGGAGGGGAGTGTGCTGTAGCCTCACTGGATGCAATCAAAGCATTCGATTCGGTGGGATGGGACTGGCTCCTGGGAACGCTCACCCACTATGGGATTGGACAAGGGTTTACAAGATGGATAGAACTACTATACAAAGACCCGAGAGCGAGAGTCAAGACGGGTAGACAAGTTTCTAGGGAATGGGGCATAGAGCGAGGCACAAAGCAGGGATGCCCCCTGTCCCCAATGTTATATATCCTGGCCCTGGAGCCGTTCGCAGTATTCCTAAGAACGGATTACAAAGACACGGGCATAGAGATAGACGGGGAAACACACCAGATATCCATATACGCAGACGATATACTCCTTTACATACAGAACCCACGCACCCACCTGCAGGACTTACTAGAGGCGCTGCGCGCGTTTGGTAGGTTATCCGGAATAGTGGTCAACAGAGAAAAATCCGTGCTGTTTCCCCTGGCAGGCCTACGCGCAGTGCCGTCAGATCAATTACCGCCTCTGGGCATCACGTGGGCCCCGAACACCTTCAAATACATAGGAGTGGAGATCTATCACGACACCAGGGAAACACACGCAGGTAACACACAAATAGCTTTAGACAAAATTGAAAAGGCTATGAAATTCTGGCAGACGCTACCGTTGGGCATGATAGGCCGGGCGGCACTACTAAAAATGACAGTCCTACCCCGACTCTTATATTACTTCACGAACATCCCATACAACATACCAAGGCCCTTCTTCAAGCGCCTACACACTATGGCGAGAACCTTCCTATGGGGAGGGGGACGAAACAGGGTGGCACTAAGCACACTACAGAGAAGCTATGAGTGGGGGGGCATCAAACTCCCAGATTTTGAATATTACTATTTGGCAGCACAACTCCAATTTGTGGTGCGATGGCTGGGCGAGGAGACCTCAATAGATGCAATAATTATTGGGCCAGCACTCCGGAGGTACCACCTGAGAGAATTATTATGGGTCAATGCCGCCCAAGCCAAAGACCTACCCAAAATAGCCCAACTAGGCCGAACACTATGGAAAAGAGCCTGGAAGACACAGGGCATACGAGACCCCTGCTCAAGACATATCCCACTGGCGGGGCTGGTGGACACCCGAGTGGCCAGCCTGACCACGTACAGGGCACAATGGGAAGACAAAGGTGTGGCCCAAATTGGGGACCTGTGGCGTGACGGACAGTGGGTTGAATTCCAGACCCTGATGGACGAACAAGATGTACACAGGGGCCAATTCATCCTGCACAATAGCCTAGTTCAGACAATAAAGAAGAGGTGGAGCACTATGCCAGAGCCTGAGGACACCGAAGGGGAACTAGAGGCATGGTACGATATATCCGAAGGAGGTCATACGGTGTCCAGACTCTATGAGCAAATACTGGGACACACCAACAAAAAAACACTAACAGCACGGATGAAGTGGGAAGAGGAACTGCAACAACCCTTCGAAGACGAGGAATGGAACAAAGTCCTCATGTACACAAAAAAGGTGTCCAGAAACGCCAGGTTCAGACAACTGCAGATATACATAGTACATAGAGCATATCTAACCCCCAAGAGAATGTCAAAGATGGGAGAAGGACAAACCCGGAGCTGCCCGCGGTGCGGAGACGAACAGGCCGACATGGTGCACATGTTCTGGTCGTGCCCGCAAATAGCAGACTTCTGGAACACGGTGAGAGAAAAGGCGTTGACAGCAGACATACAGATGCCAGCAAGAACGCCAGCAACATACCTATTGGGCCTGTTCCCAAGGGGGCACCGGCAGATGACACACGTGGCAAAAATGAAGGATTTAATGACAATACTAGCGAAACGCCGCATAGCGATGGCATGGAACAAGAGCGAAGGCCCCTCGAAGGAAGGATGGTGGGCCGACCTACAAAAATGGGCAATAGCAGAGACGGCAGTCTGGGCGAGAGCTACACAAGGGGGAGAGAGCGACAGTGGAGCCAGACTACAAGCATGGAACTCCCTGGTGCAAGACCTGTTTGGCAGCGGAGGCGAGGACGATACGACTGACATTACCGATCCAGGTGACTCAGGAAACGATGAAATTGAACCGCCCACGTCGGGAGGCACTACATAATTCAGAAGAAGAGAACTAACGGGAAGAGAGAGACGAGGTTGTGACCAGCGCGGACTCTGAACAGTGCAACTCCAACTGGGAAAGACCAGCAAACACATGCAAAGACAAGACCAAGGGAAATTCCCAGGGAAAGGAGGGAGGCCACCGGGAGACTGGCCCCTCCGCTACGAACTTGACAACGGCCGGCGCCGGCCCCGAGGCGGCAACGGACCACGAACATACTGCGGCAGCCTTTGGGGAGAGGGAGGGGGGGAGGAAGGGGGAAAGGAAAATGGGAGGGGGACTTTTGTTTCTGTTTTGTTTGTTCTCTCCCATTCCTTTTATGTTGTAAAACCAATAAAAAGAAGTTAAAAAAAAAAAAAAGTTGACTACTAATGAGGATTGCAGATTTTGCAAGGAGTCGGGACAAGTTGAATCCTTAAAACATCTAATTGCTGTATGTCCTGCACTTATTGGAAAGAGATGTACTTTCTTTAAACATTTGTTTGAGAACCAGGTTATCACTGACCATGATGTGTTATGGGATAAATTATATCATAGCCAACTGGTCAAAATAAACTTAGCTATATTAATGTTTGTGGAGGCACTAAAGCTGAAAGATTGTACTAATATATGTCTGCTGGAAAATGTGTAACTGTGTAGGAAAAGATGGTTTAAAACATATTTCCAGATATCTAACAAATTCATGGACGAGATCTTGAGATGATAACGGGTAAGGTGAAATATGGTAGAGATCTCCTAACATGCAGAATTTAGTGTGTTAACTACAGGTAGCATGTAAATCAGGCAGTTTAAAATCAAATGAAATTTTAATATTCATCAAGGTTTATGTTGCAATTTTTATCCTAAGAATGTAACAAATTCATATGTAATGATTGATTTCTTTATGTTCCACCTTGTGCAACGTTTCAATTTTTATGATGTATATTTTATTGTGTGTTTTTTTTTGAAAGGCTGTTTTTTACAGCTAAATCAAATAAAAAAAAAAAAAAATAAAAAAAAAGATCAGCATCAGGATGTAGAGGGGTATCCTGCCTCCCCCTGCTTCTTATGAGGTAGTAAATTGCCTGCACAGAAAGTCGGAGGTGCAGTCATCCTACCCACCCATTCCAGAGTACAATAGCTGGGATGGAACAAGTTACTTACCTGTAACTGTTGCTCTCCAGCATGGGTCTGGCTTGGATTCACATGCTCATGAATATTCCCCGTCGTCAGGCTGGGAATCCTCGGTAAAGAAAAATCAGTATCAGTTTCGTTTCTGATCTGTCTTTCGTAGTAGTAACCAATCAATGATCTCTGCGTCATACTGACCACAGCCAATGACTGCCATCTCCCTAAGCCCCGCCTCTGGCAGCCATCTTCAGATTTGGTAGCATGTGAAGTGGCAGTATGACCAAGTGAAGAGCCGCAGACTGGTAGGCGGGAGGGTTCGCATATGAATCCATGCCAGACCCATGCTGGAAAACAACAGTTACAGGTAAGTAACTTGTTCCTTCTCCAGCATGGGGTCTGGCATGGATTCACATGCTCATGAATAAAAGAATACATAGCAGTACACACATGCACAACCACCGGAGGTGGCAACAGGCTCAACATTAAGCAATACAACAACTCAACATTAAGCATCTCTTACCTTCTCACCAGGCTCACCTTAGGCGAACAGGTTGCGCAGCACTGCTTGGCCGACCCTGGAATCCCGGTCGACGCAGTAGAATTTCGTGAAGGTGTGCGTCGACCTCCACGTAGCAGCCCTGCAGATGTCCAGCAGGGGCACACCAGATAGGAAAGCCGTGGTAGCTGCGATCGCTCTGGTGGAATGGGCTCTCGGACAGCTGGGCAGAGGTCGGTTTGCCAACCGATGACAGTACATGATACAGCCGGAGAGCCATCTAGAAATGGAAGCCTTTGGGAGAGCCTTCCCCTGATTGACAGGTCCAAAGTTCACCAAAAAGTTGTGACGTCTTCCGAAAACCCTTTGTGCGGTCCACGAAGAACTTCAGCGCTCTAGCCACATCCAGCGAGTGCAAAGTCCTTTCAGCCGGCGACGAAGGCGACGGGAAGAAAACAGGCAACACCAAGGGTTCGTTGAGGTGGAAGTCCGACGGCACCTTAACCCTTTAAGTGCCAAGGACGAGGTATCTCGTCCTTGGAAGTGCACACGCAGTGCCAAGGACGAGATAGCTCGTCCTTTTCGGCACCTTGTTTTGAGCGATCCCTGCAAAGCAGGCATCGCTCAAAACTGTAATCCAACCCCCGGGCTATGTGAGGGGGAGGTCCCCCCTCACTGCCCGGGGGTTGGATTTCCTTCAGTTTCACGCCGACGTGCGTGACGCACGTCGGCGTGAAACGGAAAGCAATTCCGCCGCAGCAGCCATTTTCGGCTGCTGTGTTGGAGAGAGAAGGTGAGTGCCCTTCTTGTTCCGCCGCGATCTCCGGCTGTATTTCAAGCCGGAGATTGAGGCGGGTATCGTTGGAAAGGGGAGATCTTCCCCTTTCCAACGGTACCCATTGTGTGACTTTGCTGCCCGCGGATCGGGCGCAGGGCGCCTCGATCCGCGGGCAGCAACGTCACGGATCAAACGAAGATCCTTTTGTGACGCGTGGGGGAGGGGGGGCTGCTTACTAGGTAAGCGGCCCCCTTCCCCCGTGGCCCCAAAGCATGGGGCCACAGCGCCAGGGACCCCTGGGGGCAGATGATCACTGCCCCCAGGGGTGGGAGAGAAAAAAAAAAAAAAAAAAAAAACAACATGTCGAGGGAAGGAGGGTGGTGGGTGGGGGTTTTGGGCCCTGGGGCCCACTGGGCCACCAGGGATTGACCTAAAAGTGGTGTCCCTGGAAAGGGGACTTTCTCCCCTTTCCAGGGACACCACTCATATGCCGCATTGCTGGTCACGGATCAGCGCAGAGCGCTGATCCGTGACCAGCAACCCACTGAACCACCATGGATCTGTTTGTGAGTTGGGGGGGAGGGGGGCTGCTTCAGGTAAGCAGCCCTCTCCCCCCCCCCCGGCCCCCAAAGCATGGGGACACATGAAAATGAACCCTGGGGGCAGATGGCTGACCATCTGCCCCCAAGGAAATAATAAAAGAAAAAAAAATAATAATCCGAGGGATGGGGGGAGGTGGGAGGGGGTTTGGGGTCCTGGGGCCCACTAGGCCACCAGGGATTGAGCAGAAAGTGGTGTCCCTGGAAAGGGGACTTTCTCCCCTTTCCAAGGACACCACATATGAGGCATTGCTGGTCATGGATCGGCGCAGAGCGCTCGATCCGTGACCAGCAACCCACGAGACCACCATGGATCTCTTTGTGAGGTGGGGGGGAGGGGCTGCTTCAAGTAAGCAGCCCTCTCCCCCCTCCCGACCCCAAAGCATGGGGGCACGTGCATGTGAACCCTGGGGCAGATGGCTGACCATCTGCCCCAAGGGAATGTAAAATAAAAAATAAAAATGAAATGATGGGAAACAGGGTTGGGGGAAGGGGTGGGGGCCACTAGCCACCATGGATTTTTTACTGAATGAAAGGGGGGGTGTCCCTCCATAGGGGGGGGTGCCCCCCAAACGAAGTAGAAAGGGGGCACCCCTTGTAACCCTCCCTGGGGGCAGATGTCTGTTCCTAGGAAGGGGCATCTGACCCCAGGGAGGGATGCATGAGGTGGGCCCCCCCTATCTGCCCCCAGGGAGGGTTGCATGAGGTGGGGCCCTCCATTTGGGGTGGGGGGGTTGAGGGCCACCCCCCGTTGCGGTATATCATGCGCTGCCAATTTAGGGTGGCCCTCAGCCCCCCCTAAAAAGCAGCCTGTGTTTTTGTATATTTTTTTTTGTTTACCCAACTTGGCTTGGTGCAGATGGGCCCATTAGTGTGGCTATCTGCCCCCAGGGTGCCCAAACCCTACTGCCCCATCTATTGGGGGTCCAGCCCCACCTTTTGGGGTGGCCCTCTCCCCCCTCACCCCAAATGGAGGTGGGGTGTACCTCACGCAGCCGTTTGGAGGAGGCCCAGGGAGGCCTGCGTGAGGTGTGTCCCCCAGCCATTGGTGGTGGGGTGGGGGGGGCACCCCAAAAGCTGGGGCAGGACCCCCAATAGATGGGGCAGTAGGGTTTGGGCACCCTGGGGGCAGATAGCCACACTAATGGGCCCATGTGCACCAAGCAAAGTTGGGTAAACAAAAAAAAATATACAAAACCACAGGCTGCTTTTTAGGGGGGGCTGAGGGCCACCCTAAATTGGCAGCGCATGATGTACCGCAACGGGGGGGTGGCCCTCAACCCCCCCCCCACCCCAAATGGAGGGCCCCACCTCATGCAACCCTCCCTGGGGCAGATATCTGCTCCTAGGAAGGGGCATCTGACCCCAGGGAGGGATGCATGAGGTGGCACCCCCCCTATCTGCCCCCAGGGACGGTTGCATGAGGTGGGGCCCTCCATTTGGGGTGGGGGGGTGTTGAGGGCCACCCCCCCTTGCGGTACATCATGCGCTGCCAATTTAGGGTGGCCCTCAACCCCCCTAAAAAGCAGCCTGTGGTTTTGTATATTTTTTTTTTGTTTACCCAGCTTGGCTTGGTGCAGATGGGCCCATTAGTGTGGCTATCTGCCCCCAGGGTGCCCAAACCCTACTGCCCCATCTATTGGGGGTCCAGCCCCACCTTTTGGGGTGGCCCTCTCCCCCCTCACCCCAAATGGAGGTGGGGTGTACCTCACGCAGCCGTTTGGAGGAGGCCCAGGGAGGCCTGCATGAGGTGTGTCCCCCAGCCATTGGGGGTGGGGTGGGGGGGGCACCCCAAAAGCTGGGGCAGGACCCCCAATAGATGGGGCAGTAAGGTTTGGGCACCCTGGGGGCAGATAGCCACACTAATGGGCCCATCTGCACCAAGCAAAGTTGGGTAAACAAAAATAAATATACAAAACCACAGGCTGCTTTTTAGGGGGGGCTGAGGGCCACCCTAAATTGGCAGCGCATGATGTACCGCAACGGGGGGTGGCCCTCAACACCCCCCCCCCACCCCAAACGGAGGGCCCCACCTCATGCAACCCTCCCTGGGGGCAGATAGGGGGGGGGCCCACCTCATGCAACCCTCCCTGGGGGCAGATATCTGCTCCTAGGAAGGGGCAACTGACCCCAGGGAGGAATGCATGAGGTGGGGCCCCCCCTATCTGCCCCCAGGGAGGGTTGCATGAGGTGGGGCCCTCCATTTGGGGTGGGGGGGGGTTGAGGGCCACCCCCCGTTGCGGTACATCAGGCGCTGCCAATTTAGGGTGGCCCTCAGCCCCCCCTAAAAAGCAGCCTGTGAATTTGCATTTTGTTTTTTGTTTACCCAACTTGGCTTGGTGCAGATGGCCACATTAGTGTGGCTATCTGCCCCCAGGGTGCCCAAACCCTACTGCCCCATCTAATGGGGGTCCTGCCCCACCTTTTGGGGTGGCCCTCTCCCCCCTCACCCCAAATGGAGGTGGGGTGTAGCTCACGCAGCCGTTTGGAGGAGGCCTAGGGAGGCCTGCATGAGGTGTGTCCCCCAGCCATTGGGGGTGGGGTGGGAGAGGGCCCCCAAAAATGTTGGGACAGGCCCCCCCATTGGGTGGGGCAGTAATGTTTGGGCACCCCGGCGCCAGATTGGCACACCAATGTGACCCTCTGCACCAAGGGGAGTTGGGTTACCAAAGGAAAAAAATGAAAATAGTGGAACGGTTTTTAGGGGGGGGGGGGGGCGGTGGGGCACCCCAAAGGGTCAGGGAATTTTCTAATGGGATGGGGGGGTTGACCCCCTTCCCCCCGCCTGCAATGGAGTGGGTGCCAAGTCATGCAGCCCTTCCTGGGACCAGATATCTGCTCCTAGGAACGGACGCCTGAGCCCAGGGAGGGGTGCAGGACAGCCCCCCCCCCTTATCTGCCCATCGGGGAGGGCTACATTTTGCTGGTGTGACCGTAGGTAACACATGTTCTTTGTTTTGTTTACAGCTTTTTCTACCCGAGCAGCTGCAACGTTATGTGAGTACTGTTTTTTATTATTCTATGGTTAGGGCCCACTGTCAGTGGGGTGGGTGAGACTGGGGCTGGATTGTTGGTGGTGTGGGTGGGAATGGCCCGTCTGGGCAAATCACCTCCAACTGTCCTGGAGTTGCGGCTGGGCTGCATTACAGCTTTTCCCTTCGGGGAGGTATTGGCACACTGCCGAGACTCCTTGGTGGGGAGAAGCTGTAACGCAGGGCAGCCAGGGCTCCAGCAAAGTCGGCGGTAATATCCCTGGCCTTGGGCACCCTTCTCCCATGTGGGTCTTTGCTGGTGGTTCTGGGTATTACATTCTGGGCCGATTTGCGTAAGTCAGACCTCTGTGGATTCCCACGGGTGTCCTCTTTTGGGAAATGCATGGGGTTCCCCGTTTCCCTTGCTGGCTGCGACACCCTAGGCCCAAATCTGTAGGTTGCCCACATGAACAACATGGGCAGTGGCAAATGGCTTGGGGTTCCCAGTCGGTTACCCTTTTCCTTTTGCGCCCCCGGTAGGTGCACCCACACATGTGAGGTACCGTTTTCATCGGGACACGTGTGGGGACGCAGGAAGGTAGGCCACGTGTTGTTGGCGGTGTGTTTCGGTGGGTGGCCAGAGCAAAATGTCTGAGAATTGTCTTCATTTCCGGCCAATTTCAGAGAAAATTCCCTGTGTCCACTCACCGAAACACGTCGCCAACAGCAGGTGTCATACCTTCTCATGTTCCCACAGGTGTCCCGACGAAAACGGTACCCCACATGTGTGGGTGCACCTACCTGGCCGCCAAGGGGAAAGCCTAAAACACAAGTAACCCCAAGTCTGTTGTCAGAGGGAAATCTCAGACATTCTGCCGACCGGCGCAACTTACAGATATGGGCCTCGGGTGTCCAAGCCACCGAGGAAAACAGGGAACCCCATGCATTTTCGAAAAGAGGACACCCGTGGGAATCCGCAGAGGTGTGATTTGCGCCCATCGCCCCAGATTTTTTTACCCAGACAGCCCTGCAAAGTCAGAAATGTGGGGAAAAAAACGCTTTTTCCGCACATTTCGCTCGCCGCACCCATCGAAACACGCCCCCCACAACACATGGCCTACCGTCCCGCGTTCCCACAGGTGTCCCGATGAAAACGGTACCTCACATGTGTGGGTGCACCTACCTGGCCGCCAAGGGGAAAGCCTAAAACACAAGTAACCCCAAGTCTGTTGTCAGAGGGAAATCTCAGACATTCTGCCGACGGGCGCAACTTACAGATATGGGCCTCGGGTGTCCAAGCCACCGAGGAAAACAGGGAACCCCATGCATTTTCGAAAAGAGGACACCCGTGGGAATCCGCAGAGGTGTGATTTGGCCCATCGCCCCAGATTTCTTTACCCAGACAGCCCTGCAAAGTCGGAAATGTGGGGAAAAAAATGCTTTTTCCGCACATTTCGCTCGCCGCACCCATCGAAACACGCCCCCCACAACACATGGCCTACCGTCCCGCGTTCCCACAGGTGTCCCGATGAAAACGGTACCTCACATGTATGGGTGCACCTACCTGGCCGCCAAGGGGAAAGCCTAAAACACAAGTAACCCCAAGTCTGTTGTCAGAGGGAAATCTCAGACATTCTGCCGACCGGCGCAACTTACAGATCTGGGCCTCGGGTGTCCAAGCCACCGAGGAAAACAGGGAACCCCATGCATTTTCGAAAAGAGGACACCCGTGGGAATCCGCAGAGGTGTGATTTGCGCCCATCGCCCCAGATTTTTTTACCCAGACAGCCCTGCAAAGTCGGAAATGTGGGGAAAAAAACGCTTTTTCCGCACATTTCGCTCGCCGCACCCATCGAAACACGCCCCCCACAACACATGGCCTACCGTCCCGCGTTCCCACAGGTGTCCCGATGAAAACGGTACCTCACATGTGTGGGTGCACCTACCTGGCCGCCAAGGGGAAAGCCTAAAACACAAGTAACCCCAAGTCTGTTGTCAGAGGGAAATCTCAGACATTCTGCCGACCGGCGCAACTTACAGATATGGGCCTCGGGTGTCCAAGCCACCGAGGAAAACAGGGAACCCCATGCATTTTCGAAAAGAGGACACCCGTGGGAATCCGCAGAGGTATGATTTGCGGCCATTGACCCAGAATTCATTACCCAGACACCCCCGCAAAGTCCGAGGTGTCTGGGTAATGAATTCCGGGGCGATGGGCGCAAATCACACCTCTGCGGATTCCCACGGGTGTCCTCTTTTCGAAAATGCATGGGGTTCCCTGTTTTCCTCGGTGGCTTGGACACCCGAGGCCCATATCTGTAAGTTGCGCCGGTCGGCAGAATGTCTGCGATTTCCCTCTGACAACAGACTTGGGGTTACTTGTGTTTTAGGCTTTCCCCTTGGCGGCCAGGTAGGTGCACCCACACATGTGAGGTACCGTTTTCATCGGGACACCTGTGGGAACGCGGGACGGTAGGCCATGTGTTGTGGGGGGCGTGTTTCGATGGGTGCGGCGAGCGAAATGTGCGGAAAAAGCATTTTTTTCCCCACATTTCCGACTTTGCAGGGCTGTCTGGGTAAACAAATCTGGGGCGATGGGCGCAAATCACACCTCTGCGGATTCCCACGGGTGTCCTCTTTTCGAAAATGCCTGGGGTTCCCTGTTTTCCTCGGTGGCTTGGACACCCGAGGCCCATATCTGTAAGTTGCGCCGGTCGGCAGAATGTCTGAGATTTCCCTCTGACAACAGACTTGGGGTTACTTGTGTTTTAGGCTTTCCCCTTGGCGGCCAGGTAAGATGATGAAACGGCGGAGTCTTCTAGTAATGTATCCCTTCTGAGGCTTGTGGAATCTGCTTAGATCACATGCTGTGCATAGATTAGCGAGCAGTACCTGAAGGAGGTGGGATGTGAGAAGGGTCATGAGCAAATAAATGTCTTAGAACCGCTTGTCCCACTTGTGAATCTGTCTTGGAATGAGTGTCAATGCAATAGTGCTGAGTAAAAGTGTGAATAGAGCTCCAGGTAGCTGCTTTGCAAATGGTGTCAAGGGGTACATTTGCAATGAAAGCCAGAGTGGCCCCAATGCCTCTTGTAGAGTGGGCCCTAGGCGTGAAAGGCAGAGCTTTTTCAGAAAGTGAGTAACACAGCTGGATACAGTTAATAATCCACTTAGAGATGGCACCTTTAGAGACGCGATCCCCCTCTCTGCCTGTAGCTACGGAGACAAACAGCTGATCTGTTTTCCTTAGCGGTCTGGTCTTGTTTACATAGTAGAGGACCGCTCTAGGCACATCTAGTGTGTGTAGTTTCACCTCAGCCGAGCTTTGTGGGTCTTGGAAGAATGCCGGAAGCTCGATGGACTGGTTCACGTGGAATTTTGAAATAAACTTAGGTGAGAACCTAGGGTGTGTGCGTAAAACCAGTTTATCTTTATGGACAGTAAAGAAGGGATCTTGCACTGACAGAGCCTGGATTTCACCGACTCCTCTTGTATATGTAATTGCTACTAAGAAGGCCGTTTTGTAAGTCAGGTGTTTGAGAGTGCTTTTGTGCATGGGCTTGAATGGGGGGCCCATGGGCTTAGATAGCATCACGTTAAGGTTCCATTCTGGTGGTGGGTTTGAAATAGGAGGGTGAAGTCTCTTTACTCCTTCCATGAAGGCTTTAACTACTGGTACTTTCCACCACGACACCTTGTTATGGGAAGTGGTGTATGCTGACAGAGCTGCCAGGTGTACCTTCAGCGAGTTAAAAACCAGTCCTGCATCCTGCAGGTGGAGCATGTATGTAACAATAGTGGAAGGAGTGCAATCAACTGGGTTGATTTGTTTATTTTGGCACCAGATAACGAATCTCTTCCATTTGTCAAAGTAGCAGTGCCTCGTGTTTGGCTTCCTAGATTCTTTTAGGATGTCCATACACCTCTGTGGTAAATTGAGATGTCCGAACTCTATGACCTCAGGAGCCATGCTGCCAGGTTCATTGAGTTGGGTTGAGGATGCACTGTTTGACCTTGGTGCTGGGACAGTAGGTTGTACCAGGCTGGTAGTTTGATAGGTTCACACACGGCTAATCTGCGTAAGTGTGGGAACCACTGTTGTCTCGCCCACATGGGAGCAACCAGGACGAGCGTCATCGACTCTCTGTTCATCTTGTTGACCACCTTCCTGATGAGAGGAGTTGGTGGAAAAGCATACGCAAACATTCCTGACCAGTTCATCCACAGGGCGTTCCCCTGGGAGCCTGGTTGCGGGAACCTGAATGCAAATCCTGGGCATTGTCTGTTTTCGCTTGTGGCGAATAGGTCTACAGTGGGGAAAACCCACTGAGAGAAGATATCTTCTACGACTTCTCTGTGTAGACACCATTCGTGTTCTTCTGGGAGGGGGTCTCTGCTTAGAGCATCCGCTAGAGAATTGAGATCCCCTGGAACATGTTGCAATGACAGGAATTTGTTCCGTCTGAGTGCCCATTTCCAAATTTTCTGGGCAAGCTTGGACAGATTTGGCGAACAAGTCCCTCCTTGCTTGTTCAGGTAAAACATGGCTGTAGTGCTGTCCGTCCGGATTTGCACTGACAGATTGAGCAGGTAGGGCTTGAACGCTTGAAGCGCTCTGAATACTGCCAGAAGCTCTAGCAGGTTGATGTGATTCTTGCCCACTGAGTGAGACCAGAGACCCTGAGCTGTGTGGTGGAGATGGTGAGCTCCCCACCCTGTTAGCCATGCATCGGTTGTGACTATAACTATAAGCCTGTATCTCGGGATCGTAAAAGGGTTTCCCCTGTGCGAGATTCTCTCTTGTCCACCAGTGAAGGCTTTGTACCAGTGTTGGCGAAACGACCACTAGATCGTCCCTCTGACCACTTGCCTGAGACCACTGTTTCCCCAACCATTCCTGCATGGGACGTATGCGCAGGCGCGCATGGGGGACCAGGTAAATACATGACGCCATCATGCCCAGTAAACGCATTGCTTTGCGTACCGTTATTTGTTGACCGGACTGATAATGCGGAATTTGCAGTAGTATATTCCGAATTCTTTCTTCTGAAGGAAAGGTCAACCCCTCTTGAGTATCTAGGATTGCTCATAGGAACTGTTTGGAGGTGCTTGGAACCAGGCTTGACTTGTTCTCGTTGATTGAGAAGCCTAACTCGTGGAGGAGGTCGATAGTCCTTTGAATGTTTGTCCTGCAAATTCCTGGGGTTTCCCCCCGTTATGAGCCAGTCGTCCAGATAAGGGTACACCGGGACTGCCTCCATGCGTAGGTGTGCAGCCGCCACCGCCAGTACCTTAGTGAATACCCTTGGTGCCGAAGCTATCCCAAAGGGCAGTACCTTTAATTGGTAGTGTCGACTGTCCACCTTGAAGCGCAAGTACTTTCTGTGCACTGGGAACATGGAAATATGAAAATAAGCATCTTTCATATCCAAGGTTGCCATGTAATCCCCCTTTTTAAGGAGGGGGAGTACCTCTTGTAGCGTGGTCATACGAAACTTTTGGGGCTTGACATACTTGTTGGCAGGCCGCAAGTCCAATACTGGGCGCATTGTCAAATCTTTCTTTGGCACAAGGAAGTAAGTTGAATAAATACCCTTGTTTACCTGGTGTCCCGGGACGAGTTCTATCGCGTCCTTTTCTAGCAGAATGGCGATCTCCTCGAGGAGAATCTTCTGATGTTCTAAAGAGTGTACTCTTTGTCGTGGAAGATGGTTCCGGGGACGCTGCAGTAGTTCTATACAATATCCTGTGGATACTGTTGACAGCACCCATCTGTCTGATGTGATCCATTCCCAAGTCTGGGTGAAGTTGGAAATGCGTCCCCCTACTGGGGTTGCGTGAGAAGGGACCCTGAACTGAGCGTCACTGCTTTGGTGGAGGCGTGCCGCCTCCCTTGCTGGGGCTGCCTCTGCCTTTACCACAACCTCTCCTATTAACCCTGCCGTAACCCTGGGTAGACTGTTGGTTGTTGTTCCACTGTGTACCCTGCCCCTGGGAATAGTTAGATCCTCTCTGGGAATTTTGGCTGCGTGGGCGACGAAAATTACTATTCCCTCTCTGGTTAGGGGGTTTGTTGGTTAACTAGCCAAGGGACTTGAGTGTTTCGTATTCGTCCTTGGCATTCTTCAGTGCGTCTTCGACCGCCTTACCAAACAACAGATCGGTTTCCACCGGTTTGTCCAACAATGATGCCTGGGTTTCTGCCTTAAAACCAGACTGCCGTAACCACGCATGTCTTTTGATAACAGTGCCTTCTGCTATCAATCTGCCTGCGTTGTACGCGGCGTCGAAGGTTACTTTCAAAATGCAACCAGACACGGCTCTACCCTCTGCGGAAATACGAGCTAACTGGCCCTTTAAAGGTTCAGGAGCAGAGGCTATGAGTGCCGCGACTTCTTCCCACTGATGGCAGTTGTAGCTGGCCAACAGGGTGGTGGAGTTTGCAATCCTTGCTTGATAGGCGGACGTTGAGGCTACTTTCCTGCCGAAACCGTATAATTTTTTGCTCTCCTTGTCGGGAGGAGCTTCGGACGATGACAAGGGTGTTCCAGCCCTCTTACGAGTGTTAGTGACAACTAGGGAGTCTGGCTTCAGATGTCCTCTTATATAGAGAGGGTCAGACTGGGCCGCCCTGAAAAGTTTTTCAACCCTGGGATTGACTGCTCCTGTGAGGTTCGGGTTCACCAGGGACGGGGCTATTCTCCGCTGAATGGACTTAAGGATAGGGATGGTCTGGGCAACAGGCCTCCTTTCTCCCACTAACTCTTCTGCGAAGTCCCTCTCCTCCTGGACACCGTGGGTGTCAATATGGAAATGTTCTCTGCGCGTGCGAGAACCTCGTTTAGGAGGGGTTGGTTATCGAACGGGGAGTCGGTAACCGGGGCTTCGTTCTCTACCAGGGAATCTACTCTGTATGTTTCCGGGTCTTCCTCTTCCTGGTCTTCATCATCCCCATAGTAGCCCGTCCCGGTTTGCTCTTCTACCATGCCAAATTCTTGGTCCTCACCAAAGGAAGCCTCTCCTTGATACAGTGAGTATGGTCTTGAGTATGGTTGTACCTCGAAGGGGTCTGACCTCATCGGTGTTTCAAACCGGGGCTTTTTACTCGGGGGGGGGGAAGGGAATAGTTTCTTACCTGTAACTCCATTTCTCCAGCATTGGTATCTTTCATGGATTCACATGCTTTGAATATTCCCCGTCGTCAGGCTGGGAATCCCCGGTACATTATATAGACCCTTTCCCGTAGGAAAACTTTTTCGACGCTTATGCGTCCTATCCGCCTCGTTTTGTATCATGCGTGCCCGTGCCGTCAGGACGTCATGATATAAATACAGGCCCCGCCCCCGCGCTCCCTCAGATTTCGGCCCCCAAAGTAGTGGGGGAACCGGTTTGCATGATCAGGGGAGGCAGGTGGGCGCATGTGAATCCATGAAAGATACCAATGCTGGAGAAATGGAGTTACAGGTAAGAAACTATTCCCTTCTCCAGCATTGGATCTTTCATGGATTCACATGCTTTGAATAGATTACATAGCAGTACTACCCCCAAGAGGAGGTGTGCATGCAAACCCATATACTTTCTTCGCCAAAGGCCGTTCCCTATGATCATGTATACATCAGTAATAGTTTACATAGGAAAAAACGGACCACATACAGTCATAAAATTCCACAGGATGCAACCCCGCAGCCGGGGCTTACCTTACTGGAATAGGTGTCGAAGCACTGCCTGTCCCATCCGGGTGTCTTCGGCATGTTGCTGCGACAGGCAGTAATGGCGGGTAAAGGTGTGTGTAGACGCCCAGGTAGCCGCCATGCAGATGTCCCCTAGAGGGACTCCGGCCCACAGTGCCGTCGACGATGCCGCTGCTCTAGTTGAATGAGCTCTTGGCCGTCGTAGAAGAGGCTTCCCTGCCCTGGAATGGCAGTACGAAATGGTAGATGACACCCATCTTGATAGCCCTTGCTTTGAAATGGCTTTTCCTCTAGCACCCAACCCATAGGCCACAAACAGCTGTCTCGTTTCTCTGAACGGTTGCGTACGATGAAGATAAAACTTGAGAGCCCTTTTTACATCCAATGTGTGTAGCATGCGCTCCGCTCCCGAGCATGGCTCCGGAAAAAACGTAGGCAACACGATAGAAGAGTGTTTATGAAACACCGAAGGAGCTTTTGGTACGAACTGTGGGTTAGTGGCTAGGACTACCTTGGTCTTGAAAAATCTTAAGTATGGTGGGTCCACCATTAGAGCTTGAACTTCTGAAATACGTCGGGCTGAAGTGATGGCCACCAGGAAGGCCAATTTCCACGACAGAAACTTTAGAGACGATGATGACATTGGCTCAAAAGGAGGTTTCATAAGAGACGTTAAGACCAGATTGAGGCTCCACTCCGGTGGAAATTTCTTCTCTGGAGGGAAACTCCGAAAGAGGCCTTTAAGGAAGTGCTTAATCAGGCGGTCGCTGAACAATGGCGCCGAGTGCCGTCGACGAGTAAACCTGGAAATGGCTGCTAGGTGTACTTTTATTGACGACACCGACAGGCCCTTTTGAGCTAATAACAGCAAGTATGGAAGGAGCTGTTCCGGCCTAATCGATTGCGGGGCCAAACCTGGTTGATCCTCACACCATTGACAGAACCTTTTCCATTTGTACGCGTATGAGGCGTTTGTGGAAGGTGCTCTTGCCGCTTGCAGGATACGTCGACAGTCCTCCGGAATCGTTAGCCGACCAAATTCGGCGAAGTCAGGAGCCAGGCCGTCAATTTGAGGCTGTCCGGGTCGTGATGCCAAACGACACCCTCCTGTCGAGACAGAAGGTCGGGGGTCTTCTGGAATCTCATCGGTTCCGCCGCCGCTAAGTGTAGTAGGTCTGAAAACCACACCTGTCTGGCCCAGTATGGGGCCACCAGAATTACCCGACATGGGTACCTGAGGATCCATTGCAACGTCCTCCGGACAAGGGGAAAAGGAGGAAATGCGTACAGGAATTTGTTCGTCCATGGGAATGAGAACGCATCCCCCAGTGAGTCCTGCTGAGGCCATCTGCTTGCGTACTGATGGCATTTCTTGTTGTTCTTCGTTGCAAATAGGTCTATGGAAGGGTGTCCCCATTCCTTGAATACTTGTTGAAGTTGTTGGTCGTTCAGCACCCATTCGTGAACTTCGTTCATTTCTCTGCTGAGAGCATCGGCTTCCACGTTTTTCACTCCTGGTAGGTGAAACGCTAAGATTTGCATGTTGTGTTGCAGGGCCCAGTGCCAGATTTTCTGTGCCTCCGTCGATAGGGACCTGGAACGTGTCCCTCCTTGTTTCCTCAAGTAGAACATCGTAGTGGTGTTGTCCGTCATGACACGCACCACCGAGTCCCTCAGTTGCGGAAGAAAAGACTTTAGAGCCCATCGCACTGCTCTCAGTTCTAGCAGGTTGATATGCAGAGAGGACTCCTGCAAAGACCACTGGCCTTGTACCTGTAACGTATCCAGATGAGCTCCCCATCCGCTCAGCGATGCATCCGTCACCACCGTCTTTTGGAACTCTGGTTCCAGTAGAGGCATCCCTTTCGTTAGATGAGTAGACACTTTCCACCAGCCGAGTGCTTGAACTAGTTGTTCGTCGACGACCAGTCTGTCGGACCAGCGACCTCTGCTCTGAGCCCAACGGTCCGCTAGAAATTCCTGGCAAGGCCTCATAAACAGACGGCAGTTGTTTATTAACGGAATGCAGGACGACATGGTCCCTAGCAGGGACATGTACTTGCGCACAGAGACCTTGGTACCGCCTCTCCATTCCGACGCCTTGTTTTGAAGTTTCTGAATTCTTTCGCTGGATGGTTTCACCAGGCTTGTGTGTGTATGAAACTCCGCTCCTAGAAAGACCAAGGTCCTCGAAGGCTCTACTGAGGACTTGTTGAAGTTTATTGCGAAGCCCAGTTCCTGTAATATGGACATTGTGGCTCGTAGACTGTCTCGTGTTTGTTCCCTGGATGACCCTCTGACTAGCCAGTCGTCTAGATATGGATAGACATGATGACCATCCTTCCTTAAATGGGCCGCTATAGGGGCCAAGCACTTGGTGAACGTCCTGGGGGAGGACTTGAGTCCGAACGGGAGGACCTTGAACTGAAAATGCTTTTTCCCGACGACGAATCTTAAATATCTCCTGTGTCGTGGGCGTATTGGGATGTGAAAATAAGCATCCTGAAGGTCTAGTGATGATAGATAGTCCATGGGTTGCACCGATCTGATAACCTCTTGGAGTTTTAGCATTTTGAATTTTTGGCTCTTTAGCCACTTGTTGAGTATCCTTAGGTCCAGAATGGGCCTCCATTTGCCGTTTGGCTTTTTGACAACAAAGAACCTGGAATAAACTCCTTGGCCTTCCTGTACCACAGGAACTCTCTCTACCGCCCCTTTTCGCAACATAAGCGCCACCTCTTGTCGTAGGATTTGGAGGTGGGGCTGTGTCGAGAATAAAGGAGGAAGACGCGGAGGCTTGTCTTTGAATTGTAGCGCATGACCCATGCGAATCGTGTCTAGGACCCATCGATCTCTGGTTATGCATTTCCATCGGTCGAAGTGATGAGAGACTCGACCCCCCAGGACGTTCCGAAGGCCGTCATTGGTTGCTGGTTTGCTTGTTCTTCGTTGACGACGGACCTGAGCCTCGCCGCCTGGAGGATTGATAGTCCCTGCCTCCACGTGCCGACTGGGACGCTCGTCTGAACCCTTGTGAAGAGTACGAGGGCCTGTTAAATCCACGGTCCCTCGAGGCACCAAAGCGGGAGTTTCCAGAAGCACCTCTGAAGGGGCGAAAAGAGCGAAAATTTCTACCCGTTTGAAGGGCGCCGAGGGATCTAGCAGTATCCGTGTCTTCTTTCATCCCTTTTAGCGCTTCATCAACCTTTTCGCCAAACAAGTGCTCCCCTTCGCATGGCATGTCCAGGACTTTGTACTGTACTTCAGGACGGAAAGTAGTACATTTGAGCCATGCTTGTCGACGAAGCACTACTCCATGGTTGATTTGTTTGAAACCAGACTCTGCTAGGTCAACTGCGATATTAATAGCGTGGTTCGAGGCCTCTTCGCCGTCCCGCACCAGTAACATAGCTGCTTTCCGGTGTTCATCTGGCAGGTGTTCTAGGATAGGGGCTAATTTGTGCCACATTTCCCTATCATATCGTGACACGATCGCTAAGGAATTGGCTGCTCTTACCGTCGTCGCACCGACCGAGAGCACCTTCTTTCCAAATGCGTCCTGCCTCCTAGCCTCGCTTTCCGGTGGCGTTGAACATTTTTGCTGGACCCTGGCCTTCCTAGCCGCTGCCGCCGACACCACCGAGTCAGACAGAGGCTGTGATGTTAGACATTTTGGAGTGGACTCCGGAGCTTTAAACTTTTTCTCGATCCGTCCCTTTATGGCTGGTTCCGAGAACGGATGGCGCATCGTCTTGAGACCTTCTTGCCACACGTGGTCAAGGATTGGAATGGCAAATACCGATTTTCTCCTTTGACCCATATGGTCAAAAAGGAAACAGTCTTTCCTCTGCTCCTCAGGAATCAAGCCGAATTCCGAACACGCTTTCTCCATCATTGCATGGAAGGCTCCCACATCATCAGGGGGAGATGGCTGTGTCTGGCTCCTCGTAGACTCCAATTCTACATCCGAATTCCATGTCGGGTCCCTCGACGGTGACAGGGAGATGTCTGACCCCGAATCATCACGTATAGAGTCGGACTCCGACAGCTCACCCTCCTCCTGAGCTCGAGGACGATCTTTCGCCGCCTGGGGAGCCGATGGGTGTTTCGTCGACGGGCGAGCAGTACAAGTTTGCTCGTCGACGGAAGGTACAGACAAAAGTGACGATGACGTCCCAGGTTGAGGGAACTGCGTATCCATCCGTTGTAGTAGCTTCTGAAGAGTATTAAGCACATCCAGAGACAAAACCGTTTGGGGGGTCAGTAACGTGGATGATATAGGTACCATACCCCCGCTCGCACTCGCCGTCGACGTGGAAGGCCTTAAGCCTAAATCCGATGGCTGCAGAACCCTGTCACCTTCCCCTTCCGCCAAGCAGGCCGTGTCTGGCTGCAGTAAGACCTCAGGGGGGATCGGGTCATAGACCTCAGGCAGCCAAGCCATAGACTGAGCCTCCGTCGACGAAGGAATCCCAACCGCTGCTTGAACGGTAATAGGCATCGTCAGTGACACTGAGGTCGACGAGCAAGTCGTCGTCGTCGAGCCCTTAGACTTCGTCGTCGATTTCGATGCCGACTTCCCGGCTGAAGCTTCCCGACTCACGGAAGACCTGGGACGGTCCCCTGAGGAGGATTTTGACAGCGCTAGCCTCTCCGTCTTAGATGATGAGGAGGAGGAGGGCTTTTTATGTGATGAGGAGGATCCAGCCTGTTTCCCCTTATGCTTGTCCTCAGCGCGAATTTCTGCTGGCCGCACCTTCTTCGATGGAGGCTCCGACTTGCTCCTGGAGGCCGTTGAGCCAACTTCCGAAGCCGGGTAGGCACCCGCTCCGTCATTAAGCCAGTCGACCAGCCTTCTTTTTCGGTCCTTAAGGGTTTTTTGGGAGAAACCCTGGCATATCTCACATGTATCCGCCGTGTGGTGCGGGTGGAGACAGTAGATACAGTCCATGTGGCCGTCTCCTTCATAAACCTTTTTGAGGCCACAAGTTGCACATGGGCGAAATAACGCCTTTCCAGACATAATTCTTCAGAATTTGAACTTCGCTTACGCGAAACAGACAAAAAAACAATAAACAACCTAGTTTTCACTAGTAGTAAACACGAGGATCCCACTACTTTGAAAGACGGTTGAAATCTGAGGGAGCGCGGGGGCGGGGCCTGTATTTATATCATGACGTCCTGACGGCACGGGCACGCATGATACAAAACGAGGCGGATAGGACGCATAAGCGTCGAAAAAGTTTTCCTACGGGAAAGGGTCTATATAATGTACCGGGGATTCCCAGCCTGACGACGGGGAATATTCAAAGCATGTGAATCCATGAAAGATCCAATGCTGGAGAATAGGATCATTAGAGCCTGAGGGTGTCACCCCTTGTGGATCATACGAGAGGAAATGTTCTGGATTTTTATCATAAAAATCAGCCAAAGACGACATCCTTGACATGACCCTATCTATGTCTTCACTCGACCATTTTTTGGAACTGGGAATGACTCTCTCAACGAGTCTATGGGATTTATCCTGAGTAGATTTGCTGGTTTTAGACATATCAGCAGACCTAGTTTTGTCTGTCTGTTTAGGGGGAGTGGTGTGTTTCACAGGTGTGGAAGAGTGCAAAGGCTGCTTCTTTTGCTGTTTTCCCCCCTCCCCGTGAGTGGAAAAATGTTTTCCCTGTCCTTTAGTGGCTCCGGAGGTTTTCGACACCTGGCGTCGAGGATCGGGGGTGGGGTCCCTGTCCTTCGAGCGCGGGGCCTCGCTGATTTTAACTGACGACGATCGAACTTCTGTTAGCCTAGGGAGCGAGGCACTCTTGGCAAGAGTGGGTGATTGCCTGGAGTCATGCGGCGATCTTGATCGAGAGCGCCCAGAGGACACCGAATCGGACCGTTCTGTTTGTGCCTCTTTCCGAGAACTCGACGTCATCGAGTCTTGGTTGGACTTCGTGTGTGTAGTGTGTGAAGCGCTTGTGTCGCCGGGGGTCTTCCCCACAGCCGCCCTGCCGGACGACCTTCCGAGGTCGGGGACTTGCGCTCGGCTGTCTTTCGACACCGTAATGCCCTCGCCGTCCGAAAGTACGTCGTCGCTGCCGTCGCTGAAGGCGCCCTCCGCTGCCATGGCCGCCTGCCTGGCGTGGTGGGCCCAACGCTTCGTCGAACGGTCCTTAAGTGTCTTAGGTTTAAACCTACTCGCTGCAGTTCGCTTTGGGGTGGTCCCTTGGCAAGCAGAGATTGCACGTGGCGTGCCTGTCGACCCAAGGGTATTTGCGATTGCACTTGGGGCAGAATAGAAAAGGGCTACCCTCCATACGCACCTTGAGGCAGCGGGCTGTTAAAAGTAGGAAATGTATAAGGTGTACCTATATACCAAGAGTGTAGAGTATGTACAACTCCCCACTCTCCCTAATTGCAGGGCCGAGGCCAGAGGCCTTCCAAGGCCCAAATCCGTTGTGCAGCAGCCGACGGTCGATTTCTTCTCCAGCCGGCGTCGAGTGTCGATGTTCGACGTTGGGGTGGGGAAGGATGTCAATAGATTAATATTTTAAATATTTTAGCAAAAGTATGGCTAAGGCCAGGGGACTCCGAGAAAATGCTTCCAACCAGTATGGCGGAAAAAAACAATCTGAGGATCCTAGACGCGTGAGGGATCTTGGGTACAGTGGACGTCACACTAGGGATAGTATTACTGGCACGCCCTGTGTCGACGCCCATTTTCGAGTTTCGAAAAACAAACTAATGCTCCGCAGCTTCCACTAGATGTCGGCCTATGCACAGCATGTGATCTAAGCAGATTCCACAAGCCTCAGAAATTATATATATATATATATATATATATATATAATAAAACACTTGGGTATTTTTCCGCACTCAACTGATGCAATTTATCAGTGTTAGGTTGCCCTCTGCTGTCCAAATGACAAAGTATACCTCTGCGTGCCCTTCCAATTCAACAACAGCTATCATGTTAACAAACATTATGAGCACGGTTCTACGTGATCTCCTTCACCTTCCACTATCGCGAACATTTCGTAATAATTTCAAGTTACTTCTTTCCACCCCCACTTCTCTTGATTCAGGGCACAGCGGTTCCAGTGACAATGAACAGTTAATTATCGGCTCAACGTTTCAGTCTCTAAAGAGCGAAACGCTGTAGGACGAATGTTTCCTCACAAGCTAAAACTGAAAGTGGGTGATGTAATTATGCTACTACAAAATCTTAGGCCATCACAGGGACTCTGCAATAGAACAAGGCTGACAATTACGCATCTACAAAGTAACATCATAGAGGCATGTGCAATCGATGGAACATAGATACTGTTCTTATAGCGCGCATACCTCTTATTCTATCTGATACAAATATGCCTTTCAAATTCAAAAGAAGACAGTTACATATACGTTTTGCCTTTTCAATGACCATTAATCAGTAACAGGGACCTACGCCCACTTCCTGGATGCTATCAGTGGTAATTCCAACATTTAAGAAGGGGACAGAAGTGACCCTATGAATTACCGCCCAATATTGACCTTTAAGGTATGCTAAAATGGCGTATGTTAAGCCGGGAACAGCTAGTGATATGAACAACACTAGGGCAATCATTCTGTGATTTTTCTTGTGATCCGCCGTTATCGTCTTTACGGACTTGGACATTGCACACTTCAGATATATATATATATATATTATAGAGTATAGAAAAACTCCAATATCGCCAAGGAATGTGGAATGCCTTCCAAAAACATGGAAGATGTCCTACCGTAACCCTTTCACAAACAGATAGACAGAACTAAGTTAGCAGGACACCAACCATAACATTCTTATTATTTCACATCTTGTTAGGCTGTGCATTAAGGTGTTCGATGCTGTGGTAAAACTGCAGATTCTACAAGTGCAGCTATTCACTTTCATGTTAATTGCGAAGGATCAGTCATATAGTATATTTGGGGTCTGTTTAATTTTTCAACTTTGAGGTTTTACAGATTCATATTCGGACTTAAAATGGAGAGGACATTCAGCAATGCCGTTTAAAGTAAATTACAATTGGTGCTGGTAGATTGCCCTGAAAACTGGGTAATTAAAATATTGTCATTGTTTTTAGGAAAAAGACTAGCGGATGCCTTCCGATTAAGCAGCATATTTCTTTTTTTAAAGTTCCAGCAACAAGATGGGCCAGTATCAATTGGAGGTTTTGCAACTGTTAGAGGGTGTTCATGAATCTACATTTACTTTGGAAAGGAATGGAGAAGTACCTTAAAAAAATAAATAATAAAACGAAATATACATGGGATACAATACTCACCGTAATCGAATTTCTGATGCTTGTATCTGCTTAGATTCACATGCTATGCATAGTCAGACATCTAGTGGTAGCCTCAGAGTATTACATTTTTTGTTTTTGAATCTCGAAAAGGCAAGTCGACAGGGCGTGCCGTAATACTATCCCTAGTGTGACATCTCCTGTGCCCATGGTCCTTCACGCGTCAAGGTCCCTCAGATTGTTTTGCTTCTGACATGAGGTAGCATGAAGTGTAGCGTGATTACAGATGTAATAAAGCAGATAGTAGATAAGCCAGAAAACATCTATGCGCCTACTACTCCAGAGGGGAGGGAGGGTGGACGCATGTCAATCTAAGCAGATACAAGCAACAGAATAATGATTACAGTGAATAATGAATCCCTTCTGAAGCTTGTGGATCTGCTTAGATCACATGCTATGCATAGATTAGCAAGCAGTGTCTGGAGAAGGTGGTGGGTTGTGATAAGGAACACTGGTAAATAGATGTTTTAGCATCGCTTGTCCCACCTGTGAATCTGCTTTAGAATGTGCGTCAGTGAAGTAATGCTGAGAATGTATGGAACTCATTGTAGCTGCTATGCAAATGGTGTCCAGCAGGATGTTTGCAATTAAGTCCAAAGTAGCTCCTATATCCCTGGTAGAGTGAGCTACTGGTGTGAAAGGCAGAGTTTTGTTTGATAGGGAGTAGCAGAGCTGTATGCATTTCACTATCCATCTGGAGATGGCGTTTTTGGAAGCATGATCACCTTTCCCAGCCAGGTGCTATGGAAACAAACAGTTGGACTGTTTTTCTTAGCAGTTTTGTCTTGTTAACATAGTAAAGAACCGCCCGCCTTACATCTAGTGTATGGAGGTTCTTCTCAGCTGAGTTTGAAGGATTTGCAAAGAAAGGGGGTAGTATAATGGCTTGGTTAACATGGAACTTTGATATCAACTTATGTGAAAACCTAGGGTGTGTTCTTAGTACCAATTTGTCTTTGTGGATAACAAAGAAAGGGTCTTGCACTGACAAAGCGTGTTGCTCACCGACTCTTCATATGGGGGTGAGAGCCATCAGAAGAGCCGTTTTATTTTTTGTTTTTGCTTTCAGTGGCTCTCCCTCATCCTTTCCCACAGCAAAACCCTTGCTGTTGATAATGGTAGGACTTCCCCCTGGGGGCTGTAGAAGGAAGCACTAGATGTGCATGTGCCGGATTGGCCTGGTATGCTAAATCCTTGTGCCTGTAAATTCTGGTGTGTGTTAAATACCCCTTTTGCATTAAGGGTTTGCTCAATATTGACGCTGGGTCTTGACTGTCTCATGCTCTTTTTTTCGTGGTCTCCAGCTGGTCATCAATTGCTTTCTCAAAGAGGAAGTCTTCCTCAATGGTCATGTTTATAAGGGCCACCTGTGTCTCTGGCTTAAAACCAGAATCCCTAAGCCAGGAGTGTCTCTTTAGGAGGGTACTCTCTGCGATTACTCTTCTGGATGCATCTGCAGAATCTAGAATGTTTTTTAAGATGTTTTGAGACACTTATTTACCCTCGGTGCCCACTTTGAGAATGTGTGTACGAGCAGGTTCTGGAACAGAGTCAAGATGCTTTATGACGTCATCCCGCTGTGTGCTGCTATAGGGTTATAGGTCAAAGGATCGACTACAAAGGATCGAATGGTCAAAGGATCGACGCAAAAGGACGGGAAACAAAAGAATCGAAAATGATTTATTTTTTTTGTTACTTTTTTTTTTTTTGGGGCGGTCCCCATCCCAACCCCTGTTTTTGTGGTAAAAAACACTTTTTCCCTAAATGAAAACCCCCCAAAAAAATATAATAAAAAAAAATAATGTGATCCTTTTGTTTTCGGCCCTATTGCGTCGATCCTTTGACCATTCGATCCTTTGTAGTCGACCCTTTGACTGGACACCCTGCTATAGCTGGCAAGCCGGGTCGTGTTGTTGGCTATTCTGGTCAAGTATGCCCCAGACGTATTGATATCCTTACCTAGCATGTATAAACTTTTGCACTCCTTGTTGGGAGGTGCTTCGGAGGTGGAGAGTGGAACAGCAGCTCTCTTTCTGGTAGTAGTAACCACCAGGGAATTGACATGGCCCTTGATGTAAAGAGGGTCAGATGGTGATGGCTTAAAATGTTTTTTCTACCTGTGGGTTGAACGTCCTAGTTTGTTTGTTTATTCTTTATAGGGCGCCCTAAACCCTTAGGTAGCTGGGCGCACAACATAACAAGGTTACTTATGGCTTGGTTACATTTGCATAGATGAGTATATACAGGTGCAAATAAAGTTACAGTAGCTAAAAGTATGTACATGTGCATGGGTAGTTACAGTAATAAATTACAGTTTACATAGTTACAGGTATGTGCATGGGTAATAATAGTTAGTGAATGATTACTGACTAGGCAGTAGAGAGCAAGCATATGTGGCTTTGGGTTATTGGTCTTTGTGACGTAGCCAGTTACAGGTGTTACGCCTAAAGCTGTTATAGGATTGGTGTCTTCTTAACTCGACTGGTAGAGCATTCCATTGCTGAGCTGCTTTTACTGGGAAGCTATTTCGACCTGTTTTTTGTAGGCAGAATCTTGGGATTTGGAGACAGTAGGAATTGACTGTTCTGGTTGGGCGTGTAGAGGGTTTTCTGGTTATTCCTTCCTTCAGGCATGGTGGTGCTGCATTATTTAGGCATTTAAAGGTTAAAGTGACAATTTTTGAGGAGGATCCGATCAGTGATTTTTAGCCAATTGTGATTTCTTCTGGCGTTGGAGATATGCTCGCTAGTAGGGAGGTTCAGGGCCGTTCTAAGCGCATTGTTTTGCAGAGTTTGTAGTTTGTTTCTGATATATGTATTAGCTCCTGCATAAAGTGTGTTGCAATAGTCCAACTTAGAAAGGATGCGGGCATTGGCTAGAATGATACAGCTAGCTGGTGAGAGGAAGGGTCTACATGCTTTGATGAGTTTGCCGGTGTAGGCAGTGGATGATGCCAAGAAGTTTACTTGTTTTCTTAGGGAGAGTGTGGAATCCAGGTAAAAGCCTAGAGTCTTCACTTCTTTGGCAACTGTAATTATATTGCAGTCGATATTGAAGGCATTGTAGTTGTCATTAAGTTTTTTTAAATTGTTGGCTGAGCCAAGGATTAAGATCTCCGTTTTATCGTCATTCAGGCAGAGCCGTGGGTTGCCATCCATGCCTGAATGAGGATGTAGATTTTATTCACTAAGGTTGTATCTGATGTGAAATTGCCCGTAAGGGGGATAAGGATCTGGGAATCGTCTGCATAATTTGTGTAGGCGATACCCAGCCTGACCAATTTATATTTATCAAATAGAGGCTTAGTGAAGATATTATACATGGTGGGCGAGACACATGAGCCTTGGGGGACTCCACGTGTTGTTATGACGGGGTCGGCAGAGTCTGCCGTGGAGAAAACTCTCATGCTTCTGTTATCAAGAAATGATTGGACCCATGCTATAGCCTCACTTGAAGTGGGCTGCCGATGCTAGGTGTTTGCATAAAACTGCATGGTCCACCAAGTCAAAGGCTGCCGACAGATCAAGGAGGAATAGCATGGCTGGGTTTCCTTTATCGTTAAGTTTATCAATTTGGGCTTTAAGATACATTAAGGCTGTCTCTGTGCCATTTTGGGGTCTGAACCCCGATTGGCGAGAGCCTAGTAGTTGGTTTGTTTCAAGGTATTTTTGAATTTGTAAGTAGGCCACTGTGTCAATTATCTTCAGGAGAAAAGGGACAGAGGTAATGGGTCTGTAATTTGTTGGGATGGATGGGTCTAAGGTTTGTTTTTTAAGAAGGGGTAATACCCAGGATTCTTTTAAACTACTTGAGACTGTGCTTGAACTAAAGAAACCGTTAATGATTTTGGTGATAAAGGGAGCTAAATCTCTGGATGCATCCTTGATTATTTGGGCAGGGCAGCTGTCGCCTTTGCAGTTTGAGGGCTTTAGTGAGGTGATGATTTTTTCTGTTTCCTGAATAGAAATTTTGGAGAATTTGAATGGTGCTAGGTCAGGTTTGTTGCTAGGAGGGGGTACAGTAGGGGTTTCCGTGAGTGGGAGTGAGGCTTTTTTTAAGGCAATTTTGGTTTGCAGCGTTTTTATTTTATTTGCTAAGGCATTTTGAATATTGGTACACCGTTGTTTATCTTTAGGTAGATTATCCGGTGGAGGTATAGGGGATTCTAGTTTGCGTAGAATCGTGAATAATTCCTTGGTGTTGGAGTATGCTTTGGAGATCCTTTCATTATAGACCACTTTTTAGTTTGGATGATTTCATTTTTGTATTTAGTGGCAATGAGTTTGAGTTTTAATTTATTTTCATCCGTGGGGGTGTGATGCCATATAGTTTCTAACTTCCTTTTTTCCAGTCTAAGTTCTTTTAGGTGAGGGGTGAACCAAGTGTTCAGGTGAGCTTGTTGTTTACTCTTACAGTTCTTAAGTGGGGCGATGGCATCTAAGATTTTAGTCATAGCTTCATTATAGTGGTCAACCAGCGTGTCTGGGTTAGAGCTGCTTGGTAGGGCGTTAATCACTGGAAGGAAACAGGGTAGGATGTTATTAGTTGTGATGTTTTTTCTTGATCTGGTAGGGAGGGGGGGGTGCCATTGTTTTTTCTTTGTTTACTTCTTTGTTGAGTGTTAGGCTAAATTCAATCAAGAAGTGGTCGGTCCAGGTTTGGGGTGTGATTTTAGTAATTTTGGTTGGGCAATTTGAGGTGGCTACCCAGTCGACGGTCCTGCCTTTGTCATGGGTAGGGGTGAGGACTTTTTTGGGAGAGCCCATGTTCATTCATTATGGTGGCTATAGCTTGTGCTTGTTTGTCGTCAGGGTCGTTGAGTCCTAGGTTGAGGTCACCAAGGATCATTATCTGAAATGATTTAGTATTTCTGGCTATCAGGCTGGAGATATCCTCTTCAAATGAGCCTAAGGGCCCTGGCGGCCTGTAAATGAGGTAGATAGTCAGGGTGCGTCATCGGGATATGGGCAGTTTAGCAGATAGTAATTCACATGATTTTAGTGGTGATAACGTTGTGAGTTTTAGTTCCATGTTTGATTAGGCGATGATGGCTAAACCACCTCCTCTGGCGTTAGGTCTGTCCATTCTTAGGAGTTGGTACTCATTTGGAATAGCTAGTGAAGTGCAGGGCCTGCTGCATCATGTAACCAGGTTTCTGTGACTGCTAGGAGGTCAAGATTGTCTGAGGTAAGGATATCAGCTATTTCAGTGGCATGGGCCACGATCGATCTGGCGTTGATTAGGGCACCTGCTACTGTGGTGGTTTTAGGCGGGCATTTCATGTTCAAAGTTGTAGGGGTGGGTTCATTCAGTATAACAGTAGCAGGGGTTTGTGGAGATGGTTTCTGCAAATTCCTGGAAGTATTTTTGGGGTTGGTATGGCGGTTTAGTTGCGTATTGGGCAGTTTGGGTTCATGGAGGGGGAGAATCTGGCGCAAAGCCTAGTGTTTCTAGAGGTGGTAGGGCAGGGTCCGTATTTAATTTGGTCCATAATTGCCGATGTTAGATGAACAAGAAGCAGGAAGACCGGTAGTACTAGAGCAGTGCTAGCGTACATAGTGCGGCGGTTCAGGCCGGTTGCCAAGAGAGAGGGCAATATGTTTGTAGCTGAGTGCAGGGTGTTCACAGCAGGCTAAGCTTAGCACTGACGCAGTGTGCCGAGTAAGGTACGGATTGGGAACAACTTTGCGAGTGGGCTAAAATAGCTTACAACGATAAATTAAGATCAATTTAGCGTAGATTAGCTGAGGTCAGCTTGCATGGAGGGCCTAGGATCAGCTTTGCGAGGGTAGGCTAGCATCATATTTGCATATCTTAACTGAAATTGGTTTGCATGGAGGGCCTATAATCCACTTTCTATTGGTACATAAGTAGGCTAAAGTCAACTTTGCATAGATTAGCTAGAATCAATTTCACAGATGTAGGCTAAAATCAGCTTTGCATAGATTAGCTAAAATCAAGTTTGCAGAGGTAGGCCAAAATCAACTTTGCCGAGGTAGGCTAAAATCAACTTTGCCGAGGTAGGCTAAAATCAACTTTGCCGAGGTAGGCTAAAATCAACTTTGCATAAATTAATTGAGATCGGGCGTGCATGGAGGTCTCAGAGGAAGTGTAGGCACAGTATAGGTATCAAGACACAGTGTGGGCTTCAATGGGCAATGGGAGGATAATGTTTCACTCACCAGCAAGGTCAGTTGGAACGATACAGTGTAGACACATGCACAAATTCAAGCAGGCTGTGAGGGAGAGCTCGTGGGAGCTAAGGCAGTAAGGTGGCAGGTAGAGCCATGTAGTTGAGATTTAAGTATGTGGGATACAGTATGCATAGCAGTAGGCTGTAAAGTCTCGTTGAGGCATAGGCACACAAAGCATGATTAGGAAAACAGTAATAAGCGGAGCACACAGGCATAAATATGCAATGGCAGTGTGTACATAATCACTATTAAACGGTAACAGTAAAGTAGGCCTAAGTGCCTATGGCCAGCATTGTATCAGACGCAAAGGCTCGCGAGGTAATCTGCCTATTGGCTAGCTGGTGGGGAATTGTTAGCAGTAATGTAAGTAATATTGTAAGAGGTCGCAAGAGGATCAGACTACACCTCCGCCGTCTGTTAGCACGTGTTATGGCAATGATGCAGGATTAAAGTTACCTTTGGACAGCATGTGGAGGTAGACGGCCGTGTTGACCAGGGGGTCTGGCAGACGGCTTGTACGGCAGATGACAGGCAGGAGACAGGCGCTGGCCTTATGAGGCGGGCCTTGGGGTGGTCGGGCCAGCTGCTGCCTTCCTGTCGCAGCTTCCTGATTATCAGCAGAGGAAGGCCAATCAGCAGAGAATGTTGTTGCTAGGCAATGGAGCACAACAAGTGTGCGGCGGCCATCTTATGAAGGGCCTCGTGGTTCTTTTCCTGCCGTGGATGCGGAAAACAGCTGATTGCCGGCAGATCAAGGCAATCTTGGGCGCTGGTGCACAGGGGCAGGTTGCACTTCAGTGCGGAGCACAATGGCGGAAGGGGGCACTGAATAACTCACAGGATTAACCCTCGGGCATCATGGGTGTCGTCGTGGCCTGGCGGGACTTCGGTGGAGGCAGGAAGGGCTCCTGCCCTCCTGGGATCAATGCTGGGCTGCTACTGATGGCAGGAGACAGGCACTGACCTTATGAGGCGGGCCTTGGGGTGGTTGGGCCGGCTGCCGCCTTCTGGTCGTGGCTGGAGAGACCCTCATTTTCATAGACTCTAGGAGGAGGGGAATAGCCTGGCGGATGGGCTTTTTCTCACCGAGGATGTCCTCAACAAAATCAGTCCCTGCAGGACTAGACTCCTTAGTCTGTATGCCAAAATGGTTGACTGCCTTTCTAAGCAACTCATTATAGAGCAATTGGTCTGCTATCGGAGAAGCATGACCGCTCTCAACTGCTGAGGGTAGAATGGGTCTGAAAGGATAATACATAGGTCATCATGGTCCCGCAGATGGGTGCCGCCACAATCATGGTCGGGGTCATCCTGGTCAATTATCCACATGTCTTGGTCAGCTTGATCTCACTGCAGATCCCCTTGCTAAGAAATCAATGAAGCATCCCTGGTCATGAGGGGGCAAGGTGAGAGTGTGGATGGAGTGGGCACCACTGGTATGTCAGGTTGCTCCATGGGTATGTGACGAGTGGGCAACCTGCTCATGAAGTCCACAAAAAAGGATATTTTCCTCATGGTTTCCTCGAATTGTGTTTGGATCCAAGGAGTGCCAGTCAGGATAGTCTTTGGCCCCTGGGAGGTAAATGTCGGGGTTACTGGTGGTGCCTCTGCAGGGTAGTTGGCCCTGGGTGTGTCCATGGGGCGTTCTTTGCTGAGGGAATAAGATTAGTATGAAGATCCTTCCTGATAGTCCTCAGAGGTCTCAGGGGGCTGTTTACCATGAACCCGATACTCCTTAACCCGATACTCCTTATGGTGTTTTTCAGCGTGAATGTGAGATTAGTGTTTTTCTTTTACGGCTGTTTCGGCGTGCCTGCCTCAGCCGGTGAACAATGTTTATGCAAGTCTTTCGCTGGAGTGTCAGCACGGGTGCCTTGTGGTAAACGCACAGGCGGAACCACAGCGGGCTTGGTCAGCGGTTGATCGATTGGTCTTGAGGCACCTACCGTTGGCGTGCTGCCCTCCGGCGACGGATCAGCCGAGGAGCTGCTGTGGGGTGTGTGCTTATCTGAAGAAGTAGGTGCGTGTACGCCATCGTCGTCAGAGGCCTGCCTCATAGAAGCACACGGGCCTGCCTTTCGAGGCTGCGGATAGGCATGAGGGAACCAGTCCGTTCCTCTGTAGAGTCTTCGAGCTCTAAGTCAGAGTCTCAGCTGCCTCAGGCTTCGTGATCTGATTCAGAGATCCCCTGCAGCAGTCTCAGACTCCGCCATCAGGGTGTGCACTGTCCACCGCTTAGTCTGGTGCTCTTTAAGGGTCTTGGCCTTAAGAGTTTGCACAATGTGCAACGGGACACTGAGCGATTACCTGGAAAGCAGTGGTTACACACCAAATGTGCATTTTCCCGCAGAAATTTCGATTGCACTTGGGGCAAAATTTAAATGGAGTATGCTCCAGATTGGAGAGTCAGCACAGAGGCAGCAAGAAAAAGGCAGTAGGGTCAGACATGCTCTGAAAAGATCAGTCCCCCCGCTCTCTTTACTGGTAGGCCAAAGCCGTGTGTAGGCCGAAGCCCGTCGACAGAACAGATGTCTGTTACGGTGTCTGGAATCAGGCGTTGAGATGCCTCAGAATAACAGCCGTCGCTAAGGAATGTCGATTGATAAGGGGCAAAATAAGTTTAGATATAATTAACTTCAAAAGTAGCCTTAGCTACGGACTCCACGAAGATACAACTTTCCACAATGGTGGAAAACAATCTGATGGACAGCGACGCGTGAGGGATCATGGGTACAGGGTACGTCACACTAGGGTCGTGAATACAGTCATGCCCCGTCTACGTCACATTTTTTGAAGTTTGTAACTTCCACTTGGATGTCGGCCTCTGCAAAGCATGTGATTCTAAGCAGATCCACAAGCTTCAGAAATATAACATGCATTACTTATCGTAATAGCATTTCTGATTGTATCTGCTTAGATTCAAATGCTATGCATATAGTCCGACATCTAGTGGTAATCGCAGAGTAATGTATCTAGTCTTTCGAGGATTGAAAGGGGACGTGCTTGTAACACTATCCCTATCCCTAACATGACATTCCCAAAATCCTTCATGTGTGGAGGTCCCTCAGTTTCTGTTTTTTCTGCCGCAAGGGAGCCTATAACCATCGGGAGTGAGTACAGAGAGAGAAAGTAGTAAGATGTCTATGTTCGTTCTACTCCAAGAGGGGAGGAAAGATGGGCGCATGTGAATCTAAGCCGATACAAT
Source organism: Ambystoma mexicanum (assembly GCF_040938575.1). Classification (NCBI taxonomy): domain Eukaryota; kingdom Metazoa; phylum Chordata; class Amphibia; order Caudata; family Ambystomatidae; genus Ambystoma; species Ambystoma mexicanum. The sequence continues at coordinate 474,755,622 of NC_090934.1, forward strand.
CATCAGAAATGCTATTACGGTAAGTATATGCATAGACTAGCGAGCAGTACCTGGAGATGGTGGTGGGATGTGTGAAGAAACAGTAGTAAAGAGATGTCTTAGAACTGCTTGTCCCACTTGAGAATCAGACCTAGAGCGAGTATCTAGGCAGTAGTGTTTTGTAAAGGTGCGTACAGAACTCCAGGCTGCTGCTTTACAAATTGACTTGAGAGGAACATTTGCAATGAATGCTATGGACGCCCCAGAGTAGAGTGTGCTCTAGGCTTGAAGGGCAGATCTCTCTTTGCAAGAGTCTAGCATAGTGTGATGCAGTTTACGATCCACTTTGAAATGGCTGATTTAGAGACAGGGTCCCCTTCTCTACCAGCTGCCACAAACGAAAAACTGGTTTGTTTTCCTTAGTGGTTTAGTTTTTTCCAGATAATATACGACCGCTCTCCTCAAATCCAGTGTGTGGAGGCTTCTTTCAGCCACGTTAGTGGGGTTCTGGAAGAAGGTGGGTAATTCTTTGACTGGTTCACATGGAATTTTGAAATGAATGTACGTGCAAACCGTGGGTGAGTGTGCAGAACCACCTTATCTTTGTGAATTGTGACGAAAGGGTCTAGAACTGAAAGCGCCTGCAGTTCACCAAGTCTTCTTATTGAGGCGACTGCCACCAGGAAGGCGGTGAGAATCACATTCAGGTCCCATCCGGGAGCTGGGTTGGAAATAAGTGGATGAAGTATTTTAACCCCTTCCATAAAAGCCTTGATAACTGGTATTCTCCACCACAAAACCTTTTTCTGGGACGTAGTGTAAGCAGAAAGTGCAGATAAATTTACCTTCAGGGAATTAAAAACCAGACCTGAGTCTAGTAGGTGTGTAAGGTATAGGACAATATGTGTCGGTGAGCAGTCTATGCGATTAACTCTCTTGGAATTGCACCAGATGACGAAGCACTTCCATTTATTAGAGTCACAATGTCTGGTGTTAGGCTTTCTTGCTTCTCTAAGTATGTCCATGCATCTTTGAGGAAGTTGGAGTTGTTCCAACTCTATAACCTCAGGAGCCAGGCTGCTAAATTGAGTGTTTGCGGGCATGGATGGAGCGTTTCCCCCTTGTCCCGTGACAGCATGTTGTACGGGCAAGGTAGCTTCCTCGCAGGAGACAGATATTGCCATCAGATGAAAGAACCAGGGTTGGCGGGCCCACATAGGGGCCACCAGGATCATCGTGACTAGTTCCTGGTGCATCCTGTGCACTATCTTGTTGAGTAGGGGGTTTGGGGGGAAAAATGTAAACAAATTTCCCTGACCATGTTATCCAGAGACCGTTCCCCTTGAAGCGGTCCTGCAGGTACCTGGAGGTGTAATCTGGGCATTGTGTGTTCTCCAGAGTTGGGAACAGATCGATCTCTGGGAAACCCCAGTCTGCGAAGACTTGAGAACAAAGTCTTTGTGCAATCGCCACTCGTACTCTACGGGTAGTGGGAAGTCTCTGCTGAGCACGTCTGGCAGAAGATTGAGTTCCCCTGGAATGTGTTGTGACAGGAGGAACATCTTGTGTTTGAGAGCCCATTTCCATATGTTCTAAGAGTTTGGATAGCCCTGGAGAGCGAGTGCCCCCTTCCATGTTCAGGTAGTACATGGTTGTGGTGCTGTCGGTGAGGACTAGGACTGTCTTTCCCTGTAGGTGTGTTTGAAAGGCCTTCAGGGCTTTGAATACTGCCAGCAGTTCCAACAGGTTTATGTGGTTGGATGCTACCACTGGGGACCAAACGCTGTGCGCTTTCTGAAGAAGCATGCAAGCTCCCCACCATGTCAGAGATGTCTCCATGGTGAGAGTGGCTTCTACTGCAAGGGCGGTAAAGGTCTTCCTCTGCAAGAGGTTTTCCCTTGACCATCACTGCCGAGAGAGAACGAGAGCTGCTGAGGCAACCACTAGATCGTCCCATTGTCCGCTGGCCTGGCACCATGGGCTTGAGAGCATTCTTGCATGGGGCGCATGTGGAAAGGTGCGTGTGGGACTAGATAAATGCAGGAGGCTATTGCCCCCCAACAGTCACATGGCTTTTCGTACGGTCACCTCACGATTGGCTACATAGTGAGGAATCTGGAACAGCATCTTTTGAACCCTCCCGTAGGAGGGGGAGACAAACTCATCTTTGGCTGGACTTTTTCCCATTGATCGAGAATCCTAGACTGAAGAGGAGATCTACTTTTTTCTGAGTATTTGATAGGCATGTTCCGTACAAATCCACTGTTATTAGCCAGTCATCGAGGTAAAGATATACTGGAATGGACTACCTGCGCAGGTGAGCCGCTACTACCGCCAGTACCTTTGTAAATACCCTTGGGGCTGAGGCAATGCTGAAGGGAATGACCTTAAACTGATAGTGTTTGTCCTCCATCATGAACCTTAGGTACTTTATGTGCGCTGGCAGCACTGAAATATGAAAGTATGCATCTTTCATGTCCAATGTTGCCATGTAATCCCCCTGTGTTAGCAGAGGGATTACTTCCTGCAATGTTGTCATTCTGAACATTTGAGGCTTGCCAAATTTGTTTGCTGGGCGCAAGTCTAAGACAGGGCGCATGGTGAGATCCTTTTTGGGTACAAGAAAGTACACTGAATAAAAACCCTTGTTTACCTGTAGAAAGGGGACAATCTCTATTGCGCCCTTTTCTTGAAGGATCTCAACCTCTTGTAGCAGAAATTTCAGGTGACTGGCGAAAGACGTCTTGGTGGTGGTGGACGGTATCGAGGTGGTCGGTGGAACTTGATACAATAACCGTGGGCGACGGTTTTGAGCACCCACTGGTCTGAAGTGACCCCCCCCTGCCATGCATGAAGGAAAGATGTTATTTGTCGCCCAACCAGTGTGGCATGCGAGGGGAAACGGATTGCCGAGTCATTTTTGAGCAGAGGCCGGGGAGCCTCTTGGGGTGGAGTTTCTACCTCTTCCTTTGCCTCGGCACTGTCCCCTTTGTTGATATTGGCCCGCAGCAGTTGTTCCTTGTCCGGCGGAACATGGTGCATTCCCTGTTCTGTTATGGTTGTGGGGGGGGGGACATGGGAAGGATTGCCCCTGAAAGGCACGGCGGGAGCTACCCACTCGCTGTTGATATGTTCTTGCCGTAATTTGGTTTAGAGACTTTAAGGTTTCATGATCCATCTTCGCTGTTTCTAAGGCATCATCTACTGCTTTTCCAAACAAGTTGGTCTCATCCACTTGCTTGTTAATAAGGGATGCCTGTGGTTGCAGGCTTGAAGCCTGAAATCTTGAGCCATGCGTGCCTTTTAAGGAGGGTACCCTGGGACAGGGTCCGTCCCGCTGTTTCTACAGCATCCAAGGTATTTTTTAGGATATTCTGGTGGACCTGCTTCCCTTTCAAAACAACCACCAGCAGGCGTGATCGTACTGGTTCCGGGACTTCTTGCAGGCCCTACTGGAGTAAATTCCATTGGACGTCGATATAACTAGCCAGCAATTTGGTGTTATTGGCAATTCTAGTGGAATATGCTGATGCGCTTTCCGAGGGCGTATAACATTTTACAGTCCTTGTCTGGTGGTGGCTCTGCCGTAGACAAGGGTACCCCAGCTCTCTTCCTTGCAGTAGTGACTACTAGGGAGTGGCCTGGGCCCATATATACAATGGGTCTGTAGGAGAGGGGCAAAAAAGCTTTTCGACTCTAGGATTGACAGCTCTTGTTAGAGATGGGGTTAACAAAGATGGTGCGATGCGCCTCTTAATAGAATTAAGTAGTGGTATAACCTGGCTTGTGGGGGGGGGTTTCCTCTTTTAAGAGGTCTTCCACAAAGTCTGTGTCCTGTACTGCCTCTTGGGTGACCATTTAAAAATGTTCTGCAGCCTTCTTTAGGATAGCATTGAAGGCCATTTGGTCGTCAATGGGTGAAGCTTGCCTTTGAGGAGGTGAGGAGGGAGGGTCTAGACAAAGGGTGTCTGGATCTGGAGTAGTGGGTTAGGGAAAGCCATGGTGCTTGGTGCTTCCTCTACCAGCTGTTCAACACCCCAGTCTGGACACTGGTCGGGTGTCTCCTCAAAAGGATTTTCTCCCTGATTATAGGGGTCTTCATAGACTTCTTCAGGCCTCCTCCTGTGGAAAACTGCTTGAAATATTTGGGACTTTAGAAAGAGTAGGGCAGGAATCCTACTCCCTGGGTCTTTGTGGATTTTTGAGAAATGTATTACCCCAAAAACTTGGAAAGTTTGTCCATGTATCCTTCAAACCTAACTCTGGTCCAAAGGGATGAACCAAAGGGGTCTGGACGAGGGGGGGGGAGGGGTTCTTCTGGAGGACAGAGGTCCTTATGAGGTTGAGATTTCTCAGCCATAGTCTAAGATAATGGATGTGAGCCTTATGAGTATTCCTCTCAACGTTTGGACGAGTGTCAAGGTTTATTTGCTGCCAAAACGATTGCTGTGAAACTCTTGCGTAGTTCTGGCGAGTATTTGACGTGTTTGTAGCCTTTGAAGATTTTGGTGATGCCAAAACCTTTGGAGCTGATTTATAAGGCGTGTCAGCACTCTTATGGTGTTTGGTAGAGACGCCCTTATGGGTTCAGTGCCCGGACGCATGCAGTCTGCGGGGAGGGCGGCCAATCATGTGGATCAGTGGGCGTTGTCGAAACATTCGACGGGCCCATTGGCGTCTTCTGCTTCGGCAACGTGTCGGTCGAGGGAGCTTGTGGGGTTGTGTACTTTCCCGATTGTGGTGCGGGTGTGCCCCTGTTGCCGAGATGTTGTCTCCCCATAGCAGCGCCGGCGGCCTGCCCTTAGCGGTCGGGCACTTGGGAACCTGCAGTTTTCACAGGGGGGGGAGGGGCAGCAATGGCTTCCACATCGGAGCAATGGCTGTCACTTGTATTCTTGTCATTCGAGGCACCTGTGCCTACAGGGGTGCTACACTCGGCCTGCATGGCATAGGCTGCCCATCACTTCGTCTCTCGATGTTTTAACATCTTTGGACGTAAAAGTCGGCAAGACTTGCAGGACTGCTAGTCACGATCACGAGGTAGACACGTGTTACACCTTCGGGTATTTGCCGTTGCAAGACGGGCAAAACTTAAAGGGAATCCTCTCCATAGCTGAGGTGAGAAGCGACAGCGAGACCAGAAGGGAAAAGAGGGGGGAAAAGGAAATGCAGTCTACAAAGAATCAGAACCCTGGGCCCCATTCGCCCTACTGTATAGGCCTTGCTGGAGGGCAGAGGCTACACGGTCGACAGTGTCACCGAAGCACAAGCCGCCGACATCTGTAGTCGTCTTCGGCTTAGGATTTAGAAGTAGTCGTCGATGAAGGAAGGTCGAAGACTAAACGACCAACGGTCGTGGAGAAAAAAGTTATATTTTGCAATGTACAAGTGCCGCATAGGGTGACCAGCTAGCTGGGCAGAAAAAAAATATCGGGGACCTTGACGCGTGAGGGATTTTAGGTACACTACACGTCACGGATAGTGTTACAAGCACGCCCATGTCCACGTCCCTTTTCAATCCTCAAAAGACAATGCAATACTCTGCGATTACTCCTAGATGCCAGACTATATGCACAGCATGTGATTCTAAGCAGATTCACAAGCATCAGAAATATATATATAGAAAGAGATGGCCAGTGAAAATGCAATTTCAAAAGTTATGTGCTACACAAGCGTTATTTAACTGTAATGTGCATAGTTGCTAATATCGGTAGGAATATTTGCCAACAGGAGAGGCCGGATTAGGTGCACGTATATGACCTCTGGGTGAGTGATTCTGGTGGATGGGTGTGGGTAGATTAGTTCAGGATCACAAGATACAGCAGAACTTAGGCAAACGAGGCATAGGCAAATAGCATCTCCAACTGAAACCCATATTGATACAAAAGCGCCACCAAGCATCAAGAGTTTCTTCATGGTGCAGGTGTCCAGTGGCAAAAAGCCTCATTTTGCTTAATGCATGCTAATATCTAGTAGGTTTGTCCAAGTGGATGATACAAGTACCACACAACCTCTCCACAGTGACTGTTCCAACTGACAAGAAGATTTTTCAAAGTGCATCTATCTAGCACTAGAATTCCACTTCTCTGTCAATAAACCTATAGCCATGAAGCATGAGCGCAATCAATATAACAAAAAGCTTAAATCTTCCAGTCAGCACATTTAAAAAAAACATGCTAGAAGTCTCTTCGCAGTGGATGTATTGGATTCCTAGAAGCCTCCACTGAATGGAGGTAGTGCCAATGAGCAGCTCCTACTTAGTGAAAGTATCCAGTGTTGGAAGCCTCCCACCATCACTCAGGGAGGATGTCCTTTAGACACAGGTTGGACTACTGAAATTAAATTACCTGTAGTACTTGAGGGTAGTCAAAGACCTGGTTCTTGGAGCAGCGCCTCCGCAGAGAAGAAACACCTTCGGAAAGGTTGGAGCACTTGTCAAGGATCAGGACAGACTCTCCATTCTCGGCCTGCAGAACCTCCAGGTCAGACCGATACTCTGGATGTAAGGCTAGTTGGGAAGAGAGTAGGAAGTACTTGCGGGTCCTGGAAAGAGACAAACTGTATAGTTAGGGTTTTGGCATTTACACAGTATTGCTCATGCATCAAGAAAGATATCTGACAATCAGAAGAACAAGTTACTTTCTTACCTGGTAACGTTCTTTCGATGGGATGGTCCGACGACGTATTCCATATCTATGACATGTAATCACCACAGCTGTGCTGCTTCGGAAACTTTTTTCGGCGTCTGCGTCCTGCGTCGATGACGTCGATGCGCCGTCGTCGAGGGCCTCCTCCGACGCCATCCGATGTGATAAGTAGGACGCACGACGCCCGTAGCCTCAGTTGTAGTTTTTTCCCCAGAACGTGTGACAATAGTCAACTGCCAGTCAGACACAAAGCCTTGCGGAACGTAAGCTGCAATCGCAAAAGAAATTCTGCAGCGGGGAAGGCAGGGCGGGAGCGATATGGAATATGTCGTCGGACCATCCCATCGAAAGAACGTTACCAGGTAAGAAAGTAACTTGTTCTTCGAGGGGATTGGGTCCTCCGACGTATTCCATATCTATGACAGACTCCCAAAGCAGTACCAGAGCAAGGAGGAGGGAAAGAATTTAGAATCAAAATTTAGAATAGCCAATCAAATAGCAGAGCAAAGGACCGCCTTGCCAAAGGCCAGATCCTGTGCTCAGATGGAATCGAGGGAATAGTGACGTACAAATGTATGTACTGAAGCCCAGGTGGCTGCATCACAGATGTTGCGAATAGGAACACCCCTCTGCAGGGCAGTAGACGCAGCCATACCCCTGGTAGAATGGGCCCGCAAGCCAGCCGGTGGGTCCTTACCCGCCAAGCGGTAGCACTCCGAGATGGCCAAAATAATCCAGCGAGACAAAGTCTGTTTCGTCACAGCTTGCCCCAACCGCTTTCCAGCGTAACCAATAAAGAGTTGATCGTCCACTCTGACCCGGGACATGCGTGAAACATAAAAGCTTAAAGCTCTCCTAGGATCAAGCCTATGGAGCCTCTCCTCTTCCTTACCAGGATGCAGAGGAGGATAGAATGCCGGAAGAACAACCTTCTGGGCCAAATGAAATTCCGTCACTACCTTAGGAAGAAAAGAAGGACGAACTCTAAGGACAACCCTGTCCTTGTGAAATACAGTGAAGGATGGCTTAACTGAAAGTGTCTGTAACTCACTCACTCTGCGAGCGGAAGTAACCGCAACTAAAAACACAGTTTTCAGAGTTAACAGCCTCAAAGGGCAAGAATGTAAAGGCTCAAACGGAGCACCCATAAGAAACTTAAGAACAAGGTTTAAATCCCAACCGGGCACCAGTAAAGGTGAGGGAGGGAACACATTAGTGAGCCCTTTCAGAAACTGTGAAATTAAAGGGATTTTAAAGTAAGAACACTCTCCAGACGAGCGCTTAAAGATGGACAGCGCCGCCAGGTAACCTTTAATGGTACCCACTTGCAAGCCCCTGTGGGCCAAAGAAAGTAAAAAGGACAGAACCATGGGGATGTCACATGCAAAAGGATCCATATTCTGAACTCTGCACCAGTCGCAGAACTTACGCCAACGGCAACGGTACAGAGACTTTGTTGCTGGCCTTCGGGCCGAAAGCAACACCTCCATCACGTCTTCAGGGAGGTCCCAATCCCTATACCTCAACCTTTCAGAAGCCAAGCGTGAAGGTTGAGGGATCTGACCTCTGGATGGAGAACCTGACCCCCTCCTGTGAGAGCAGATCGTCTCGGTAGGGAAGACGACGCGGAGGGCAGATGGACAAGTCGAGAAGGTCCGGGTACCACGTCCTCCGAGCCCACGCCGGAGCAATGAGGATCATCCGGGAACCGAACTTCCGCAACCTCCGCAGCACTGGAGGAAACGCGTACAGCAGCGGGAATGACCACTCCACCACGAACGCGTCTCCTAAGGCTCCTTTTGGAGGAAATTCCCGCAAGCAAAACCTTTCGCACTTCCGGTTGACACTGGAGGCAAAGAGATCCACTTGAGGGGTCCCCCAAAGGGCGAAGATCTCCAGGAGAATCTCCTGAGCCAACTCCCACTCGTGAGAGATCGTGCTCTGCCTGCTCAGAGCGTCCGCCGTTACGTTTTCCTCTCCGGCCAGATGAACTGCCGAGATCGAAACTTCCTGCTGGATGACCCAGAACTCGAGCTGCATCGCCTCCCTGCACCGAGGAAGTGACCCTGCCCCCCCCTTTTTGTTGAGGTAGTGTATGGCCACTGTGTTGTCCGTCAGGATCAGGACACTCTTTCCTTGCACAGTCGGCAAAAAAGCCTTCAGGGCAAGCCTGACGGCCCTCAGCTCCAACAGATTGATATGGAGTCTGGACTGTCAGCCCGTTGGCATGAGCTCCCCAACCCGTGAGGGATGCATCCGTCACGATCGTCACCTCCGGCCAGGGAAGCCAAAATGGAGCCCCCTTCATCAAGTTGCCTTCGACGGCCCACCACAGAAGGTCCCGGGCGACCGAGGGCGGCACCTGAACCGGGTCCGACATCCTGCCGGAGGACTGCGACCATTGCGTCTTGAGCGCCCACTGCAAAGATCTCATCCGCAGGCGAGCCTCTGGCACCAGAAGAATGCAGGATGCCATGAGGCCGAGCAACCTCAAGAACTCGAACGCTGGGAGCGTCTGGGCATGCTGAAACTTGTGCACAATCTGCTGAATGTGAAGAGCCCTCACCTGGGGAGGAAAACACTGCCCCAGGGAAGTGTCGAGCACTGCTCCGATGTACTGGACCCGCTGTGTTGGCGTCAAATGGGACTTCTTTAAATTGAGGGAGAAGCCCAGCCTGTGAAGGGAGTGGCAGGCGACGGACAGATGATCCAGGACTTGCTCGGGAGAGCTCCCCCTGATCAACCAATCGTCCAGGTAGGGGTAGACGTGAATCCCCCCTTGCCTGAGATGCGCTGCCACCACCACCATGAGCTTGGTGAAAACCCTCGGGGCGGAGGTCAATCCGAACGGCAGGACCCGAAACTGAAAGTGCGAGTCGCCAACCGCGAACCTCAGGTACTTCTTGTGCTTGGGATGGATCGGCACATGGAAGTAAGGTCGAGTGACACCAACCAGTCCTGAAGCTGAAGGGCCTGGAGGACTTGAGAGAGAGTAACCATCTTGAACTTGTCCTTCCTGAGGAGTTTGTTCAAACCGCGCAAGTCCATGATGGGTCTCAATCCCCCATCTTTCTTCGAAATCAAAAAATAAGGGGAATACCATCCCTTGTTCCTCTCCGCTACAGGCACCAGTTCTATGGCGCCTTTCTCCAGCAGGGCTTGAATTTCCTGCGCAAGGAGCGGATCCGGACTCTGCAAAGAGAGGTTCCCCGGTGGATTGTCGCGAGGCCTGTGCCGAAAGGGAAGACAGTAGCCATGGGTTATGATCTCCAGAACCCACACATCTGAAGTAATGGCTTGCCACTCTACAAGATGCTGCGCCAGCCTTCCCCCAACCGGCGAACCATGGGACATGGCCTCATGACTGAGTGGGAGCGGCCGCGGAGTTACCTGAGGGCAAAGAGGCAACTGCCCGAGCGGTCTTGGCACCAGGGGTACCCTGTCGTCCACCTCTGGTACCCCTGCGTTGGCCTCTTTGACTGCCAGCTCCTCTCGCTTTACTGAAGGACGAGTAATAGCGAAAGGAACCACCCCTCCACTGCTGTCCCCTAGGACGAAAAGGCGTAGGTTGGCGAACTGCAGCGCCCAACGACTTTGCTGCAGCTTTCGAGGTCTGCAACCTCTCAAGGCTCTCGTCAGCCTTGCTGCCAAAAAGGTGTTCACCGTCAAAGGGCATGTTGAGGAGCCGAGACTGCACATCAGGAGCAAACCCCGACTTCCGCAACCACGCAAACCTGCGTATCATGGTGCTCGCCGCCATGGACCTACTGACGCATTCAGCTAAGTCCAAACCCGACTGAACGGACTCACACATGGCATCCTTACCATCCTGGACCATAGCAAGGAAACCATCCCGTTCGTCCCCTTCGGGAATATGTTCAGCCGCTAACGCAACACAGTTCCACAGAGTGTGTGTGAAACGTGACAAGGCACAAATGGAGTTGGCCGCCTGAAGCGCCATACCACCAGAAGAAAACACTTTCTTCGCCCAGCCATCAAAACGTTTGTCGTCCCTATCAGGAGGGATGGTAGGGTACGACGCCTGCTTTGCCGGGGCCGTGGCCGCCTGCACCACCAAACTCTCAGGAGTGGGGTGCCTGGTCAAGTAGCAGGGGTCGCTACTGGCTGGACGGTATTTTCGCGACAAGGATCTGCCCACCGCCGGGAGACTCTCCGGAGCAGTCCAAGCCGCCGCCACCCTTCTCTGTAAAGCCATATGGAACGGCAGTACCGGATCAGTTGGGGGACCAACATCAAGGATGTCCGTCAGATCATCCTGCACAAACTCCCCTGGGGGAGCAGACCATCCCAAGTACTCAGAAACCCTAGCCATAAGGCGCCGGTACGAGGAATCGGCATGAGAGCCAGGCTCAGGCCTACAAAACTCCACCTCCGGAGAGGTGTCCAGTCCACTGGCATCATGCAGTGACTGTCTCAAATCGTCAAACTGACTATGGCCCGAGACAATTTCATCTGGAACCTGACTAGGAACCAGGCCATCAGAATCCTCATCCGCCTCTGAAATATAGTCCAGGTGGTGAAAAGAAGGCACCTGAGAGTGCTTGCTCTTAACCAGAGCCTTCCTAGGGGGTTCTCCCGTGCCACGGGATACCTCCGACACGAAAGGCGTCGATGGCGTCGAGCGAATCGGCGCCGGCGTCGAGAGAACCGGCATCGGCGCCGAGAGGATCGGCGTCGACGTCGAGGAAATCGGCGTCGACGTCAGATGCAGCGCCTCCAGCATCGGCGGCGTCGACACAGCCCTCGAGGCCGGAGCCCCGAGCGTGTCCCTTGACGACCTGAGCGTCGACGGCTTCAACGACTTCCTCGGAGCCAAAGCCTCGAGAAAGCCTGTCGACGCCCTCGACGCCTCAGACGTCGATGTCTTCCTCGAAGACCTCACAGGTGCACACGGTCTCGAACGCGTCGAGGACCGGGACCTGGACCGGGACCTGGAACGGGTACGTCGAGAATGAGTCTCCTTGTCCGAACGGGACCTCTCCCGTGACTCGTGCCGACCACTCTTGCGAGCGGTGTCTCTCGACCTCTCACGACTGACCCCACTCGGGGGCGCGGACGGCTTAGTACCCTGCGACTCAAGAATCGCCAGCATTTTCTTCCCGAAGGAAGCCCATTCCACTGGCGTTGCACGGCTGGTGGGGTAAGCGACGTGCCGGGCAGAGTCCTCCGAAGAGGACCTGGAAGACGACCGGTGTCGGCGCTTCCGAGAATGCCTCGAAGAGGCTGAGGAGTGGCGAGACTGACTCCTAGAAGGAGACCCACGAGACTTCCGACGATGACGCGGAGAGTCACCCCTCGAATCATCCGTCGAAAGCCCCGCAGACTTCGACTTCCTGGGATTGGACACCCGACCTACCGACAACTTCTTCTTACGTTCGCATAAGGCTTTGGACGTGAGCGACTGGCAGTCGATACAGTCATCCGTGTCGTGGGCCTCCCCGAGGCACCGGAGGCAGGCGTCGTGCGAGTCAGTCACCGACATCTTGGACCCACACTCCCCGCACTTCTTGAAACCCGGACGCGGGGTCGAAGACGAAGTAGAAGACATCTTCACACGAAGGATTTTCACAAAACGAACAGGTTTGAAGAACCGAGAAGAACAGAACTCTAAAGAGTCAAGGCGTGAACCGAGAATCACGAAGCAACACGTTCGCGGAAAAAACGGAACTGAGGCTACGGGCGTCGTGCGTCCTACTTATCACATCGGATGACGTCGGACGTCGGAGGAGGCCCTCGACGACGGCGCATCGACGTCATCGACGCAGGACGCAGAAAAAAGTTTCCGAAGCAGCACAGCTGTGGTGATTACATGTCATAGATATGGAATACGTCGGAGGACCCAATCCCCTCGAAGAGGGCATTGTGGAACAAGGATCACCTGCTACCTAGAATTTGAAGACCTTGTGGTTAGGAAGAATTTTGCACAACCCTCTGGTGAGGGCTGTGAAACCATCTAACCTAAAGGTAGAACAGTATTTCTCACCAAAAGGAAACATCATACTCTCTAAAGTGGTACCTGTGGCAGAGCAGTTAGGATTAACTGTAGGGAGGGAGGAAGTTTGTCAGTGAATATGGCATTCATGCGGAGGGTGGGTATGGCCGTTAACGGCCCACAATCCCGAGCTAAAGCAGGCCAGAGCGAAGGGCCTTCCGAGCCTGCAGTAAGCCATACGCACTCCGGAGTTCACCCAAAGTGCGAATGGCTTTCCTTATTTTCCATCGGGAGATTTGCACTGCTTGCACAGCCCTATTTCCTGAGGAAAACGGGAAAAAAAGAAGGCAGCCGCCATATGAAAAACAGACCCTTTTCCATGTCTATGCAGAGCTCAGAGCTATGGTCCTGCAGGTATGTGGGGATGAAGGGAAGGGGTGAAAGGGCATATGGGCATTTTTGGGGGACAGTGGGGTGGGGAGGTGGGCGGGGAGGCTCTCCGTTGCCTCCCCACATTAGCAAACAAAAAAATGGTGCCACCCGGGGAAGGACCTCGGGTGGGTAATGTGTATTTTCACCTGCTGTTCCAACCACCTGATTGGCTGAGCACCCTTCACCGGGTGCCAAGTATAGTTATTCGAAAGAAACCACACAACACGGGAATGCTGAAAAATATATGCTTTAAATAAATATGCATCTACTAGGTCAAAAATTATTAGGTTAAAACATAATGCATGTATAAAAAAAAAAGTAATGATAAACTAAGACCTAGCCCACATGTGTTGCCCACTACCCACTAGTGGGAACACCACAGGGCTAAGGGATGGGAAGAAAGGGAAATCTATTCAGTGGAATAATGCATTCACATAGCCCTATTCATGCCACAAAATCCAAACACAGTCAGAGCAATCCCTGAACCTCTAGTACCACGAATGAGACAAATGCACACACCTCATTTAATATAGTATCTAGCAGTAGGAAAGGGGTTAATACTTTAGAACCCAAGCCTTAAGGCACCAAATGTCACGATAAAATTAGACTGATAGTACCAGACTCATAAGGTCAGATTACACTCCTCGAAAAATAGATTCAGTAATAACAGGAGTTACACATTGCAACACAACATTTTACATAGACAGGAGTGTAACAACATTTTTTTGTTAATTCTTTTTTTTATTGTTTATTTTTTAATCAGTGGTACGGTTTGCGCCAGAGAGCCTGACCAGCATGGCCCCCTCCCTTTGAACTCTGTTGCACTTTGGGAGTCAACTATTAAAATCCTGGTAAATTCTTCACCACTGCACAGCGTGGGAAGTTGTGATGAGTCCTGAGTGCCCAGTACCCAGATTGGTGCGGGCATTGGAAAATGGCACACTGGGTGGAGAAGATCGAGGTGGCAGAAGGACACGGGCACCGAAGTGACAGGATTTGGGAATTGCAGCTGGAGAGACGAGGTCCAGCAGGGCCATGGAGGCGTTTCATCCTGCAGAGGGCATGCTTCTTGCTCTGTGGATAGAACGGAAATTAAGTGGGGGTGCTGAGCGGACACCACACGCCCCGGTCTGAGGAGGCAGGACCAGAGCACAGAGTTCAGGGTCAAGTGGGGGCTGACATAGGGGCCTGCATACCAGCTGAGGTGGCAGGCACAGTGGTGGATATCTGGTGCTCGGTGGAGAGCAGGTGCACTTTTCCAACCTGGTTTGGCTGTCCGAGGACGAAGGAATACTAAAGTGCCCGTATGTCGGCTGGGCTGCTAGTGGTCATCACATATGCAGTGGTGGTTGCGTGAAGAAGGTGTATGGGTAACACATGCAGGGACAATTGCACTGGAGTGAAGATTTGACAGGCGATCGGAGTGCAGACCAAGGGGAACCCTGATCACTGAGGAGCAGGGCGAGCTCACTGGAGGCTTGTGCTAGGAGGAAAGGAGCACTCTTGCGGCCTCTGGGGCTTCAGGGATCGAAGAAGAGTGAGTGGGATGTGGTGGCATCTAGTTAAGGGTTGCGCTCTGATCGTCACTAACAAGGTGTGAATTGCGGTACTGGTGGAAGAGGCCCAGAGGTTCCGCAACTAGCACGCTGGTTGGTCAACAGCAGAAACTGAAGCAATGTTTGGGGGGTAAAGTTAGACAGTCCAGACCGAAAGAGCCCCTGGTGGAAGAAGACAAAGATCCGGAATCTGATGGGGGTCGGGGGGCCCGAGGGGAGGGGAAGTGTGACAATGGAACGATTACTTGAGACAATACAAGATTCAACAATATCCTTGGAGGCCAAACTACAGTCAGGGTCCATCGGAATATTTACACTGGCGAGGGCGGACGAGTGACAGAGCTGGAACAAAGAGTGGGTGAGGTGGCGGACACGGTGATGGTGCTGCAATCCTGGATCAATGCACTCGCCACAGCCACAAGGGTACTGGAAGTCTGAGCTGAAGATACAGAAGGCCGCTCATGGCGCAGAAACACACGCATACTTGGGGTCGCTGAAGGGAGAAGGCCCAAGGGTGGAACAGCTCTTTGTGGCAACCTTGACTATCAGGGATCCCGCAATGTGGTTTACCATTGAGAGGGTGCATAGAGTCCCTGGAAGGAAACCCTGTGTAGGTGCTCCCCCTCGGGCGATCGTAGCAAGATTATTAATTTTCCAGGACGCAATCCTTCAAGATGCAAGAAGAACACCAGACTACAAGGTGGGCAATTTTACTCGATTTCACACAGGAGGTAAAGAAACAGCATAAATCGTACACCGTCGTGAAAAGGAGGCTTAAGGAACTTGGATGCAAGTTATAAGGGTGCAGAAGTATGAGTCTAACAAAGAGGTGGCATATTGGTTGCCATAACTATTTGTAACCACAAAAGTAAAGGAAAAACCTATCTTGCCCTATTTACTATGAGGGGTTGCTCTATCTCAACAAAAATACTAAGGACCCGGTCAGGATGTCTGTAAAGTAAAGTGTCCACTGTCCTGCGTTTAAACCTATTTCCATCCCATACACTTTCAACCAACTAAGAAAAACTGGATGTCTCATTAATGCAGGAGGAGGCCCCTCTCATTCTGGACGCATAGGCATAGTTCCAATGTCCACTACTTAAATCCCCAATCTCCTGGAGGGAACCTCTTCCTTGGTTCTAGATTCAACTCCTAAATAAAACACAGTTCCTCAAATCTTCTGGAGGAATCCTCTTCCTCGGTCTGTGAAACAAAATGTAGCTTTCCAGTCTCTTATCGGGCCTGGTTCACTAACCTGCTAGACCTGACCATAGACCTTTCCAAATGGTTCAATACTGTGACCCTCAATGGCATATGAAGCCTGGTTCACTAACCTGCCAGACTTGATTATCTGACTCTGCCTTCTTTTATCGTTTGATACCTTCTCAGTGTCTCCCCGACTTCCTCTGGGCTTCAGCCCACTGGTTATAGCTATTCTTGCACTGATGTGTTTTCTTTTTACTCATATATTTTACTGATGGGTCTTGTCTGCTTCCATTTGGATCCTAGAACTATTGTATACTGGCAGGGCTTCCCTGCTGTCATATAGGTCCCATACCCTGTTCTGCTTTGGCCGGATCCCTGCCCCAGGTTCACCGGTTGTCCACTTGGACAGCCCTGGTATACTCTCCTGCTAGGTACTATACCACATAGTTTTATTTCCAATGTTTGTAACAATTTGTATAATTCCTCCGTTATCCCCTTTAGCTCTTTGCGATGAATTTAGCTGCTTTACAAGTTTGTTTCAAATTGCATACTTTTTCTGTCATCCTCTTTTGCTCTTCAGGATAGATCTAATAGGCTTTTAAATTCCTTCCGCTCCCTCCATGCACAAATAACAAGTCCGACCCTTCCCCTACCTTTGGGAAGTCGTGGGGCAGTCTTCGTTTTCTTCTGGCGGTGAGGCAGAGCTTCTGTATTGCTGCTGTGCTCGGCATTCGCTGTCTAGCGGCTCCAAAGCTCCAGACTCTCCCTCACTTCTCTGGCTGCTCACATTCACTTTGTGAAGCTGCTTTCGCCGGTCGGGCTTATTTGCTCTCTGCCACCGCCCAGGTCCACCTTGGTTGGACCTCTTGGAAAGTCACGCCTTTCTGCGTCCCGACTTCCAGCCTTCAGGTCTCCTGCCACGGAACGGGTGTCTCGTTCAGTGCTCCTCCAAGGCCGGCTTGACGCTTCCTACAGTCCTCCTTCCCTTTTTAAGATAGGGCCTGCCTGATGAAAACTGTACCACATGTGTTTGTTCAGCGGTGGGCTTTTGCCTCCCATCTTCTTCGTCTCAGTGGTATATTGTATTAAGCTTGAGTAAGTCTCCCTCTTCCTCTTCCCAGTATTGTTATTGAGACCCTCTACTCTAACACAGAGGTATGGGGATCTATAGGGGTCTGCGTGGGGTATGAGGAGAGCAGGGATACCAAAGGATTACGTGAATACCGCTTTCTCCCAGGGCCATTGTCACTGGTCCCATGAAGGGTTCCCCTACCCATGAGATCCACCTGCTAAGTACCACCCCCAGAGGGACTACTGGGTAGAGGACTCACCTCACTGGCACCATGGGAAGGGGCTTCCCCCATAGAAGCAGTGACAATACTCCAGGATTCATCTTAAAGTATATGATGTTCTTCCCAGCAAGATTGAAGGTCCTGGTGGAGGGTCGCTCCCTTTTCTTTCAACGACCAAGCGAGGCGTGGGACTGGTTGGATGCTATGCCATCAAATACTCCAGCCCTTATGCAGGAAGTGGCCAGGGGCCCGGATCATCGGGTGGAGGCAGTAGAGAGGCTCTTCAGAGGAGGCATGCAAGTGACAGGTACATGTCAGTGAGGACAGCACGCTGGCTATGGTGAAGGAGGAGCAACTACCAGGAACTGGCTGTGGTGAAACAGCTGACACAGTTGGTAGCACTGACCCGCCTAAGCTAGGATTAGAGGAAGCTGGTTGATAAATAGCAGGCACCGGCTGGGTGTCAGTGCATGGCAATGTTGGAGCACACCTCTCAGGCAATTTTCCTTTTTGATTCTGTATTAAATGGGTGATCGGGGGTGGGAGGGTGGGTGTCTCTTGGGCGTGTGTACTTACTTTGAAAGTGGGGCTCACATTTTGGGCTTTTTGGGTTCATTAATTGGTGATTTCACTCTGGGGTGGTATAGGTTTGGAGACAGGTTGCCCACAGAGCGGTGTAATTACAGGGATGACTCCCTTTGGGGTGGTGGGTGAGGCCCACCTCTACCTTCCACTCTTATGGTTGGCTACACTGCCAGGCGGCGATGTAGGGGTGGAGCCTCAGATTGAGGGGTTAGGGAAAGGGACTGTTGGGGGTTGTGCCCAGTGTTGGGGTGGTTGGGTGAGGGGAGGTGTGGGAGGGTCTCAGGGTGCGGTGGGCGGGGGGTAGGGGAACGGATTGTTTTAGGTTAACTTGTCATACAGACATAGGTCCTTAGGCTAGGGACTGTAAATCGAAAGATTGGAACTATGCAGGGGAAGGTTGACCCATGGCCCCCGCAGAATCTCATTAGTTGGAATCTCAAAGTATTAAACAATGTAGTGAAAAGGGTAAAGATTCACTCCTATCTCAGACATAAGGTGAATGTGGCTGTGCTGCAAGAGCCTCACCTTGAAGATCAGGGGTTGGGTGCACTGGGGAATCGTTCCAAGGGTTGAGTGGATGGGAAAACATTTGCGTCCTACTCCAGTGGGGTGATATGGATTAGGGATGCAGCAAAACTGCTGGTCACTCGCACCATACTAGATGGGGAAGGGAAGTATGTGGCAGTGATGGGGAAAGCGCTATGGCACCCCATATTGCTTCTGGAAATGTATGCTCCGAATGTGGCCCAGACTGAGTTCTTTCAGCAGATGCAGGATCTCAGTGGGTCACAGGATGGTTTGGATTCTCTGGCTTTGGGACTTATTTGTGTGTTGGACTCCACGAGGGAGAGTGAGAGCACAGCAGTCTGTCCACTGGGATCAGCGACTAAAGTTACATCACAGGTCATAGCGGAATTGTGCCTATGGGACGTGTGGTGGATGTTGCATGGCGAGGCAAGCAGCTACTCTTACTGCTTGGTGGTGCAAGGATCCTATTCACCCATTGATTATGTGCTGGTGGCAGAGGAGGGGTTTGACCTAATCTCATCTGCTGACTTTCTGGACAGAACACGATCAAATCATGCACCATTAATACAGGGACTGGTCAGGAAAACGGCTAGACTGCTGATACCGAAAGTTGAGGTTCGAAAATCAGAAGTTGCCTTTCGTATAACACTGGGGAGATCCGATCCAACTGTTTCAGGACGGCAATTGGAGCTCCACGACCTATAGGCACATGGACTCAGAGGCGCTGAAGGTGTTTATTAGGGGTTTTGCATTACAGTCGGGATGCGCAGGGTCCTAACTGAGGAAGTGAGGCGTCTTGAGTTGAAGGTAGCCACATTGGAGCAGGAACTGGTGAGGGGGGAAAGAATAGGATGTGGCAGTGGGGAGGGAACTGCTGTACTCGCACACATATGTAGCTCAGCAGCACTTGGAGGGGGATAAGGCAGGTAGGTTATTGGTTTAGTTGGTGAGGAAGGAGTGTGAACAGCAGGGATGAGACTTAGTGTGGAACTGGGCAGGGGACACTGGTCTCCAAAAGGGAAGGTTTATGTGTGGTTTTTAGGGAGTTTTATGCCTCTGTATGCTGAAAGGGAGGATTTTGATGCATAGCTTGCATGGCAGTGGATGGAGGAGGGGGTTCTCAGTGGGATCACAGAGAAACAAAGGGTACATTCGGAGGGAGGTATAGACAATCATGAGGTAGAACGGGCGATTAAGGGACTATGTGCGGGTATGACTCCAAGAATGCATGGTATTACGGTGGAGGTATACAGCACATACAAGGAGCTGCTGGTGCCTAAACATTTGGAAGTTTTCCGGGAGTCTAAGGAGAGAGGTAAGCTTCTACAATTGATGCTGGAGGCTCTGGTGATACTCCTACCTAGGGAGGGCAGGGATGAAAGCGACTGCGCCTCATATTGTCCCTTGTGAATGATAATGTGGATGTCAGATTTTGTGTAAGATACTGGCAGGACACCCAACACTGGTTATACAGGGGTTGGTGCACCCGGACCAAATAGGCTTCATCCAAGGAAGATCCGTCCCGCATAATTTGAGACGGTTGTTTGCGATTCTGGGCAAGTATAGGAATATGTCGGAAAAGGTGGTGGTGGTGAGCTCAGACTCAAAGCCTTTGACTCGGTTACCTGGGACTTTCACTGGATTGTGACAAGTAAAATCGGATTGGGGGTCAAATTTACTGGGAGCTCTGCCTCCATAGTGCAGCTTAATGGGGTGGTGTTGCATCCCTGGCCTGTGCAGCGTGGTACACATCAGGGGTGTCCGTAGTCCTCTTTAATTTTTGAGCTGGTGATTGAACCGTTGGCAAGGGTGGAAAAGGCATGAAGCTGTGGGTCTGCAGATGGTTGGGAGGGGGGGGGTGGGCAGACATTGTATCTCGCTATATGCAGATAAAGTGCTACTATATGTGATGGACCCGGGTGGTTAATCGAGCCAGGTCATGGCAACGATAGGAGAGTTTGGGAAACTCTCTGGGCTGGTAGTTAACAATTCCAAATCTGCGATTTATACGTTACTGATGTAGGTGGACAGGGAGCCGTGCAGTGCGTGATTGAGTACTCGAGGGGGGATTTCGGTATCTGGGTATGATAAGTGCCAATTGGGACTGGGTGCACTGGCAGAATATGGATAAAACAGTGGCTGCCTTTGATAAACTTGCTGACTTCTGGACACGATTTCCAATTTTGCTCTAGGGGCTAGCTGCACTTGT
This sequence comes from Ambystoma mexicanum, assembly GCF_040938575.1. Taxonomy (NCBI): domain Eukaryota; kingdom Metazoa; phylum Chordata; class Amphibia; order Caudata; family Ambystomatidae; genus Ambystoma; species Ambystoma mexicanum. The sequence continues at coordinate 474,776,009 of NC_090934.1, forward strand.
AAAGCTGATCATACTTGCTAAATTGTTGTACATGTTCCAGGTGATGTCTATGGTTCTACCAACTGCCTGCTTCCAGACCCTTCATAGCATTGTTTCTAGATTACTGTGGAAAGGGGGAGCTCCGAGGATAGAGCTTGCCACTCTGCAACTACCGACGGGTAAAGAGAGAAAAGGGGCGCCAGACTTCAGATCTTACTATTGGGCTTCAGTGTTGCAGGACATGGTGGAGTTGTTTTTCCGCCCAAATAGAGACCGATTTATGAACTGGATCATGGTGGAGTCAGCCCCTCTAAAGGTGATGGAGTTACAGGGGGTCGGGGAGGGAGCTTCGGACATCGGTCAGCACCATTACATGGACGTGCTTGAAGGCCACCAAGGCTCCAGGACACAGTTTCCCTTTCATGGCTAAAATTCCCCTGACTTGTAGTAGGTTGGGGTATGCACCTCGCCGGCAGGGAAGGAGCTCTATTGGGCGGTTCCGATGAGGAGGCCTGGTTGGGGATACATCAGGGGATAAGGGCATCACTTTTGTGGAATTTAGGGCAGCTCACCCAACGGTGCAGCTTCATTTCTTGGAATTTTTTACCCTAATGGTATGAGTCAGAACATCATGGAGGGTTTCCCCAAATAGACCACGTACACCATTGGGGTGAATGAGATGATGGTGCGAAGGGCGGTAGGAATGTTTCTGAATTATATGCAGCAGATAGAACCGAACTGAATATTAAGGCTATGGGTTTGCAGGGTAAATGGAAGAGTGAAATAGTGGAGGTATTTTCAGAGGGTGAATGGAAAAGGGTTCTCATGCATGTTAAGTAAGTTTCTAAGAACGCACACTTTTAATGGATACAGTATAAGATTGTGAGGCAGGCTTCTGTCACTCAGAGAAGGGTGAACAAAATGGCGCCTAGCGTGAATCCCACCTGCTGGAGGTGTTGTGGGGTGACAGGGATGTTTCTGCATGTGGCGGACTGTGACCAGGTAAAGGGGTTCTGGGGAGAAGTTCAAGAGGAGATGTCGGTCTTGGATGATGCTCGGATCCAACCGACGGTGCAGCACTGTATAGTGGGGCCGACTCAGAAGGGTAGGCATGGCAGTGCTGTTTTCACGAATGCACGTATCGGAGGATGAGGGGGCACGCAACACACTGTGGTATGAGGTTTAGGATAAACTCAAAACGCAATCAGACGTATGTGTGCTGTAGATCATTGGGGGACCTGACGAAAGGGGGGCCCTGAGCGGGTGGGAACTAGCTATGAAGGAAGAGGTGGGAGGGAGCAGGAAAATATGAAGAGATGGGGCCCATGGAATTTAAATCTAATCCTATGCGGTCAATGCATGTAATGTTATAATCTGGACACGTACTAGTGACAATGTACGAGAACCAAGTCCTTGACACAGTAAAATGTTGTACAATGAAAGTGACACGTTTAAAAATAAAATAAAAAAATAAAAATAATCAGTGGTACATGCTGAAATTCTAGTTGTTGGACTACAACTCAACAGAGCTCAAGCAGTTCACCAAACAAATGGCTAAATGCAGAGAAGTACCTTCCAAGTCACTTTCAGAGAGCTTGATGTAAGTTCAAACGTTCCCCACAGCAATCATCAGGACACAATCAGTAGACAGTGCCGCAGTTCTGGGGAATAGTAAGGTAGGTTAGGGACAGAATTATGGAGCGCACACCTTATATGGTAGTTGAATTTAGTATATACATTATATAAATCGGGGAAGGTTTACAGGTGCAGAGGAAAAGGAGCCACTCTGGCACAAGAAATCGCAAGTATAAAACAGAAAAATAAGTGACCCAGAGTAGTGGACACTTGCGTTCCCTGCACACTATGTATACTGCTATTTATTAGTCAGGTATAATACCTATATAGACCGGTCAAAGAATCTATTAAATGAGTTACTCTTAGTGTTAGGTTTTTGGAACAGATCATAGATCACAGTTCATTTGTTCAGATTTATGGCAATACTGACAACATCAAATACAAATGTAATGTCTGTGTTATACATATGAGGTATTAGATCCATACATAACGATATTTAGATAATTAAAATTGAGCTCGATGCGTTTTGGGATACTAATCCCTTCATTAGGAGAGGAAAGTTCCTCAATTGCATATACTTCATTAATTTTTTCCTTCACTTCTAATCTACAACATAAGAACAAAGGGACTTGTAAGTGATACATTTCTGTCATTAAAAATACTTAATGAGAGGCAAGTGAATAGATAGTATCACCTTCCAAATGGCCGATTCTCAATTCTTGATTAAGCTTGCTTGCATAATCTCATAAGGTGTCTATTTCGTCACTGAATGCTTCTGGGAAGTACTCTAGATTCCTTTAAAAGTAATCCCAATACTAGTCGTGGTAGTCCAGATGGTGAAAACAGTTCGAATTCCCATGGCTTTGTGTAATTCAGAAAAGTAAAATAAGGCATACGTCTATGTTGCAGTAGTCAGTAAATGTGTTGTGAATATGAACGGGTATAAAGAGGTACATACTTCTGAGTAGATTAGTGCAGAGCGGGCTCTAAACGGGGGACGTCTCGTCTGAAAAAAGATGTTTCGGTATCAGGATATGGAGATGTCAAGTAGTGCGTGGCCAATAGTCGGAATAATGTGGCGCGCATGCGGTACTTACAAACCATGCAGATTGTTTCATCTTCTTAGTATTGCGTGGTCAGTGAGTTCAGTCGCGCAATCTAAACAGTCGCGTACGGTTATTCTAATGTACCATCGTGAATACTACCATCGTGAATACTGGCGTAAAGGGGAAACTATGTCACATTTTGAAACAAGGAGAGGACAAAGAAAAGATAAGTGACCTAGTAGTCAACATTTCCAAACGTACATTATCGAGACAAGAAATGGACTTACTTAAATTAGGATTGTCCTTTGTGCCCACTAATAACACCACACTATTTGAAGAGCATATTAATATCTCCAAAATGATTAGGAAGATGAGACTTGAAGTATTGTTTTACTTACTTGATTACCCAGAGATGAAACCCAAGAGCACATTCAACCCAAGTGTGAACAATTCTGCTCTAAACTTATTTGAGAACTCAATGATCAAAGATCTTAAATTGATCAAAAACTTTGATATTAAACATCACAATATCAGAAAACATACACTGCTCAGACAATTAGCAGAAGACCAATCCATCACTATAAAACCTGTGGACAAAGGAGGAGCCATTGTAATTAGGGACAATGAATAATACAATAAAAATTGTTTAGGAGAACTCAATGACAGACACTTATCTTTTTTTTTAAACTTCTTTTTATTTGGCAGAGTTATCAGAGTACAGCGGTTACAGTAATCCATCATTTCCAATAAAGAGACAGAATTACAGTGCATCATAACAATAACATATCTTGCGGTACTTGAGGCACATAAATGACATTGGCCCTTGGGGTGAGACAGTTAGCGGGACACTTTTACAATTTTCATAAGGCCTTTGGTCAGAAGGGAGGGCCACCATGTAGGATTGGAACTCAGTCCAGGCATTGCTGGGCAACAAGTAGGAGACTATGAGTCCAGGTACAGGTCCTCGCAGCTCTGGGCCCAGGTAAGTGCTATCAACCATGTTTTTGGACACGGTGGGGTAACTTGCTTCCACTTCAACAGAATACATCTCTTGGCAATCATACAACCTGTATTTACAAATGAGCATCTACCTTTGTTCGAGAGGTTGTCCCACATGCCAAATAGGGCTCACACCGTGGAGCATTCAGGGGAGACGTACACTACCTGAGAGAGGGTCTTTAATACTGTGTACGAGAATGCTCCCAGTTGCGCACAGGACCAGAACATATTCAAACTACAGATCCATCTTGAACACCAGATTCTTTGCAAAACTCAGAAACCGAACAGCATACTCTCAGCTAAACGCTTTTGTTGAATCCAACAACCTCCTCGACCCCACAAAATCAGGCTTCAGACCACGACATGGAACCGAAACCACTATGACCTCGATCTGGGATGATCTTGCGGTCACTGCAGACTCTGAAGGATGCGCTGCACTAATTCTCCTCGACCTCTCTGCTGCCTTTGACACGATTAACCACTCAAACCTCCTTGACCGTCTCCTCTCCCTTGGAATCCGTGGCACTGCTCTCAAGTGGATCACCTCCTTCCTCAGCAACATGAAACAAATAACTCTCCTCTTCCCTTTTGTCTCAGCTGCTCGCTCGGTTAATACTGGAGTACCGCAAGGCGCATGTCTATCTGCTCTCCTATTAAACCACTATATGTCCACCCTTCCTGGAATCATCCGCTTGCACAACATCTCGGGCTACAACTACGTCAACTATACCCAAATAATCCTTAAATTCCACAATTTGGACACCAACCCCCCAGCCCGACCTCGAAGCCTGTCTTCTAGATTTCTAGATATTGACCGATGGATGACAATAAACCCCCTCCTGCTAAAACCCACTAAAACCAAAATCATGGTCTGCGGCAACACTGCCCTTCCACCTCATCCACTCCCCTTGCCCCAGTCCCTGGGCCAACCCCCCCAACACAGCTCCTCTGAGAAAGTAAGAAACCTAGGCTGCACTATGGACTCTGACCGAAAACTCTCCCGTCAGATCAACAATGTCACTAAATGTTGCCACTACCATCTCAAACTTCTCAGACACATCTTTCCCTACCTCTCCTTCCCAAACACTTGCCGCTATTATGTCTAGTGTAATGTTGAGGCTGGACTATGCCAACTCCCTATACCTAGGAGTCCCGGCTTACCATCTTAATAAACTCCAAAGAGCGCAAAACGCTGCCGCTAAATTGCTCCTCGCCCTGGGTCCAAGAGACCACACCTCCAGCTCTCTGAACCCTCCACTGGCTCCAAGTCGGACGAAGGGCCTCTTTTAAGACCCTGTGCATCACTCACCATGCAGTACACAAAACCGGCCCATTATACCTCAAAGCATAAAATAGGTGGTGTCGCGGAGCAATTTGCTATGCAATTCTGTAGGTTTGCTAATTAAATTGGCACTTGTGTAGCAAAGTTAGCTATTTAAGTTACCCTGTTCAATGAAAGCACAGCTCACCCTGCATTCCTCTCTTGCCTTCAGAGCTCTCTCCACCCTCTTTTCAATGTTCGCTGCAAGTTCAAAGGAGCTAATGGAGAAAGAGTGCAGCAGTCATCATCCCCTTCACTCATGTGCAAAAAGGCCTGTGTGGGAGTGCTAATCATATTTTATTTTTCAAATAATTGAAAACCAGAAATAATTGGGATAATACTGTTATTAAGCTAACTGTATCATGTCTGCCAAAGATTAGTATGTGTTAGTTATTTTTTTTTTTAATGCTTTCAATTCCTTTTCTAAAAATGTAAAAGTTACATAATGCATAATTACAGTATTGCTACGGTAAAACACTGCATGGTCTCCATGCTTTACAGTGAAGTGTATCTAAATCTCAGTGCCAACTGGATTTCATTTAGTTGGGGAAGATGTATCATATTGACGAGTGGGCCCTTTTAATGTTCATGACCCCGCGGCCAAATGCTTTGACAGCAAATCTAGTCCTGTGGCCTTCTGGCTACATACAGCTTGCAACTAGTGCTCAACCCATGAGCTGATGCCATACTCCTTGACATTCTATCTTGTCATGTTGGTTTATACCTGCTACCCAAAAGTTGCAAACTAAATATTCTGCCTAGTTTGCCCAGTTCTCTGCCTGCCATGCCATCCACTCTGGTTAGTCTTTTACATAACTAATAGACAAAGCTAACTTGATATTTACTTAAAGTAGTGATCAATAGTTTCATCCAGTCTGTACATCTACAGACCTACTGCAAAACTGTACGGTGTAGTTGGCCTCCAGAGCTCACTTTACTCTATGATTATGATTGCATAATATATTTGCACCTGCAGTAGGGAGCTGGCCGAACTGTTTTAAGAGGCTTTTTATCTTATCTATTTATTTCTGTCCATTCATGCAGCTAACCTTTTTACAGACACTCCTCCAGGGCTTGCAAAGTATTTTTGCCCACTCACATAGTCGAGTAGTTTTTAAGAAGGGCAAGTACCATTTGCAGAGGATGTTGGAAACTTTTATTTAAACTTTACTTTGTTTGCAGTAAATGTTAGATAAAAGTTTCACTGTGCATGGTTGGCCTCTGGGTGGCAGCAGCGTGCCAAACTAAAGTAGGTCTGTGGTGACATGCACCATTTTACAGAAAGAATTTGCAAGGCCTGACTTCTCACTAATGTCTTACTTCGGTATACAAAACTGCGTATTGTTGCCCATTTTATATCCTCGGTACAAGTATCTTCTCGTGGCATTAAAAACATTAGTGCAAAATTGCTAATCAAATGGGTTGGTTTGCTAATCAAGAAAAATGTAATTAGCAAACTCTGCTAATCAATTTTTGAAAACTAATTTATGCCATGTACCTGCAAGAAAAGTTAAAACGATACCTCCCACCCCGCACCCTAAGATCAAGCTCTGCCTGCCTTTTAGTGATCCCAACCACTAACTCTGTCAGGATCGGAGGATCTGCCTTCTCAGCCTTGGCACGACTGTCGAACTCGCTTCCCAGTCATATTTGATACACCCAAGACTATATGACATTCCGCAAAGCTCTAAAAACGTGGCTCTTTCCATAACACCAATATCAACCTTCTGAAGCAATTACATTTCTAACAACCCAATGACTTAATACAAATGGAACTTCCAACCATGCCATCAATGAATACGCCCATTCATTTGGCTATAAACAACCGTATCCCTGAAATGCAGAATAACCATCTCCTTGGGTCATAACTCCTTGCAATGTCCATGTTGCCGCTGTGTCCCCCTGCCCGTTTGGTCCGTGTTGTCGCTCTGTGCCCCACCCCCGGATTCCCCCGTGATATCGCTGTGTACCCTCTGGTCCCCATGATGTCTCTATGTGCCCCCCAGCCCCTGTTGTCCCCCATGTTGTCACTGCGTCCCCCTGCCCTCTGTCGCACCGTGCTGTCGATGTATGCCCCTCTGTGCCCCCTTTGGTTCCCCGTCCTGTCGCGGTGTTCCAAGACCCTCCCGCTCCTCGTGCTGTGATAGGGTTCCCCTCTGGTCAACTGTGGTGTCGCTGTTGGACAACACCTCTAGTTCCTGCTATGTCGCTGTGTGCCCCTTTGTGCCCCGTGTGTTGCTGCATACCCTTGCCCTCCTGTTCCCTGTGTTGTCGCTATCTATCACTCTGTATGCCCACCCTTCTAGTCCCTGCGATGTCGCTGTGTGCCCCGTGTGTCACTGCATACCCCTGCCCTCTTGTTCCCTGTGTTGTTGCTATGTATCACTCTGTATGCCAACCCCTCTAGTCCCCGTGCTGTCGCTGTGTGTCCCTCTGTGTCCATGTGTTGCTATGTACCCTTGCCCTCTTGTTCCCGTGAGGTCGCTATGTATCCATCTGGCCCCCCGTCCTGTCACTAAGTCCAGCCCCTTCAAGTTCCTGTGATGTCCCCGAGTGCCGCTACCCCCTCCAGCTCTTGTGTTGTTGCTACGTATGCCTGCCCCTCTGGTCCCCCACTGCGTACCCCTCTGGCCCCTGTATGCCCAGCCCGCTAGACCCTGCGATGTCCCTATGTGCCCTTGCCCCTCCAGCCCCTGTGTTGTCGATGCATACCCCCGCCCCTCTGGTACCCCGTGATGTCGCTGTTCACCTCAGCCCCTCATTTCCCCTCGTTTGTCACTGTGGACCCACAACCTCTTAGCCCCCTGTGACAATGAGGCAAAACAGGCGGGTTGAAGGAACTAAAATGCTGGTCTTTATTCAGACTTAACAAAATAAATGCTGATTGGCAAAATTCAAACTTCTTTTTCCAGCATCCTTCTGGGTGTTCTTTTTGTGGAGCAATGTCTTTTCTCTGTTTTCTTGTAGGGTACGCTGTAAGGACTTCTGGCAGTCTTCTTTCTCTTAGTCCTCATACGCCCAGGTGCTTCCTGTAGTTCCAGAATCCAGGTCTGATCGGCTCTGCAAGGAGAACAACAATGAGCCCCCCCTTCAAACTAGCTGGCTCTTTTTATAGGCAGGTAAGACTAGGCCAATCAGGTACTACTTCCTGTTGTAGAGCATAAGAACCCATATAGGCCCCGCCCCCTTTTCCTTGTAAGCCTCTCGCCATGTTCCTTCCTGCACCGGTTCCCCGGGATGTGTTATTGTAACCCAGGTAAGTGACTGCTGTTTTGTTTGTAACACTGGTAGGGTTATGTATTCCCTGCCAGAGAACTCTCCCTGTGTGCCCGTGACTATGTGTCAGCGGGTCGCCTTTCTCCTGTTCGCTGTTTCCGCGTGACACGCGGTTGGTGTCCTGCTCGTGATTGTAACACCTGCGGACTGCATCTCTACGCGGTGACTGGGCTTCTTCCGTCCAACGGCAGTGTGTGGTCGAGCCCTCTCCGCAGCCCCACTCGCTCCTCTCTCCCACTCGCCGTCAGCGCCGCTCTGGTGAGGCGGGTCTCTCCCGTTTGGACACGGCACTCTGCCTCTCCGTCCAAGCACTCAGGGATTTCATCCTCGCGGGGACGTTTCGGCACCCGCGTTTCTGCGGGCTGACCTTGGGTCGGCTGCTCGGTTTTCTTTTCATCGACCCGTGCCTTCCCATGCGCTGGTGTTATGGTCCCCCACTCAGTCAGTTCCTCTGTTCGGGGTAAGTCGGGATTGCATGTGGGTTCCCACCACTCGCCTACCATGAAGGTCGCGCCTGGCTCCTTCCCCGGCCCGCAGGTCTTCCCTCCATTGTCCTGGGTCGTGCTGACCCACGTGTCTAGGTCATTACACCCCCCCCCGTTTCACCGTTGAAAACCATCTCCTCACTGTGCCCAAACCGCCGGTCCACTGTTTTGTCGACAACACCTCTGTGATGTCGCTGTGTGCTCCTTTGTGCCCCGTGTGATGCTGTGTACCCCTCCCCCCGTTCCCTGTGATGTCGCTATCTATCCCTCTGTATGCCCACACCTCTAGTCCCCGTGTGCCCTTCTGTACCAGTGTGTCGCTGTGTACCCCTGCCCTCTTGTTCCCCGTGAGGTCGCTATGTATCCCCGTGATGTCGCTACGTATCCCTCTGGCCCCCCGTCCTGTCGCTGTAAGCCCAGCCCCCTTCAGCACCCGTGTTGTCGCTGCATATGCCTTCCCCCTCTGGTCCCCCACTGTGTAGCCCTCTGGCCCCTGACTGCTGTCCCCGAGGGTGTACATACCCACAACCCCTTAGGTCGCCACGTTTCAATTTTTCCCAGGCCATCTCGTCACTACGCCCCAAACCGCTGGTCCACTGTATGCCCACCCCGGTAGTCCCTATGAGCCCCTTCCCCTCCAGCCCCCATGTTGTCGATGTATACCCTGCCCCTTTTGTCCCTGGTGATGTCGCCGTTTACCCCTGCCCCTCATTTCCCCTCGATGTCACTGTGTACCCACAACCCCTTAGGTCCCCACATTTCACTGTTGCCCTGACCAGCTCGACACTGTGCCCCCAAACCACCAGTCCACTATGATGCCACTGTTGTGCACTGCCCCTTGGCTCCCCGCGGTATCACTATGCACCGAGCCTCCCACCTGGTCCCCTAAAATATTGCAGTATACCCATGCTGCTCTCATGTCCCATGTAGTCGCTGTGTGCCCCAGCCCACTTTGGTCCCCCTTGATGCCACTGTATACCTCTGGTCCTGTAATGTCTCTCTGTACCTCTGACCCCTGCATTCCTGCTGTTTGCCCCTACCCTGGTCCCCCGCGATGTCGCTGCATAGCCATGCCCTACGGTCCTCCAGTACCATTCGCAGGCATGCCCTCCGGTCCATGCCTTAGCACTTGCACAGTCTGGATGTCTCTAGACCGAGTGTTGTAGCTTCTCCCTTGTTCCCTTCGCCCCCTTGTCATCTAGCCCTTCGAAGCGCTGCATGCTTAGGCGCTTTGTGGACGAACCATCATATCATATATCACTAGGCTTACTCGCTACTCTACACCATCACACAATTAGAATACAGCTATACCCCTCGATAAATTCGGCCTAGCTGATCACATACGAACACTACCCCATAATCACCCCATCACTCTAATAAAACCAGCTGTATCCCATGACAAACCGGCCTAGCTGCACACTTAAGCGTCCTACAGGCCTAACGCAGCCAGAACCCAGTCTGGGGGTACACCCACCAGAATGCACACATTCCACTGATATCATCACCACCACCACACCTAACGCTAGGAAGCAGCTGCCATCAGGCAATTACATCAGCTGCACACAACTGGTGCACCCACGCACCCTACGACACTTACTCCCTCTACTGACGTGGACTGCGGTCCCAGAGGGTGTTCAACCTAGCAGCGCTTTGAGGTCATACCAGTGATATATAGAGCACTATATGAATGCCAAATAACATAAGATAAGATGACCTGCATTACTCACAATAGCATTTCTGATGATTCTATCTGCTTAGATTCATATGCTGTGCATATAGTCTGACATCCAGTGGCAACCACAGAGTATAGCATCTTGTCTTTCGAGGATCAAAAGGGGACGTCGACATGGGCGTGCCTGTAACACTATCCCTAGCGTGACATGTACTGTACCCAAAATCCCTCACGCGTCAAGGTCCCTCCGATTGTATTTTTTCTGCCATAAGGGAGCCTAATGACTATTGTGAGTGAGTACATAAAGAGAGAAAGTAGTAAGATGTCTATGTTCCTTCCACCTGAGCGGAGAGGAAGGGTGGGCGCAAGTGAATCTAAGCAGATGCAATCATCAGAAATGCTATTACGGTGAGTAATGCATGTCTTTTGTTACTTGTTAATCTGCTTAAATCACATGCTGTGCATAGATTAGCGAGCAGAAGCAGGAGTTGGATTTGGGTTGTGAGAAGCAACAGTAGTGAAAAGATGTCTTAGTACTGCTTGTCCCACCTGAGAATCAGACCCAGAATGAGTGTCTAGGCAATAGTGTTATGTAAAGGTGTGTACGGAACTCCAGGTTGCTGCTTTGCAAATGGAATCTAGGGGAACATTTGCAATGAATGCTATGGAAGCCCCAGTCCCTTGATTAGAATGTGACCTAGGCTTGAAGAGCAGTTCTCTCTGGTGTCTAGTCAAAGGATCGAAAAAAAAGGGTCAACAGGACAAAGGATCGACACCAAAGGGTCGACAGGACAAAGGATCTAATTTTTTTTTTTATTAAATATTTTTTTTTAGGTTTTCGTTTTGGAAAAAAAGTGATTTTTAGCCAAAAAAAGGGGGTTGGGGGAACCCTCCAAAAAAAGAAAACACACACAAAAAAAAATTGATCCTTTGTCCTGTCGACCCTTTTTTTTCGATCCTTTGACCTACAACCGTTCTCTCTTAGCAAGAGTGTAACAAAGTGTAATGCAATTGACAATCCACCACAAGATGGCCGATTTAGAGACAGGATCCCCTTCTCTACCAGCTGCCAGTGAAACGAAAAACTCATTTGTCTTTCTCAGTGGTCTAGTTCTTTCCAGGTAAAACATGACTGACCTGCGCACATCTAATGTGGGTAGGCTTCTTTCGGCCACGTTAGTGGGGTTCTGGAAGAAAGAAGGCAGCTCTACTGATTGGTGCACATGGAACTTGGAAATAAATGTAGGCGCAAATCGAGCTTGAGTGCACAGAAGCACATTTGCATTTAAATCCATAATGCCCTCCATTTTTTGCTGTCAGTGTGCTTTTATGTTTAACTAAAAGCTGATTGGTTGATACACATGGTGCAATTAATATATCCAAATCTTTTTTGGAGTAACTATCCTCCAGTATTGAGGCAACTTGTTTGTCTGTCAAATCTCATGCGATGGTGTTACTAACTCTGACGAGCTGTGCTAATGTGGTGATTGTGGATTCATGTAGAATTGCATACTTTGCAAAAGCTTCTCGTTAGGCATGAAAAGATAACTTTGTCCTCTTCTAGAACACTCACATACTGTCTAAAATTGTTAGCTCTAAACTCAAGTTGTCTATCTCGAAAATGCTCTGAGAAGAACGAAAAGATGATTTTGTTGTGATCTAAGAACACTTATAAATTATTTATTTTTTTAAATTGTACGTTTTAAATGCAAAAATGACATATTTTAAGATGTTGTGATCAAGAATGGAATAATTATGTTGTCTTGTTTTTGTATATATATTGTTCAAAAATCCTTTGTAATTTGATATATTTTAAGTACTTTGCATATAGCAAATGAAGTATGCAGTTTTTATGTAATTTGATTGACTTAAAGTATTTTGATATATTTGTAAAGGTTTTGTAAACCAAAAACAATTAAAAAAAAATAATCTAATGTTAGAAGGTAAAAAAAAAAACACACCTTATCTCTATGGACTGTAAAGGGTCTAGATCTGAAAGGGCCTGTAGTTCGCCAACTCTTCTTATAGAAGTGATGGCCACTAGGAAGGCAGTCTTGTATGTAAGATCCTTGAGACTTGCTTTATGCATAGGTTCAAAGGGAGACCCCATAAGTCTAGTCAATACCACATTTAGGTCCCATTCGGGAGGTGGGTTAGAAATGGGGGGATGAATTCTCTTAACCTCTTCCATGAAATCCCTAATAACTGATACTTTCCACCACAACACCTTCTGTTGTGATGTGGTGTAGGCTGAGAGGGCAGCTAGGGAATTAAAAACCAGACCAGAGTCCAGTAAGGGAGTCCGGTACAACACAATGTGTGTAGGAGAGCAGTCAATGGGATTGATGCCCTTGGAGTTGCACCACATAACAAAGTGCTTCCATTTACTGGAGTAGCAATATCGGGTGTTAGGTTTCCTCGCCTCCCTAAGTATGTCCATGCATCTCTGAGGGAGTTGTAGGTGCCCAAACTCTATGACCTCAGGAGCCAGGGTGCTAAGTTTAGGGTTGGCGAGCATCAGTGAACTGTTTTTCCCTTGCAAATGTTCCCTTGTATAACATGTTGTACGGACAAGGCAGTTTCATTGGAGGAGATAGGGACATCTCCATCAGATGAGAGAACCATGGTTGGCGGGCCCACATGGGGGCCACCAATATCATGATAACTGGCTTCTGGTGCATCTTGTGCACAATTTTGTTGAGTAGGGGAGTCTGGGGGGAGCAGGGGTTAAGCGTAAACGAATTTGCCTGACCATGCAATCCAGAGACCGTTCCCCTTGGATTGGTTGTGGGGGTAACTGGAGGCGTAATCTTGGCATTGAGCGTTCTCCAGAGTTACGAACAAGTCGATCTCTGGGAAGCCCCATAACACGAAAACGTTGGAGACAATGTCTTCATGTAGTCGCCATTCATACTCTATGGGCAGTGGGAAGTCTCTGCTGAGCATGTCCGCCAGAAGACTGAGTTCCCCTGAAACGTGTTGGGACAACAGGAACATCCTATGTTTGGAAGCACATTTCCAAATGTTCTGGGACAGCTTGGATAGCCCTGGAGAGTATGTGCCCCCTTGCTTGTTCAGGTAGCACATGGCCGTGGTGCTGTCTGTCAGGATCAGGACTGTCTTCCCCTGTAACTGTGTCTGAAAGGCTTTCAGTGCTTTGAATACAGCTAATAGCTCCAACAGATTTATGTGGTTGGATGCTACTTCTGGTGACCACACACTGTGCGCGTCTGCTGAAGCAGGTGAGCCCACCTCCCTGTGAGGGATACATCTGTCGTGAGAGTGGCTTCTACTGCGGGGGTGCTGAAGGCTTTACCCTTCAAGAGGTTTTCCCTCAAACACCACTGCAGAGAGAGAATGAGGGCTGGCGAGACAACTACCAGATGTTCCCATTGTCTGCTGACCTGACACCACTGGCTGTTGAGCCACTCTTGCATGGGACGCATGCGCAGACACGCTCGAGGAACTAAGTAAATGCAGGAAGCTGTTAGGGAGAATTCACTTATAAGGCTAATTTCCCACACCTAGTGAGTCCCCCAGCAGCTTTGCTGGATTTTTGGGGTTTGTTTTTTTCTCCTGCTAAGAGTGAGACTCTTTTCCTCCCACTCTTAGACATGATTTGAGGAATGTCTGACTTATTGTGTGCTTATGGGCTATGGGGTCTTTAACTCCATAGGGTATCATCTGTTCTAGTGTATGTGTTACACAGCACCCTCAGTGCAGTAACACAGGGGTGTCATAGTGACCCCCAAACATAGACTCCATACCCTGGGACTGACTACTGTCTCCCAGGGCATGTAAAGTCACCACTGCCTTTACTAGTCTCAAATTGTGAACAGAACCAGCAGAAACCATCAAATTGTGGAAGTACTGGAAGGGGTTAATTAGATTGTCCCTGGGTCTGTTTCCAAGGGGGCACTGTCCAGTCCCCCCTTGTCAAGTTTCTGGCTGGTGGCAGTGGTTACCATGCGAAATATTCCACCAGAATATTTCCTATGGGATTTTCCCATTGATTTTAAACGCACCACTTTTTGGTGCAATGTTAAAGATACCGCCGGTTTATTTATTTAATATAAAATCACTGGTTGGGTCTTTTCGCCAGAACTCTTTTCCAAAATGCCGTTTGTGTCCGTCTCTGTAACTCCAACCAAGGTCGGGGCCTTTGTTCCACTTTTTGGCAGGCTTCTCCACAGAAGCCCTCCAACTGGTGCCACTGTCTGGGTTCCACAGGATGTGTCGGTGTGGGAATTGGCACCCTGGACTGCGTTGCCTTAGCAACTCAAGTCGCACTCTGTTCTGATTGGCCCAGTGGTGAGCTGCCTGGCTCACCACTTAGCATGTATGAGTGACAACTAGGCTGTTGAATGGGGGTTTTTCTGCATAAAAGCAGGGCTTTTGGGACTGGAACTTCAGAAGTCGCCACAGGACCTAAGAAATCCGAAGAGGGGAGAAGCTGAGCCATCTGCAACGACGACACCACCGGTGGAGCCCTGCTGCAACGACCTCACCACTTCCCAGACGACAAGAGAAGATCTTCTGCTGTACGAGTCTTCTCCCTTTGAGCTGGTGGGGACAACCAGTTCGCCATTTGCCTTCCAGGACGTCCCTTGGTCGAATCGCCTGTGCCAAGCACCCCGGCGGCCGGATAACCAAGCTTCAACACTGTGACCGCGAATAAAAGGAACGCACCTTTTAACCGACGAACTCCGCGGCTGGTCTCTTCCCTGGGCAGTGCAATGACTCCAAGTTTCCTCCTCGACGAGATCTTCTCCTCCCCTGGTCAAAACCACGAACTGCACCCGCTGCCAGGAACAACTGCCACCGATGGAGCTTCCTCACTCTTCAAGGTACTGTGTTCCGCCTGGCCTCCCTTTCTGCGGATTGCTAAAGGTGACCCTTAAATCCTTGGCTTTCCAACTGGGTTAGCCTCAGACCTTCTAACTTTATCTTTCGCATCAAACCAACCTCCTTTGAACATTTATGCAAAGACTTGAGTGCTTTTTAAACTGTGTGATCTTGGGCACATTTCGCCTCGCTCCATTTAAAGTGGGCCTGGCCTATGAACTTTGCCTCTACAGTAGACTCTGCCTTCACTAACTTGCTGTTGTCTTAGAAAAGTGTTGGGAACTGTTCTATTTTCATGACCTGCCTTTTTCTCTCCCTTTACCCTAATTATATGAGTGCCATCTAAGTTGCGCGCTCACATCTGTTTTTACAAATAGTGGTGTTTTGACCTAGACTTGAATAATAATTATTAAGGGAGGTGTGTATAAATAAATAAATATATACTTTTGATACCAAGCTCTGGTCAGTGTTTACTTGCTCTACCGTGTTTTTAGCCCTATTGTGTACCCTCTGTATACTGCCCTACTCATCTTGAGAGAAGTCTGACTGCTCAGCCACAGCTACCAGGTAAATCTGGGTGGTGCAGACTGCTACCAATTGGGTTTACTGCTTACTCCTGTAGTCTTAATCTTCTTGCAGTATTCCCCAAGGGAACTGCACAGGATTCTGCCTAACAGAAGCCATCATTCCTAACAGTCGCATGGCATTGCGTACTGTCACCTCTTGGCCGGCTACATATGGAGGGATCTGAAACAGCATATTCTGAACCCTCTCGTTGAAGGGGAAGACAAGGCCGTCTTCTGTCCGAAATTAGAGCCCCTAGAAACTGTTTGACTTGACTGGGGTATAAGCTGGATTTCTTCTCGTTGATGGAGAATCCAAGGCTGAATAAGAGGTCTATTGACTTTTGAGTGTTCAACAGGCATGTTCCGTAGGACTCCCCTGTTATAAACAAGTCATTGAGATAAGGGTAAACCGGAATGGATTCTCTGCGCAGGTGTGCTGCTGACACTGCCAGTACCTTCGTAAACACCCTTGGCGCCGAGGCAATGCCGAAGGGTATTACTGTGAACTGATAGTGCTTGTCCTCTATCATGAACCTTAGGTATTTTCTGTGCGCTGGCAACATTGAAATATGAAAGTATACATCTTTCATATCCGATGTTGCCATGCCCCTGTTTCAGCAGCGGGATTACCTCCTGTAACGTAACGATATGAAACTTTTGAGGTCTGACAAATTTGTTCGCTGGGCGCAAGTCTAGCACAGGGTGCATGGTGAAATCCTTTTTGGGTAAAAGGAAGTACACTGAATAAATACCCTTGTTTACCAGTAGAATAGTGACAACTTCTATGGCGCCCTTTTCACGCAGGATCTCGACCTCTTGCAGCAAGATGCGTAAGGTGTTCCGGCGTCAGGCGTCTTGATTTTGGCAGTCTGAATTGAGGTGGTCTGCAAAATTCTATGCAGTACCCGTGGGCGACAGTCTTGAGTACCCACTGGTCTGTTATCCCCTCCCATGCATAAAGGAATTATCCTAGACACCCCCTGAACGGTGGGTGGTTGTGATTTTTCCCCCTACCAATAGGAAGCATATTGGGCCTGTGCAGCCAATCCAGTATACCTCGAGGTCAGGAGCCTTAAAGCCACCCCTGTCGTACGGGTGGGGGTCATGTCGACCCACTTTTTCCAGATCGCTCCGGCATGCCACAATAATTGAGCACAGAGTCCGTGAAGCTTTGAAAAGAATAACCTGCCAGGACAGATTGTGACGTTAGCAAATATGTACAATAGTTTGGGTGCCAGCACCCTCAAAATGTCCCCGTCAATCGTGAAATCGGGGTGGGGGGAGCCCACCATCTGGCCAGCCTGCTCGTCACATAGTCCTCCATGGCCCCTAGTTGTCTTTTGAAAGGGAGGATCTTCAACCGGAGATCCACACTTCTAGGTATTTGACCCCATTAGGAGACCAGCAGAGGGGATACCCCCAGATGGTTATTTAGTACCGACAGTTAGTGGGAACATTTCTGATTTGGAATGGTTTATCGTGAACCCGGAGAACCACCCTAACTGGATTATGTCCTGAAAGATAGTATCTAGATTTGTTTGAGGATCCCTTACATATAGAAGGACTTTGTCAGCATAAAGTGAGATCATTTCGGACGGTCCACTGAGGCGGATTCCACTATGTCCATGGTGCACGCAATTAATTTTCGCCATTAACTCAATGACCATGGCGAAAAGGATCGGGGAGAGTGGGCATCCTTGGCGGGTGCCCCTGAAAAGCTCAAAGAGTTCAGATTTAGAGGAGTTAACCAGGACTCTAGCAGTGGGATTAGTGTATAGCAATTTAATATAGCATAGCATTTCTGGGACGATACCCATTTCTGCAAGAACCACCCATAGGTAACTCCCACGAGACCACGTTGAATGCTTTCTGGGAGTCAAGTGTCACGTCCAATTGGTCGTTTCTGGCCATTCCATCAAATAGGTGTCTAATATTCAAAGAGGTTGACCTGCCCGGGACAAAGCCCCCCTGGTCACTGTGGACCAAGTGTGGCATCAGTGGGAGAAACCTATTTGTGAAAGCTTTGGCATAGATTTTGGTGTCAACATTCATGAGGGAGAGGGGTCTGTAGGAACCACATTCGTTACTCGGCTTGTCGGGTTTGAGCAGGATAGTTATGGTGACCTCGCGTAAGGAAGCGGTCAGGGTGGAATTATGAAGCGCCTCCACCCATACCTCGAGAAGCCGGTGAACACGCAGGGACGCGTGTCCTTGATCAAATTCAGACGCATGTCCATCCGGACCTGGGGCCTTGCGTGTGGACAGGGTGGAAACCACCTTTAGGATCTCTTCCATGGACAGGCAGGCCTGCAGGGCCTCCCTGGCTTGAGCGTTCAATCGCAATAGAGGCAACCCTCAAGCAGGGAGTTTATAATTTGTGCATCGTGCTGTTGGTCAGATGCGTAAAGGGATTTATAGAAATCAGAATACTTTGAGGATCTCGTGGTCTGTCCAGTCAGGTTTTCCTAGTATATCTATGATGCAGTCCACCTGGGTATGGCCACCTTCTGATTTAACCAGTCTAGCTGGTGTCCTACCCGGCCTTTCCCCTTGCCCGTATTTCCTGGCAATTTGCGGGCAGGGGAAGTAGCGCACCTCATGGAGGGCGTGTGCTTCGAATTGCTCCAATTCAGAAAGTATTTGTCCCAGGACCTGCGGACCACGGTGGGCGGAGTATTCCAGCTTCAGGGACTTGGTGTTTGGTTTCTGAGCACTGGAGGTCGTTTCTGATGGTCTTCAGGACCCCGGCTTCTCTAGAGATTGACATTCCACAGATATAAACCTTAAAGGCCTCCCATCCTACAACCGCAGAGGTTGCCCCAGCCGCATTGCACGCAAGGTATGTCTCGATATCTGCTCGAATCCCTGCCTTGAAAACAATGTCTGAGTGATTCAGATATGCACCCCCAATCAATGGGTGACCCAGGTGGTCCGTATGTGTTCAGAGTGAGTACTACTAGAAGTGGTCAGAGAGCGTGCAAGGAATTATCCCACTGTCCCCTACCCATCAATGAGTTGGATATCTGAAATCTATCAATGCGTGAGGAGCAGTCATGCACTGATGAATAAAATGTGCATCGTCGCTCTTGTGGGTATAAAAGGCGGCAAGCATCACCCATTTCCAGGTTTTTTATATGGGCCAAAAGCAGCCGAGCAGCACGAGATCTTGCCCTGTGGGTCACGCCGGACCTGTCCATAGTTTGATCGAGGATTTGGTTCATGCCCCCCCACAAAATGATCAGGACACTGAGGGAACCAGCGGGGATTGATGCCACTTCATAAAAAAACTCAGACAAATCTATGTTGGGGTCATAGGTGTTAAGCAGCAGGAGCATGATACCCTCAATAGTGCCCCCCGGGATGCACCATTTTTTTTAAGGGTACATTTCACCGGTTTGTGAATTAGCGTCATCACCCACCTGGATTCACTGGAGTACGAAGTAAAGAATCTGTTTGCCCCCCACGTTGGTGCGATGCCCCTGGATGTCCCTTTTGCATGCGTCTCCTGCAGCAAAAGGACATTTACTCTGTGCCTCTTAACATAAGCCATGACCTTACATGATTTCATAAAATTCCCCAGCCCCCTTATATTCCAGCTCATCATCTTAAGACCCACTACTGGGAGCAAACATATTTACTGGGTGCACCTCTGACCTTCTAGTATACTTTCCATCTCTACAGGAGTAGAATTTACCAACCTTGTACTCTGCTGCCAATTCGTTATCAACATTACCCCTCATGGACACACCAAGAGCGCAAAAAGCGCCCGAATCTGCAATGGATCCCAACTCCCTCCTACCCTCCTCCACTGCCCCCCAATCTAGCAGTGTAAGTGCATGTGCCTCCCCCCGCCCAACTATTCCCGCGGACTACCCCAACATGGCCACATTTCCAACTCTTGACCAAACATTAACTTAGTAGCTGCTGCGGGGCTGACTGCTGCCGGTACAGCCCGTGTCATGACTTTGTTGTAGGATCCCATATCAAAATGTACATTTGGCGGCGTTAGGTTACACATCAGGTGATTATGTGCTCATTTTGAAATCCAGGATAATGAATGCTGTGATGACAGCGGATCCTTCAAACCAATGGTGAGTCGTCCTCGCCATTTTCCGGGGTGTTCCAGGACTGCTATCTGAGCCTCTATAAATTTAACCGCTTCATCCGGGGCCGTGATAAAGTAATTTTTCCCTCGGGATTGGAATCGTAGGCAGGCAGGAAAGAGCAGTGCGTACTGGATATTGCGGTCTCCAAGCAGTTTTTTGACTATGATTAACTGGCGCCTCTCAGGCTAGATGCAGGTGGTGATCTCGGTCGCGGTAACTTATAATATTTGTAATGATAGGTCATGGGAAATCGGCAGGTTTAGGGGCGAGTGTCCTGTGGGCCCACTCCACAGCAAAGAAGTGGCAGAGCACAGGGCTTGTTTTGAGGAGGAGGTGACTTTGGGCTGTTATTTGCCAGCTTTTGCCACCTGCCTTGTGGCCCATGGCCCACTTGGGTAGCAGCACTGCCTGGGTATCAGGCAGTACACTGTCCTGGGTGTTGATGCCCTGCCCAGCTGCTTATTGAACTCTGTGACTTTGTGATTGGCAAGCTGCACGAGTCTGAGGCTGTTGTGCAGGGCTAAGGTTGGTGTGCACGGCCCCTCCCTTAGGGGCCTGCCGCAGCTCCCACACCTGGATTTTATTGCGGTGTTGGAGTGGCTGTCACATGGGAGCCTGCAGGTCGGTCCCCCGAGGCCGTGGTGGCGGGGCACTTACTGGCAGCGCCCCAAGCGGGTGGGTGGATTGCTTCTCTCCAGCCGGGTCGGATCTGGGCGGGTGGCAGAGCAGACTCCCCCAACGTCTCAGGATGCGGGTGTGTCACAAAGCTGGATCGAGGCCGGGCCTTGAGCCTTAGCCCGCACCTTGCAGAATCAGCAACGCTGCAGCTCCTCCCACGCCGGAGTGGCCAGGACTTTGATGGGCCGTAACAGGCAGTACAGTTCCTGGTTCCTTCTGTCAGTGAGGTCAGCCATTCCTCTCGATGGTGGGCACTGATGCCTCAATTTATAATTCACACAGTAATTGCTGCCACCACTTGAAGTGTTTGTCGGGCCGTTCAGCGGAGCTCCAGCACTAGGCTGCCATCTTGCTGCCTGTTCAGCAGCGCCCCCCATAGACACATCAACCATTATTCTCATCATTGAAGAAGTACTCAACAAGGCTCTCAACGAGGAATGGATTACGGAATGTAAAAAGGATTACTTGACAAACAAATTTCCAACTATGGCAGTTTTTTATGGCTTACCCAAACTACATAAAAATACGACAGCACCTCCATTAAGACTGATGTTGCTGACAGCATCTTTGACCCCTTAGCGAGTTATGTTGACTCCTCCAACCAATAGTACAGAAGAGCACGGCCTACTTAAGAGAGACCACTCATTTCTTACCATCATTAGAACATCTTCAGAAGTTCAATCCTGATTGGACCCTCTTTACCCTGGATGTACAGAGTTTATACACATCTATTCCCCACAGTGAGGGACTTGATGCTCAAGAGTGGGCCCGATGACCAGAAGATTTTTTTCCATCTGACAAAATCTTTGCAATCGAATTGGCTAAAATCAGTTTATACAATAACTATTTCAGATTTCAAAAACAGTACCATCTCCAAATATCTGGGACATCAATGGGCTCCTCCATGGCTCCTGTATACCCTAATCGATGTATGTATGCCTTTGAAACAGAACATATCTTACAACATCCGATATGGAAACACAAACCAAGCGAATGAAAAAGGTATATCGAGAATGTTTTTGGTGTTTGGAAGGGCTCCCCAGAAGAACGCCAGTCTTTCTTACAATACCTAAATGAACGACATACAAGAATTAAATTAACTCTAGAAATGGGCACTCCCAGTGTGAATATTTTAAATGTACTAGCGACACCTTGCGGCAATCAACTAAACACCTCAATCTACAGAAAACCGACTGATGTTAATAATACATAACACCACACAAGTTATCACCCTCCACACCTTAAGAACAATTTACACCCGAGTCAATATATGAGATTACGAGGATCATCTCACATGATCCTACCTACCATGAAGCGACAGAAGATATTACTAAGAGATTTAGGACAAGGGGCTATAGAACAGGAACCTTAGAAGAAGCCAAAAGAAAAACTTAAAAACTAGAAAAGATCTACTCACACTGAAATTGCATATGGAAGATCCACCACTTATTAATCAGATGAAATACTCGAAACAAAGTAGCCAGATCAATAGGTTACTCAAAAAGAACTGGAAAATAACGAACTGGGTCCAAAACTCACAAAACTCTTTCCCAAACCGCGTATGGTGGCCTACACACATGGTAGAAACCTCAAGGACAATCTGGTTAGAGCCGAAAGAAACACACAACCAACACAGGACTTGATTTCTAAACCCAAAATAGGGACATTCCCATGTCTACACTGTGGACATTGTAATAACATCCAAAAGGGTGACTTTGTGAGACACCCACATACTGGTCTCAAAATCAAATTATTACAATTTTCTACATGTGACTCCAAACTATTGATGTACAGCCTCATTTGTCCATGTGGGCTTTACTATGTTGGGCAGACAACCCGCAAAATCAAAGAGAGTAAAAGAACATAAATCGAACATCAGAACGAAAAATTTAAAATCTCCATTAGCCAGACACTATATGGAAAATAAACATTCAATAGCACAGCTTAAATTCCTAATATTAAAACTGGTGACAATTGCTCCAAGGGGAGTAATATCGTAACAATACCATCCAGGAGAGAAATGTATCAGGTCCATAAATTGGACTCATTAAACTTGACCGGAATGAATGAGGAATTCTCATTGACCCCTTTTTTGTAACCCCCAGACAGTGATTCAGATGGTAAACGGTGACCTTGAATGCAGTGTGCAAATTTAATCACTGATACCTCCACATGTCTTGTCATTATTGTCAAATTAAATAAGACCCAGAGCGCTGCAATTTTTGAATTTCACCATACCGTGTTGTGACAGCATTAACCAATGAAAAGGTGTTTGAATTAGAATCCTTGTTTTGCACTGAATCACTGCACACCGCCATACAGTTAATGGCGGTTGATCACACAAGGTTAACACTATGCACTGTTGTAAACAAATTGAACGATCTTATGAAACTTGTAAAGCCATATATCCTGTGTAATGTAACTTATGCACTGTGCAATATATTATACCTGACATCACTGTACAAACTTGTTGGTTTAGAAATAGATCGTTGAAAATTGGTCGTATCATTCATGACTAGAAAACATTAGTCTCAGTTGATATCACATACACTATGTATCGCCTAAAATATGATACTATGTAAGCAAATCTGCAATCTCCTTTGTTATCTATATGAAAATATATGCATAGACCTCTGTGAAAATTAGATAGGTGATTTAGGGATATTTATTTACATTGATTTCTATATATCGATGAGTAATAAGTGATGTGTCCTGATGCCGTATACACAAGTTCTGTATATTTCACCAAATGACACTTACATCGAACATCAAATAGGCCAGTCCCAACTTTCAACACCATGACATCACTGCACTTTAGACTTAGTTACCTATTTCCAGACAGGCATTACCATTAGACACCTTTCAAAATGTGACATTTCCCCTTTACATCAGTATTCATGACAGTACATTAGAATAACCTTTTGCAACTGTTTTGATTGCGCGACTGAACACGCAATACTAAGAAGACGAAACAATCTGCATGATTTTTAAGTACAGCATGCGTGCCACAATTATTCCGACTATTGGCCACGTGCTACTTGACAGCTCCATATCCTGAGACCTAAACATCCTTTTTCAGACAAGACGTCCCCAGTTTAGAGTCTGCTCTGCACAGAGCCATAATCAACACGGCTCGGTACCCATACTCTCCTCAGAGGTATGTAACTCTTTATTCCCGTTCGTATTTACAACACATGTACTGACTATTGCAACATAGACATATGCCTTATTTTACTTTTCTGAATTACACACAGCCATGTGAATTCAAATTCTTTTCACCATCCGGACTAGTAACAGAATTACTTTTAAAAGAATCTAGAGCACTTCCCAGACGCGTTCAGTGACATACAGACACTTTATGAGATTACGCAACCAGGTTTATGAGATTATGTAACAAACCTTAATCAAGAATTGAGAATCAGCCATTTGGAAGGTGATACTATCTAAACATTTACCTCTCATTAAGTATTTTTAATGACAAAAAATGTATCACTTACAAGTCCCTTTGTTCTTAAGTTGTAGAATAGTAGAAGTGAAGCAAAACATTCATGAAGTATATGAAATTGATGAACTTTTCTGCTCCTGATGAAGGGATTTGTATCCGAAATGCGTCAAGCTCAATTTTGATCATCTAAATATTGTTATGTATGATGTATGGATCTAATACCTCATAGGTAAAACACAAACATTACATTTGTATTTGTCAAAGTGTTATCATAAATCTGAACAAATGAACTAGGAACTGTCCCAAAAAAGTAACACTAAGAGTAACTTATTTCATGGATTCTTAGACCCCGTCTATATAGATATACCTGACTGATAAATATCAGTATATATAGTGCAGGGGACATGAGTGTCCACTAATCTAGGACACTTATATTTCTGAATAGTAAGGTGGGTTCCAGTTCAACACCAGAGATGGCAACTGACCCAAGAGGATGCCAGCTGAGACCCTCTTAAAGAGCTCCGGTGCCAGGTTTGAGTGCCATGAAGAGGAGAAGCAAAACAGGATTTGTGCCAATAGGAGGTCTATGGCAGACTGTGGAAAAAGGGGGCATGTAGGACCATAGGGACCCTGAGGATATGTATCCCGAATAACACACCAGCACAGGGACAAGGCGTAAGCACTCATGGTGGTGGTTCCCAAACATGCAGCAAAACAATCTGATGTGTAAAAGATAGTCTCTTGTAAGTTGGTTTACAGACGTGGGTCACCCAGGAACTTGAAACCTGAACCAACAATGACCCAGATGTCCCAAAAGAAAAAAACAATGGTCTCAAACAGTGAAACTCATCAGCCAAGAGTGAAAACAACACCAAAGAGGGCTCCAGGAGGACGGAAGAACCAGAAATGGAAGGGTCCAGCAACTTTGGCAGAGAGTGGCCGCCAACCAGCAGAAAATGGCCCCACGAACAAAACAGTAGCAGTGATCCAGAACAGCAGAAATAAAAGCACAGAGATATCTCAATAAATATCCTTCTAGAGGACCACAACTTCCCATGAAAAGGAGCACCACACAGGAGGTATTTTGGAAAAGCATCCGTTAAATGGCCCGGAGACAGTTCTAGCACAGAAGTCATCCAGCCAACGAGAAGCACCAGAGGGAGGAAGCGGCCCGCCCAGGAAGGAAATTCAGCGGCCAAAAATCCAAACCAAAGCCAAAGATATAACCAAACATATAGGACAAAAGCTCAGTCCGTATTGCCAAATTTGGACCCAAAACTCCAGCAGATTCTTGGCGAAAAATTCTAGAGCGGGTATGTAAACCTGCTTTGCTAGACCCTATCACTACTATATGTTTTATCATACTCTCCCTTTGCAACTCTAACAAGCAAAAGCACGTCAACAACATAAACTATGGCAAGAGGCGCTATATAAATGCAAGATAACATAACCAAAAATTGTGTAAACAAGCACTCACTTTAGCAGAAGTAGAATACAAATCTTTAAAAATATATAAAAATTCACAGGTGCATCCTAAAACACCAGTCTTTGGCCTAAAACTCCCTGGAGAGAAATAGGATGCAAGAAAGATGTCCAGGAGCAAGCAAGTACATCCAATGTCACACTGCAGAATATCAGTCAAGTAAAATGCTCTCCAAAGAGGTTAACAGGACAAAATCAATAGGCAACCTATGCATATCAGGAAATGGCAATAAGTCACAGTTCCACCGCACAGGTGAGGGGTTTGGCAGCAACAGCTCCAGTGATGATGTTAGGGGAGTTTTTCTAAAGTCCACTTGAAGTAGGACTCTTTAAAACTATCCCTTGATATATAGGTCACCAACTCTTAGTATATGTCTGCACTACCCAAAGGATCTTGGTAGAATGGCAGAGCAGCCGGGCTTATCTTGTGAGAATGATATCCGCTCTAGGTAAGTAAACTGAACACAGTAAATTCAATAGTCCAAAGAAACTCTTATACACTGAAAGTTATATTAAAATATAGATTTTAGGGCAGGAAAGTAAATACTCTATTAGACTAACCAATACAGAAGAATTATTAACAATCATTTTCAAAGGTGACTGCTTCAATTGTAGTTGCTTGCGGTTACAATTGTTACAGAGAATGACACTGAGCTGTACCGTATTATTGGAACTACTGCGCACTCGCATAGATTACAGATAAACAGTAATTGCATTCATGTAACAACAACAAAATTTGACAAAGTCTCTAGGAAGGAAAAGGATGGTTATTCACACTTGAGCAATATTTTAAGCTCTAGTAACACTTTAAGGTTCCTAATGCTTTGGCGGTCCAATCCCTACCTAGCCAACAGTCAGTGTAGGAGTAGAAAAAAAAATGTATTATGTAGCAGTAGGAAAGGCCAAGTTTGAGTCACTAGAATAAAAAGCCTAGCAAGATAACACAAGTTATAGGGACCCTGCGAAGGATGTCCTAATAGGACACAAGCTGTCAAGCCATGGGCCAGAGGTATGGGTGGACACCCAAACGCCTTGTAATACACTCCTGTCCCACTAGAGCGACTATTCGGCTTAAGGTGAGTTTTACCTTTAGCCGCACAGTACCTTAGGTTAGAAGAAGCAAACGTAGCTCGATTCTCTCAGTGCAGCAGACACGGACCCGGTCTCCAGATTCCTCGGTCTGGCGATGAAAGGAACGACTCTGAATGGGATGTCACAGAAACAGTCGCGAGAGAGGACCCTCAGCATGGTTTTCCTGGTTCTTCCTTGTCAGTCTGCAGTTTTGGCGCCTTTTTTATCAGCTCCAACAAAAGGACTGTTATCGCCTGGTCGATCTTCCTTGGTTCTTCAGTCCTGCACTCTGGAGAGGGTACTTGGATGAGTGGGATCATGCCTCTGTAGATCCAAATGGAGCTCACCAAAGCTCTGTGCAGATTTGTTCACGCCGAGACCTTGCACTGCAAAGGGGTCAGAGGTCTCCTGGTATTTGCGATTTTCTGCCCTGCAAGGTCACAGCACGCCGGAAAATGGCTCCATTTGTAGATCGTCTTGGGGCTAGTTGGTCCCACCAGCCAAAGGAAAGGAGTCGTCCTTTTCAGAGCTCCTCTGTCGATAAGAAAACAGGGTCAGGACAGCAGTGGTCGTTTCAGTTACTGGAACGGTCTGCAGGCGTCTCTGGTCGTCTTCAACTTCGGATCTTCTGTTCCATTGGTCGACTTGCCTTCTACCTCCAGAACCTCACCATATATACGGGTTTCCCCACTCACTCCTCTGCAAACTCTCTCAGACGTTTACAGAAGGGGGCTGGTGGCTGTCCAATCAGGACAGCCAGCCCCCCCAGTGGGAACTGGTTCCATTCAGGCACTCTGGCAGACAAAGGTCAGGGGAGTGTTAAACTCCTCCCCCTGCTTCCTGCCTTCGTAGACACACTGGAGCCTAGGCGGGGACACCCAAGGGTTCCCACCAAAGGCAAAACACACACAGACATACCCCTCCCATAATGGTAGTAGAAGGGCTGAATGGCAAAAATAGGAGCCACCATGTTAGAACATAGGTGACCCTATTGTGCATAACTGAGATTGTGAATACAGTCTGAAGAAATAGCACCATAGTTGGTAGAACACGTCCACTGCCACCAGCCATAACTGTAGGGTTGTCACTGTAACTAGAAAGTCACAGGAGCCGAGAGAAGGGGGATACTAGGTATTCCCTTAGCATTCCACATAAGGTGTGTGTGCTAATCCCTTACAAGTTAAAGTTTTAGGAAGGATACAAAGTATGCTCTGCTGGCTTATCGGTTTTCACTACACTCTGTTCGCAATCTAGCCAATTCTGTTTGTGCCGCTGCCAGTGTCACTTCAAAGTCACTTTTATTGACATCCGCATGTGCTGGGACATCCAGGGGGTGGGGGGAATGTACATGGGGGTGGTGGGGCTGTCATTGGGTATTTTCCTCCGCTGTCATATATACTGGGGAGCAGGCAGGGGCAAGATGAGTTAGGACCTGGCAAACTAGACATGCCTTGCAGGCATCCATCACTCCCATTCCACCCTCTCACAATAAGGTACACTTTACAACTGGCCCCGGCCCCCTTAGAGAAGTCTGATTGGTCCAGCCACACTTCCTGTACATCCAAGATGGCCCCTGGCAGCCTTTCAGTGACTCTTGCAGCACGCACTAGCCTCTGGGCGTGGTTGGCTATATAAGCTATGCCCAAAGGCAGACCCATGCTTCGTGTTGCATCTGTAGCTTCAAGCAACACGCTCACCGGGATCCAGCTCACTCCAGCCCTCAAGTGAGACTCCTTGAACTTCAGCTACCTCGATCTGCTTTCAGCTCCGGAACCGCTGCACGCACGTTCCTGGATTCTGCACCGGAGTGAAAAGGAAAGACAAAAAAACAATACCTGTAAGTGCTCGCGCGTTGATCCGACTCCTGGCTCGTCCTCGCAAGCGCGCACGCAAGCTTCAGCAAAACTTACCCAAACTCCTTGGTGAATCCGGAGCATCATTGTGAGTTCTCGCGAACTTCCTCTCTCAGCAAACTTTTCTGAAGAAACCTGTGGAGAGAGAATAAGGGTTAGACTTGCATCAGTAACTCTTTCTCACGCGCACTGGCACGCAGAACTCCCCATAACCTAAGAATACGCCGCGACCGCTCAGAGTTGCCTGAAACACTTACCTTCAGAAACTCGCCAATCTACGAACTGGGAACAGCACCAATCCGAAATCCGAATTTACCTGCAACAAAACACTCGAAATCCGCTGGGTGAAGAAACTTAGTTATTGGCAGAACAGTAATACCAGACCCAGGGTCAAGTGGAGTAACTGATCTGTGGGTTCCAGAGACATAGCGCCCCTGCCTTGTTCAGGATGGAGAGTTTGTCTAATTAATCCTTAAGGTGAGCCAAACTCCTACCACCACACCACCACGGCACACTACAGGTGGAGGAAGCAGGAGGGCTCAGGGTCCAAATCTTGGCAGGCTAAGCATTTTACATCTTTATTGACAGGTGGACAGCGGTCCAATGCTAGAGGTCCCGAAAAAGCAAGGAAGGGTCTCTAGAAGGCTTCATCGCTCCCGCAGAGACCCAGGTAAGTGTGACACCTGCCCTCCACTGGCGCCCCACCCTCCTTTCCTGATTAGTCACCCCTGCCATAATTTTGCGCTCACCTACCTCCCCAACAATCTTTTGCGTCTTTGAACATTTTCCAGAGATCTAATATTTATTTTCACTTTTGTAACTGTTTCCCCTTGTATTTAGCTGTCAAAAATGTGGATCTATGTTCCAAAATAGTCTTATTATGGCAGCTCTGCTCTGGCCATGTGTGGGGCATCCCCCCTCTTCTTGGCTCCGTCACCCATTGCTTGTGATACTTCTTGCTATAGTGGCAGGGCCTTACACATACATTATATTGGTGTTTCCCCTCCCATTATAATGGTCTTTGCACCTTATTGCCCCAATGCCTTTGCTAGCGTGTCACATACGCTGCTGCTGGTCAAACAAGTCAGTCTTTCATCCCCTCTCTCCTGTCAAAAAGATCAAAACCAACTCACCCCGACCCTCTCCTTCCCACACTCCCGCTCTAACACTCCACATACTGAAAAACACACTACCACTTATACAACGCCCCTCCTCGGTCCTCCACCCTACACAATACACAATAAAAACACGATCAAAACAAGCGAAAATAATAAGCTAAAATAAGAACCACCACCATTTCCGAGCCCACTAATTAAGCGGGGCTCCTACTGGTTTCCTTTTTCGTCTGTTACACAATATACGTGGTACCGTACCATTCCGTTTTCCATCACTTAATATTCTCCAAAAAGTTAATACTAAAAAATAAAACAAACAACATCCTTGCCACTCCAACAATCTCCCTTCCACATGCTCACAACTTCCCATATACCCGTACCCTATCACTGCAAGTCTATACTCATGTGCGCGTATTCACCAGAAACTCCTCTGCCACTTGGTCCCAATAACACTAGCCTGCACTCTCCTTGGAGCTGCGCCACGCTCCAAAGAGTATACAGGACTTCTGCAAAGACGGCTCCTGTTAAACCAGTCGGGAATACCCGTTTTTTGGGACTGGTCACTGTAGGTGGGCACCCTGCACACCTCCACAGGCACCGGGGGCGCTGGGATGACATTGGGGTCACCAATTGAAGGCATGCCCATGAACGCTCACACCAGAAGAAAAAAAAATACAACCCGCTAGGGGAAAAAGGCCAAAGAAGCTGTTGCAAAAATGAGGTTTTATTTCTGCAAAGATGGGTGCGTCAGCAAATAACTCTGCTGCCATGGAACGTTCTGCGCAAAAAGGGTGCAAGCAGAAGCTTAAAAGGGGGAACAGTATCCTAGATTACATCATTTGTATACAGTGGAAACCTGCGCGGCTGGTTGGTGCGACCCTATACATGGTTGGCCTACTCCATAGGGGATGCCATGTCATTGGTCCAAGTACGTCCATCTTCCATCATGTGGGGTCTACTCGGCTCAACGTCTTCAGGGAACTGAGGCCAAAGAAGCAATTAGCTACATTTGTAAACAGTGCTCAAAGACTAACACAGGGGGGAGTCTCGAGGTCACACAAATCCAATCAGGACAGCCAGACACCTTTGTGGGAGCTGATCCTATTCAGGCACTCTGGCAGACAAAGGACGGGGGTGGAAGACGCTCCCCCCCCCCCACTTCCTGTCTGCTCAGACACTATGGAGCCTAGGCAGGGATACCTACCTGGAACAACCATGCTTGTAATGGCGAAAAAAGAAGGGAGGCCACAAGCTGGTACTTGGGTGCCCCTATTGTGCACTACTGAGGCTATGGCCATAGCTTCAGGCATAAATAATACACAATAGTTGGTAGAACACATCCACTGCCACCAGCCATAACTAGGTGATTGTCGATGACTAAAAAGTCACAGGAGCAGAGAGCAGGGGTATACCAAGGATCCCTTTGGCACACACCACCTTCAGTGGAGTGCCAATCTCTCAGACTATACAGTTTGGGAGATATACTAAACACCTCTCTAACCTTGGAACTGTAGTTACTTAAGGATATAGGAAAAAAGAGTCTTAAAGCAGGTCAGCAACACTGCTCATAAGGAGCTGTTTGCTGAAGTGGTAAAACACAGATGCCTTTAACCTCTTTAGTGCCAAGGATGGGAAATCTCGTCCTTGGAATTGCATGTGTAGTGCCAAGGACAAGATAGCTTGTCCTTTTTGGCACCTTGTTTTGAGCGATCCCTGCAAAGCGGGGATCGGTCAAAACTGTAATCCAACCCCCAGGCTATGTGAGGGGGAGGGTCGGGGTAAAGCACATCGGCGTGAAACTGAAAGTAAAATCACTGCAGCAGCCATTTTCGGCTGCTGCAGTGAAGAAAGAAGGCGAGTGCCCTTCTTTCTCCGCCTCGCTCTCCGGCTGTATTTCAAGCCAGAGATCGAGGTGGGTATCGTTGGAAAGGGGAGATTCTCCACTTTCCAACGATACCCATAATGTGGCATTTCTACTCACGGACCGACGCGGGGCGTGCGATCCGTGAGCAGCAATGTCACAGGATCAATAGAGATCCGTTTGCGACGCGGGGGGAGGGGGGACCAATTACTAGGTAAGCGGCCCCCTTCACCCCCTGTGGCCCCAAAGCATGGGGCCACAGCGCTGGAGACCCCTGGGGGCAGATGATCACTGCCCCCAGGGGTGAAAATGTAAAAAAAAAAACCATGAACAACATGTACAAAATTCGAGGGATGGGGGAGGTGGAAGGGGGTTTGGGGCCCTGGGGCCCACTAGGCCACCAGGGATATAGGGAAAAGTGGTGTCCTCGGAAAGGGGAGGTTCTCCCCTTTCCGAGGACACCATGTATATGACGCATTGCTGGTCACGGATTAGCGCAGAGCGCTCGATCCGTGACCAGCAACCCACTGGACCACCATGGAAACATTTGTGACGTGAGGGGGATGGGGGCTGGTTCAAGTAAGCAGCCCTCTGCCCACCCCTGGCCCCCAAAGCATGGGGACACATGTGCACAACCCTTGGGGCAGATGGCTGATCATCTGCCCCCAGGGAAGGGGACCAAACAAAAAAAACAAAAAAATGAAAATAAGAAAAGGGAATTTTGGGTGGGATGGGGGGGCCACTAGCCACCAGGGATATATTTTACAGAAATGGGGGTGGCCCTCTCCCCCTCACCCCAAGGGGAAATGGGGGCACCCCTTGTAGCCCTCCCTGGGGGCAGATATCTGCTGCTCCCAGGAAGGGGCATCCTCCCCAGGGAGGGCTGAATGAGCTGCCCCCCCTGCATTTGGTGTGGGGGGAAGAGGGTCACCCCCCAGTACATTAGAAAATTACCTGGCGGTTTAGGGTGCCCCTCAGCCCGCCCTAAAGTGTAGTGTACCTTTTCCATTTTTATTTTGTTTACAAAACTTGCCTTGGCGCATAGGGGCACATTGGTGTGCCAATCTGGCGACAGGGTGCCCAAACCTTACTGCCCCACCCACTGGGGTGCCTGTCCCACCGTTTTTGGGGGCCCTCTCCCCCCACCCCAAATGGAGGGTGGGTGTACCTCACGCAGCCATTTGTAGGAGGCCCAGGGAGGCCTGCATGAGGTGCCCCCGCCACCCATTTGGGATGAGGGAGGGGAAGGGCCCCCAAAAATGGTGGGACAGGCCCACCAGTGGGTGGGGCAGCAAGGTTTGAGCACCCTGGGGCCAGATTGGCACATCAATATGCCTCTCTGCACCAAGGGGAGTTGGTTTACCGAAGGAAAAAAGTGAAAATGGTGGAACGCATTTTAGGGGGGGCTGTGGGGCACCCCAAAGGGACAGGGAATTTTCTAATGGGACGGGGTGGTGACCCCGTCTCCCCCACCTGCAAAGGAGTGGGTGCCATGTCATGCAGCCCTCCCTGGGACCAGATATCTGCCCCTAGGAATGGAAGCTTGAGCTCAGGGCGGAAGTGCAGGACAGCCCACCCCCATTATTTGCCCCTGGGGAGGGCTACATGAGATGGGCCGCCCCTCCAATTTGGCCATGTGTGGATTCCCACGGGTGTCCTCTTTTGGGAAATGCATGGGGTTCCCTGTTTTCCTTGCTGGCTTCAACACCCTAGGCCCAAATCTGTAGGTTGCCCACATGAACAAAATGGTCAGTGGCGAAAGGCTTGGGGTTAATAGTGGGTTACCCTTTTCCTTACGCGCCCCCGGTAGGTGCACCCACACATGTGAGGTACCTTTTTCATCGGGACACGTGTGGGGACGCGGGAAGGTAGACCATGTGTTGTTGGCGTTGTGTTTCGGTGGGTGGCCAGAGCAAAATGTGAGAATTGTCTTCATTTCCAGTCAATTTCAGAGACATTTCCCTGTGTCCACTCACTGAAACACGCTGCCAACAACAGATGTCCTACCTTTCCGCGCTCCCACAGGTGTCCCAACGAAAATGGTACCTCACATGGGTGGGTTCAACAATCTAGCCGCAAAGGGAAAAGGCTAACCCACTGATAAGCACAAAAGGGTTTGGGGAGATAACCTACAGATTTGGGCATAGGGTGTCCAAGCCACCAAGGAAAACTGGGAACCCCATGCATTTCTGAAAAGAGGGCACCAGTAGGAATCCACAGAGGTCCAACTTGCGCAAAGCGGACCAGAATGTTTTACCCAGAACCCCCGACAAAGTGAAAAATGTGGGTTTTTTCGGCACATTTCAGAATTTGCCGGGGCTTCTTGGTAATAAATTCTGGGCCGATTTGCGCAAATCAGACCTCTGCGGATTCCCACGGGTGTCCTCTTTTCGGAATTGCATGGGGTTCCCCGTTTTCCTTGGTGGCTTGGACACCCGAGGCCCATATCTGTATGTTGTGCTTGTCTGGAGAAAGTGTTAAATTCAGGTGTCGAAAGAAACTTGGGGTTAGCTGTGTTTTAGGCTTTCCCCTTGGCGCCCAGGTAGGTGCACCCACATATGAGGTACCGTTTTCATCGGGACGCCTGTTGGGACGCAGAAAGGTATAACATTTGTTGTTTTTGTGTGGTTTTCATAACGTTTTGACCCATTTGCTGGTGCCCTTTGTCACACAACCCTTTCATTTCCCAAATGTGACCTACATTTATTCGCTGCTTTAGACACCATACACTTTTGTAACCTGCACAAGTCACCTACCCTTGAAAAGGTCTGTCTGTGCTCTTTCAAAAAATGGATGCTTGCTGTTCCTCACCACATTGGTTTTCCTGATCTACACATGCTAATTGCGCCTGTTCAGGCCGTGAGCATAAAACTCCTGTTTACCATGGCTCAGTGTTTGGCTTGTGGTATTGCTTGTTTTGTAACACACTACAAAAAATGTGTGCTTTCCTAACTGCAAGAGTCGGGAGAATGTAGCGGAACATTGCTTGTCTCAAAATTCGTAGAAGCCATTGCCGTACCAAGCCAACCATGTCCAACACATACCTTTTTTTCGGTCATTTTCCCGCTTTCCCCCAATCTATGGCATTTTCCCCTACCTAGTTGTTGCCTGACCTACGCAAATCACCCCTTCCTAAACTTGGAATTTTGTCTACTTATCAGAAATATACGCCATTCTGTCCTCCAATTCGGCTTTCCTACCCTTTTCTTCCATTCCGTCCATGCATGTCCAATTGGCAAAAATGGCCAAAATCGCCTACCTCTCACAAAACAGTTGATAACCACATCAAAATATTTTTTTTTTCGTTTCCACTCAACCTGTTCTCGAAAGCCAGGAAATTGGGGAATTCAGCACAGCAAACCATTTGTTCCTAGCTCTTTTTGAAAAAAAAACAAAATTTTCGCCCTTTTTGCTTATTTTCTCTCACCCCCCTACAGCAATCTAGGATTCCTGGGTGGCGTTAAGATCGCCTACATGTGGGGAAAAAAGGAGCCAAATTTGGCTGAGATATCTCATGCAACAAAAAGGTTACAAGGCATTGAATGGCCACATACCAAAAAAGGCCTTGGCACTGGGGGGAAATACCCATGGCAGTTAAAGGTTTAAGAGCTATGGAGCAGACAGACTTCATAGTACAGAAAGAATACAAATAATAGAGTTCCAAAAGGCAGAGCCCATAACAATGAATGAAAGGAAAAAGGCTCCACTCCTTCAGGATTAAAAGAAAAGGTCCAAACGTCCAGTAAAAAGTACTGCGGGTCTCACTAGGAGAGGGGATGAAGCACAATAATGATAAATCTCCCCAACAATGGATTCGCTCCCTTCCCAACACGAGTCACCCAAAAGCTGAAAAGTTAAAACTGATTTTTGTGTCATCTAGATTCGATTTCTGCATAGGTGCTTCCATTTATGGAAACAGCAAAATATTGAATTGATTAACTACAATTGAAAAACTACATTTCCCGGCTGTCCTAACATATTAAGCCACTTTCCAAGCGCGCATGTGAACCAAGGCCAAGCTGGTATTCGCGGGTCATCGTTAGGCATCTCCGGTGCCGGTCGCAGGAAACCTCTGTCAAACCAGGTATTGACATTTCCTGTTCTGAACCCCTTTCCCTCCATTTACAGTTGTAAGCTGCTAGAAGGTAGTGTTTGCTCTTACTCCGGCTACACAGTAACCCCCATTTTTTTAAATGCTGCTCTTTCACAATACTAGTAGTACTCAGAATGCTTTGCCCTAACCATTCCGCACGACTGCGGCACAGCAGTAGAAACCAGGGTGCATGATGGGTTATATGGAGGCACTTACCCTGCTCTTACAAGCCCAAACAGGCAACAGGCTGTCTATTGTCAACATATAACTGCAAACCAAGGCTCTTGGAGATTTCGACTCTGCATCAGCCTCCATCCCAGCCCCCACAACGTTCCTCCTCTCTCTGGCCTCTGCCAACCCTTGATCACCCCTGCAATTCCTTTTCCTGTTGCCTTTTGTATGACTACTAGAGTACCCGATACATTCCCTATGGTTTCTACAGCCAACCCTGAATCTATGTCCGTAACAGAAAGCACCCTGTGCCCAGCCATAGATCAGCACACTCCGGACAATGCTGCTGCATGCCCAAAAGCCCTTACAAATCCCAAGTCTAAGGAAACTAGTACCTATAACATGAGCCTCCCAGCTGTGGACCCGAGCCCCTCAAAAAGCAGAGGAAAAGAGATCTTGCATTACGCTCTTAAACACAAGGTCATTAAACAAGCATGCTCTACATATTCACAACCTAATCATCGAGAGGGATTTGGACATGCCATGTCTAAGTGAGATATGGATTACAGAGCATAGCAGCCCTATGATCGATCTCGGTGTCCCACAAGGATACTCCTTTATTGCATAAACCGGTCCTTAGGTCATGGGGCGGTGGCTATCATAGCTAGAAACAAATTCAAACTTTTTCCCACTCCATGCATTTGTCAAGGCTGTGAAATCGTACATCTAAAAATGACCCTCTTGGACAACTGCTTCACTAACATTGTCCTAATCTATGGTTCTCCTGGGGACATACACTGTTTTAATGAGTAATTAGTCCAGATCCTGAGTAAGACTATTGGCCTAAATTGTTCCACCCTCTTTCTAGGTGATTTAAACTGTTGTAGAAACAACAGCACGGACAAAGACGCTCTAGACCTAG